>NC_090202.1:21159375-21468750 GCF_033026475.1 Channa argus
GGGGATGGAAGATTATGCTCCACTGCACAGAGGTCTCAATCACTATAAGCATCAAACAAGCACAACTACTTACAAAGAGGTAGGAGCACTTTGACAGCTATGCAGATGCCATGTCATTCTATAAAACATTTATTACTAACATGCTTTATTTGGAGCTGAAAGAGCAAAACAAATTACACTGTATAATAAAGCCTCCACTGAAACCAGCAGATAATTATTTCACTGTAAAAAAAGAAAAATCAAGACGAATGATTGCAGTGCATATGGTTTTAATGTTCATATGGGCAAATTAAAAATAAATAAATAAATAAATAAAGATGCATAAAAATAAAAATAGGAATGAGGTATAAACTATATGAAATAGGTTTATGGACAAATGTGAAACCAAAGAACATTTCTTCAGACATGAAAGAGCCCTTGGAGTTCCTGATGCTGGACAAAGAGGAACAGTTAAGTCTGTAGTGCTACAAACTCCATCTTCAAAGAGCAGAGCAGCAGCAGGAATTCCAGGTTTTATAGGCCTCATTAAGATGACTCACCTCTTTCCTGGAGATCTAAGACAATAAGCCAATAAATTTAAAGAAACTGAAATTAGGGCAAATAAGCTGATGGAAAAGTAGAGATGCTGTAAATGAGGAAAGAATGTAAAAGTACAGAAAATCATTACTGGTGAAGAGTGAATAGGCGGGGGGAGGGCGAATTACTCCTCTTTCAGAAATCTGAACCGCTGTCACCTCCCTCATCATCTCCAAGTCTCAGTGCCTGAGCAGTCTTGGCCCACGTCATTCTATTCATTCATTCTTATGCTTTTACATTTAGGAAGAAGAAATGTGTCAGGGGTCTTTCAGTTAGCACAAAGGCTTCTAGATAACCTGGTAATCTGTGTTTTTATTTAACACAGATTGCCAAGTGATGTACCAAGTAATGACAAATTATTACAAGTGGACAGCTATGGCAGCAAAAATGCCCTATGTTCTATCAAACTCTGAGAGCAGGTGAAATTTCCAAATTTCCATTTGTTGCCAAGGAGAACTGCAGAGACAATAAAGGAGAAAAGATACTCAACACAACTCAGGGCAAACCGACTCTCTGCTCCATGGTGCCCTCTACTGGTCACAATCACCTACAAGAAGCTTAAAGTTATTACAGTAGGTTTAAGTGGAGGCAAACATCAACCTATCTCCATCACTGTCTTTCTGTTTGCTCAGAGGGAGCAAGACACACTTTGTACAGGACTCAGTGGTCTCTGTCTTAGAGACTAATTATCCTCGAACCTTGATCCCCCCCCCCCATTTCTCCTCACTCTCTTATCTTTGCCAATATGTTCAGAAACCCTGCTGCAGGAATCTGAGTAATGGTTTCCATAAACATTCTCTCCTTCAATACATTGCCCGGACAGCAGGAAACGGGCAGATACTGCACAAGCTAAAGGGCTACAGCTGTTAACCAACATACCAACTAGCTCTACTCATTTATGCTAATGTCCCTGGATGAAGGTGAGTTCTATCAAGTGTGAGACTGGAAAGGTGTGTGCCTAAATGCATGTCCCTGCATGCTCATGCTGAGGCAGCATTTTTGTGCTGAGTAGGAGGGAGGAGGGCTTGTATCTGACCACCAATATTTCATTCAGCTGTCAGATGTTAACCCTCTCTTATCTACTTACACTTCCATTCAAAGCTAACTCATTAAGTTGTAGTAGACACAAAAAAGATTGCAACAAATGCACTGAAAGAATGTGGCTATATATATATTACAGGATAACAGATTATTATCAGCCTAATGACTCACTGGCACCGGACATAGCATGTGTCTCCACTCCCACATCAGGTCTTACACACACTAGCTGCAGACAATACACATATTCAAGCTGTGTTTTAGGACTTTGAAGTTATAAATGGTATGATATAACTGTATTATGAGGGGCATAAAGCCATGGAAACAATACAAACCTTGTTTCATATCTGCCATATGGCTAGCAGTAGAGCTTTTCAACTACAGCCTCTGATGTTTAAGGCAAGCTTTTGGCCAGCAGGGCCAAAGCCAGCATATCAAACACACACACGCACACGCACACAGGAAAAAGGATAAAATTAAACATCATGTTGTTTAGATTCAGAGTAGAGAGAAGAGGAGAAAAAAAAAAACACCAACAACTTTTAAGGAGGAGCATGTGCTTTTGACTCTGTGGGAAATTATAAATGGGAACTTTGCTTTCTCTTCTGCTCCCCTCCCCTAAATTCTTGTTTCCTTTCTCACTTCCTCTTTAGAAAAGTTAGCTCACAATAATCTGGGGATACATATTTATAAACATTTTCAACTCCCACTCCATTGCACTTAAAATCAACAAAATAAGGTTTGGGAGGGTGTTGTCATGTAACACATCTGCACACACATCTGTCATGTTTATTAGAAGCTCATACCAAACTCCACTGGTAACGACCTTGCCGTCTTATAGCACTAGCCAGCACAGATATAGAATGTGTCATGTTGAAATGTGTAATCTTTTTCAAACATTACTTCATGCTATCTTGTTTTGGCTCATTAATTCATTGTTTGGTTGGGAAGCTAAGAGGTAATTCAACTAAAGTTGAACTAAACATAACATCTGCAGCAGCTGCTCCATGTAAACAAAAGACAACTGCTGTCACTCATGGTGGGTTGCCCTCTGGAATATCCATAAGATAGGATACCACGATTACAAGCCACCACTGAATCAATCCTCATAACATGATTCCTGGAAGCGTTACATTCAATTATGCCAAACTGCAACTACTAATAAAAACACCAAATATTGCCTAAAAGCCTGTGTCTACATGTGCAACATACAATGTCTTACAGTATTTATGCCAAACATACTGCAAATGTTAAGCTACATTTGCACTCTGTACTACTAAAGTTGCATTGAAAATTTTTTTCATAGAAGTATAGGAAGCGTTTTAATGAGAGGCCGTAACGATCTCAGCTGGTATCTTTTATGCAAAGTAAAACCATCTCTACTAGCTAATTGAGAAGTCCAAACTTCAAACACTACCTCTATGCCTGAACCTGGATGCCCTATGGAGGAAACTCATTTCAGACACTTGTATTTGCAAATTCATACTATTGGTCAGTATCCAAAGTTTACTACCATAGGGGAGGGTTGATGCGTGAACTGTAAATTAAGAACTTTGCCTTATAGCTGATCTTCTTGTTCACTTCAACGGTTAAGTACAAAGTCCAAATTACTGGTGATGCATTTGCTCAAACATAAGTTTTTGCTTACACATATAGCGATCTCTCCAAGACTTGTACACATCGAGAGCCAGAAAGGGGGGAAAAAAAATAAAAATAATCGCCATCAACCCTTTTCACTCAGGTGACAACCTTTTCCAGCTTCTCCCCGCTGGTAGATGGTACAGAACTCTGTCAAAAACACTAGACAACAGAACAGTTTAAGGCCATTAGGTCATCACATCATTACTCATTAATATCACCAGCTGGTTTCACACACCTCAAAGCTTCCTGTAGAGAATCTTATCACAAGAAGAAGTAGTAGCAGTGAATTTCATGACTGGATCCATGTTTTCTTCAAAGCATACACACATTATTCCACTGATCAACAGTTTGTGTCATTTACAAGACAAGAAATGTACAGTAGCAATGCTCTAATACCAGACGTTAAGACAATTATTGCAAGCAAGAAATATAAATGCAAACAACTAACAATCAAAAAATAATAACCATAAAAGTAATTGTAAGATAAGAAGGAATTACACAAAACAAATTTGTTAGATCTCAAGGACACATTTCATTAGGTTTAGGCCTTCAAAAATACAAATCAGTAAAAATCCAGTGAGTGTTGTTTAGGGTCTAACATTATTTTAAAGCTTTCAGGGTGAACTCTTTATAAGTGCTGAACTGTTGAATCCTACTGAGAACACCCTTCATCACAAGGTCAAAAGGTTTCATTTTCAGCCTATGCTGTAAAGGTTTCATCAGACTGGTGAATCCCAGGCATTAAGGATGCTGATATATAAAGTGAAGGGGTATGACATCAGTAATACAACAAAGGACCAGCCCTTGATGCTACATGGTAACATAATATAAAACAGTATTTGCCAAAAGGAGGATTATCCAGGAATGAACATTAATGGGAAAGCAGGCGATTGAAGGTTTTGGACAACTAAAAATACATGTGAAACACAGTCATCTAAAGTAATGGCCTCTTCACTGAATATATTCCATATGATGACCCCACCCGTCTCTCTATCAATATGCCCAAGAATAGCTTTACATGTTATATAAAACCTCACTCCCAAATAGGCAGAGGAATGCTACACTATAGCTAGCTGTCAACTAGCAGCAATATGTCAGCTCCTCTGAGTGGAGTTATATGCTATGTTGAAGGAACACACCCCAGTTTGGAGTGACTTTGACTTGTTCATTTTAGCAATTACTTAAGTGATCATCCAGTGACCTACAAAGGACAGACTGCTCTTGATGCAAATATTTATGCAAATTAAAGAAATACTAAAATAACTAAATGTTTGTAAATAAAAAGCTATAAAGCTAAGTGCAGTGTAAGTTGATCACTTGGCAACAAGTTTGTATGTGTTGTGTATCACTCTAAGAACATGAGAACCTTTTATGAACAGCAATCCCCTCCTTGTGTGTCTTTTTTTGGGGTGTGTCTATGTATTCTTATACTCTAAAAGCCCTGAGTTTCTTCCTGACACAGCACATGTTCTTTGACCGTGAAAAAGCCAGTCTTGTAGTCGGTACTAATAAAAGTCATCCCAATAGATTCAACAATAAATATTACATGAACCCTTGGCTTTTATTTGACGTAGAGTAAAACTGTCAGTGAGCTGTGAGGAAAAAAAAAAACGGATCCAGAGGCGGATCCATCTTTAACGCTCTGGCTACATGTCAGAGAACAAGTGAAATGTAAAGCGCCCTTTAAACCATTAAATGTCTGCTGTAAATCAGCATTTTTTGGTAATTGAAACATTCATGCAAACAGGATCCTGACATTAACCAGACCATTACATTTTACTCTCTCTCTCTCACACACACACATTTGTTTTACCTTTTGATCACTCTGCACATTTTTCTTGCATTATTTACACTCAAATATATACTTCAATCACACGTGAAGGACATCATCTATCACCTGCTTTAACTCAGCACCAACCTTTAACTGTGATATTACTCTGTGTGGCTCCTTACCAATATATAAAGAAATAAAATGTCAAGGAGGAATGATGGGGCGGGACCCAAAACTGGCAGAAGAAGCAAGAAACCAAAGAGGGTAAAACAAAAATATGAAAAGAAAAAATAAATTGCAGTGCAGGGCGGCTGTGATGTAAGAAAGAAAGAATGCAAGTCATGTGGGCGGCGAACAAGAGTTAGAAAACAGAGACAAGAGGACAGAAAAGAAAAAAATTGAGAAAAGAAGTATCAAGAAATAGGATGAGGTGCAGGAAGTTGGTGTCAGTGTGGAAAGTGTGTAGGTTAAGGAAGAATTAAGATATTAGGTTAGGTAAATGTGTGGGTGCGTGTTCTCTCCTTCAATTGACACAAGGGGTTTCCCAAGGGCTAAATACACTCACTCAAACTGTCCTCCAAACCACTTGGTGTGCGTCTGTCTTGCTTCCCCCATTTCTGCTGGTTTAAGTCAATCACCACAGTGTGCGCATGTGAAGATACACGAAGACTAAAGCAGCAAGCTTGAAATTAAGTGAATACAGAAAAGTGAGCTGTAGTTTTTTCTTTATTTCACACAATATATACAGCTAATATGGAGACATTACCCATCATTCACACATGCACACACCCGTGTTTCCACTGTAGCAGCACTTTGGTCTACAGGCATTTCCTCAACAGTCTAGATTCTTCCACAAAGGCATAATGCTTGTCTGAAATGGGAAAGCAGTTATGTTACAGATGAATGGAGGTTGCCTCCATACCATTTTTGCCATTAGATGGAAGGCTCAACTTACTGGCTCTTCTACAGGATTGTTCATCTAAACATTAAAAAAGTTTTTATTCCCTCATTCTGAAATGCCAAAAATCATCATCTGACATAACTAAAATGGTCAAGGCACTAATTTACCTCTCTGTATAATAAAGTACAATAACAAGCAAAATGTATTGTTAGCTGGTTGTCAGTGCCACAACTTGACAGAAAAAAAAACATACTTAGACAAGCCTTATAATAAAGTTTTTATGTCCTTTACCCTGAAATCCTTTATTGACAGCAGATTAGCAACACAAATATAGACAGGTGCCAGTGTAAACCTGAACTTTTTAAAAATATTTTTCACTGGATAGGCTGTTGAGTCATAAAAGAATGATTACTATGTTATTCAATACATGTACCCGATGTATGGAATCGTGCCTACACACAACGCAACTGACACACACTGGCAATCTTGCTTATATATCATTTAGCTTAAATATGTACAAAGTCATAGCTTTTTAAAAACAATCTTTAAATGTCTACAGCATGTGTATAAAATTGTATACAGCATTGGAGAAGATCACAACGACTAATATTGCTATATAAATATTATTATTACTGAACAAGCCGCAAGTACAATTTTACTTACTTACAGTATTCACAGTGAAGTTATAAGCCCAAATATACAGTACAGAGTAATAAATAAGTAAAAAAATAGAAATAGTACAGTAAGTTCTAACTCTATCCCCAAGTCTAACCCTTGATTTTCAGATCTTCATGAACGTTCCTTTTAGACATTGAAGTACAACACACGCTTTTCTCTCGTAGTCAACAGGGCAGGTGGGGACTTGTTGAGAAAGAACTTTAACATTGGGAAATCGCTGCCCGTCCTTCCTCCCTTTTCTAACTACAGTGCATGTTTCCCCTATATCACTTTTCTTTCATTATTTTCTTCTCCATTTTCTCCTCCCCCTCTTTATAACCAAAACACCTTATATAGAGAAATGCTTTAGCTGTAGGTTAAAACAATGGTGGTCTGTCTTTGCATCAGACTACACAGGCATATTATACTGATGCCTATGACTAGTCTGAACTTCTAACCAGTGATATTTTGGCTATTGGGCAGTGCCTTTAAATCAATCTGGTTGTGCTATTACTGTATTAGCCATTTACTGAAAACTGGGTATTCTCTGCCAAACATACGGCAGAGGATGAAGATGATACGATTTTATCTAATATCCAAAGATGTCTGTAATGCAACCTAAGTCGGGCGCCTTAAAAAAACTGCTGACATTCATAAAACATGTAATACATATTGTGGCTCTCAGATGAGTATTATTGTCTCATACTATTTTAAAAGCTTTCAATATCGGAAAAAATACCCTTCAATATGGAACACATCTGTTTTTGCTAATTCAAAACAAATGGTGGGACACTTCTCCTAAAACAGCAAATCAGCATTTCATCTGTACACATAGTATTTTCTCCACCTCTTCCTGGCCCAACAGTCTACAGTGATTAGCTGTACCAACAAAAAATCTTGCATGCGCATCTGTCAAAATAAGGCTATAGCTTAATAAAAAAATAAAAAATTTAAAAAAAAAAAGGGGGGGGGGCTTTTCTTTACTTGTTTGGTTGTGTTTTTTTGGCACACTGTACTTGCATTGTTGAATTGATGAATAATTTCTCTTCATTTGCTTGTGTTTCCTTGAGCCACTGTGTGAGATGGGGTGTATACAGTACATAAGGAAGTATTTCATTAATACTGACTGGTGGAGGCTTATCAACACATACCCACTTACTGTACAGCATTTATAACAGCTTGAGCTAAGTTGCTAAGTTTCCAAACAGTGAATTTCCTGTTTACTCCATGCATTTCCTCCTTGCCGATTAGACATTATTAAACAACTGAGCCAAACGAACCCAGATAAAACAAAGCCAGACCATTTAAACAAACATACATGCTTCTAAATAAGGCACATTGTTTCATTTGTAGATGTTTTAACATTATTTATGCCTCTTTTTTTTTATGAAATCACCAATCTTTCTATATTTTTCCTGCTTTGAGGGCACTAATCTGTAAATGAGATCAAATTCAGCAGCTACATTCTCTCAGCATTACCCAGGAAATGCGTGTCACACGATTGGCATACTGCACATGCACACATGTATACATTCACTAGGGTCTTTAAATGGCTCAGCTGTCTATACACACTGTGTCTGGATGGAACATATGTGGGACAGATTGAGGGAGGGGGGGGTTGTATTTTACAGCAACAAATTTGAAAGAGAAAATGAAAGTGTAACAGTTTGGGAAAAAAAGGTTCAACAGAGGTTGAACCTTAAAATGTTTCACATTAAAATGCTCTTAACATGTCAGCATCACACATTAAACGTGACAAAGAGATGAAAATTTACATGTGAACTGCTTGAACTTGAGAAGACTGGGGGTAAAGTAACTTAATATAGATTCTCTCCTAACACAAGAGGATAGTTCTGCAGTTTCATTGCATATGGTTCCTTGCAACATCCCTGGAATCTTTGAGATTCATTACCAAGGGTTGGGCTGCAAAGACATACTGTACACAACTGCTCCAAATGAACAAACACATACACATGTGTGCTAAATCTGTTGTACTAAGATTTCCATTGACTCAACTAAATTCAGAAGCTGTAGCTAGCTACATGCTCTCAATTTTCTTCTGTTTTTGGTTATTTGGTTAAAGTCAGTGGACCAGACAACTACAACTAGACAGCCACAGTTCTTACACATACACGTCATCCTCCAAGACATGGCCACAATGATGATGTAATATTACACGTCGCCAGCCATTACAAGCATCTGCTGTGACTGAAGGTTATTTTCTGTGTGGTCGGTGGTAGGTGATAGGATATATGTCGATGCCACTAAATAAAAACCATGTTGTCATGCTTGAGATGATGGCAGCCTCTATTACACACTGGTGGTACTGTTAACATGAGGGAAAAAGTCAAAGTCACAGTCATCTCTCTTAGACTTAATCAACACCTTTTTAAAGTGTTGTCAATTGTCGGTAACTAAAAAAACTGATACTTCCTGTGAATTTGTAGTCAAAATGTAGCGTACCTTTGATTAACTGTGCACAAACTTTAAATGGCCCGATAACTATTTACAGTACAAATTATGAACATTTGATTGATCTGCACACATTCGGTGAAAGTTCTCTGTTGAGTTAATTCCATTGCCACAACAATTCCACTGGGAACCAAACTTTAAATTAGCAGTTGTTCCAACTCTCCCACTATAACAGCAGAGGAATCCTTCACACACCATGCTTAGACTGGGCAGGGACACTGGGGTATGTTAGAGAGGGAACTTTGAGCATTTGTGTTAAATTACGTGGCTCACAACTGTCATAGAGACAAAAATACATTTGTAAAGAAACAACTGGGAAATCTTGGTTGCTTCGGAACTTAACATGACAAGTGCAACACTATCACTTTGAATGAACACTGTTTTGATGAGTAAAACATTTCTGCCAAAATGATGGTTTATTATATAGAGAGGGGAGGATGACAAAGAGTGAGATGCAGCTATAGTTAAGCATATTAGAATGTTGATATTTGCAAATTACCAACCACAAAGCTGAGGCTGATGGGAAGGTTTTGCATACTTTGATTTATGAACCTAAATGTTTGATACAAACAAAGTTAGGCCTGACTATAGCGCTAATTAAAAAGCCAGAGGATCACCAAAGTGAATGCATATATACACATCAATACACATTTTTCAATTAAAACCATCAATGTAAACCTCAAAAAATGATTAGCAATCACCTCTGGTACAGAATTCTGTGCCAATCCATCAGCTAGATGTTATAATATTTAAATGCAAAAAGAAAGGCAGAATACTCTATAATAAACACTTTTCATGCAGGTCTTTTATGCTCTGTCAGCTTTGTAATGGACTGCTCACTAGTGCAGGCTGTTAACCCTGCTTTACAGTACAACTAATGCATGCTACAGCATACTTTCACCTTTAGCAGTAATGAGTAGGTTAAGACAGAAACCAATGGCAGTGAAAGACTAATTTGGATTCACCATTCTCATCTCATTCATCAGCTGTGTTTGGATTCATTTAGGCATAGAGGATCTTTGTTCCTTACTTTGTGCTACCTGGGTGGACCTGGGTGAGTTTTCATTGGTTTTTGTCAACCTCACAACACGTCTATGTTATTTATACGATTTATTTTCTAACATTTCTCACATTTTACCACCTACTCCACCCTGTCACATTTATCTTATTTCATGTCACTCTTCTCTCTCTTTTTCTCTGCGTCATCTCTCTCTCTCTCTCTCTCTCTGTCTCTGTCTCTCACCCCAAGGCCACACCTGCTCAAACTGTACGGACAATATCAAAGCTCAATGGCATCACTTGGTTAAAGATCAACAAAAGGTACTGAATAGAATAGGAAACCTTCTGAGTCGTAACCAGGGACACTGCTGTTTTGCTGTACTGTCACCATGGTCAAGGCTATGGAAATCCCACATGCACACAGTTTCCTTCCACTAAGGTACTCCTGTTACACTGCAGGAGTATTTTGTGCTTCTGCACTGTAGGCTCGAGCTCGGTCACTGTAGCATTTATTACAACAAAAGCCATTTGTTTTTATAGAACTGCAATCAGTGAATTCACTAGTAGTCAAATTTGTTCATTTTTAACATCAACTTTAACTTAAATGGACTTATATAATACGGATAATCAGTGGGTCTGTCTCAACACTGACATCATAGTTAGGATGCGGCTGGGAAGTCAGTTGTGTATGCAGGAGAGGAACTAACATAAATACAGGTATTACACAGAACAGGGCTTAGGTGAGTTAGTCGTGATTACAAGGATTGACAGAGAGAGAAGGGTGATCACACCTACCCACACACATTGAGGGCCCAAAACACAGCCCTTTCATGAAGTTGGCACTGAATCATGATCAAGTCTAGCCACTAAAAACAGGTCCTAACTTTTTCTCACTAAAGGTACATTTACAATTGGGATTACTTACACTGTTGAACACTATTAGGTTAGGTAGAGAGGTATTTATTCCTCAGACAACCTAGCTTCTCAATGTGTAATTGAACACAGATTATTTTTCTAACAAAATCATGTTACATGCTTGGGTTTCCGGAAAAACAAAAGAGTTGTGCTCTAATGTCTGACTAAAATAGCCAGATTGTTACAATGGGTTTAAACAGACCCAAATTACAAAGAAACACCCACAGTGCTCCTGTCGTTTGGGTCTAGCTGTATAGTGCCATAGCAATGAAACAGGATTAGTTCTCTTGTATTCATCTGGTTAATCGGAGTGAAATTGTGCAGATGAGGGTGCTTGAGTGTACGGAAGGGAAAAAGATTAGGAGGTGAGCTAGTTAGTACCGCGGCACATAAAAATGAAAGAGCAGTTCTGCACTTAGCTGAAGCCAACTTCATCTTATCAGATTAGAAAGTGGACAGTCAAAACTTGTCAAAGAGAAATAAACTCATGAAATGGACTGAAATAATCCCTAAGATGATGTTTCAAAGATGCATTAAAAACAATAAGATTTCTGGCAAAATAATAAAGGAAAAAATAGATTTAAAAAAACAAAACAACTTTGTTATCAGCATTCAAATTCATGTCGTTTGTGGACCCGCCTCCTGCAGTCACACTGATGTACAAAAATGGCAGTGAAGCTGGCAAAGTTTGACTCATTTCCAGGGTGCTTTCCAGTCCACAGCAGTTACTGAGGAGAAGCAGAACTCACTCACTCATAAGGTTTATTCCCAGCAAGGCGGGGCTGGCTCCAATGCTGGCCTAGCTTTGGGACGTGGGAAAGAATCGCATGGAAAAGTTAAAGAAGCTGCCCACAGCAGCCGACTAAAACTAAACGGATATTGTACATACACACCTTCCAAGACTTTGAATCCTCAGCATACAGGTAGCACATCTGACTCACTGCTAGACATATACCCTCATTACTTCCACTTTACTGAACCCTTATTTTACTTTAGTGTTTCTGCCAAATTTCCAAAACACCCCTGGCATCTGTGGCACCTAAATCACAAAGCAAAAAGCTAATGCAGAAACACATAAACCACAAACAGTTAAGAGAGATATTGTACCTAAATAAATCTATTTAATTTGGATTTTAAAAGGGCACAGCCTATAGCGTACAGAGTTTACACATCAAATGCCACTGCTCACAGCGCATCTTTGGCTGTAACTTCAACTACTTTTGCTCCTCACACATACACAATCAGCTTGAACTGCTTCAATCTTTTAGTTCTTCTTTGATATTTTTACAGCTTTAACAATTTTCTAAAAAGGACATTTCTCTTTTTAATATTTACACGTCAACTAACACCTCTAAACTTTTGCAGGTGTCACATCTTTGAATGACAACACAATACACAACTGTCGAAATCTTAGTTTAGATATTTGAACAGAACTAATTTTGTTTTAGTTCAAAGCAGGTGACATGTTCACCTCAATCCCACACTTCAGCTACTTTCAGTGCCATAATTGACTTTACAGCTCTTTTGTTACACATAAATTGCCTACAAACCTACATACAAACACTCATTTTATTCACTCAATGATAACCTAATGTTTGCTCTATTTTGAGTTTAAAAAGCAAATATCCGTTTGCTGACACGTTTGTTAAATACCAAACAAGTTTTAATTTCACGGCCCAATACAACTAATTTTTAATGTGATACATATAACAAAAGGATGAGAAACTGTTAACTATACTGTTCCAAAAGCCCTGAGAAAAAAGAAACTAAACTGACGCTTCTTTGTTCTACAACTAAGGAAAAGACAAAAACAACAAATTTACTCTCTCTTGTCCTCCAACTACAGCATGATAATTTTCCAGTTTACTTAATTTAAATATCCATTATCTCAAGCCTTGGAACAAGAAACCTTATTTGTCCCTCAGTAGCTAAAGTTGGCCAACATGTCTAAAGAAATAAGTACAAAGGCCATTAATCCACTTTGAACTGGAGTCTGCGCCTGCATTATGACCTTATCACTTCTATTTTTGACTTACTATAGTGATATCTGGGCTTAAAGTTATCAAAGCAATGTGTCCAAGGAACTGGACATGCTTGGTTTTCATACTGTAGCCATAGGTGCTAAGTTTTAAACTAGGCATGCATGCTTTAATGTGTTTAACAGGGAACAGCTGTAAAACCCTGTACCGAACATATACATGCAACTGTAAAAGTCAGCGTTAATTGTCAAGCATTGTATCATGTTCCAGCTCCATCAATTCTGCTATGAAAATGCACTATTTAATCTTAAAGGAGCAACGCACGTACTGACTTTGTGCTAACCATCTTAGTTAGCTTGGCATAAAGACAGACAAATAAAAGAAATAGCTGGGCTGGGTATGTTTAAAGGTAACGGAATTCAACCTACCACCTCTAAAGCTCATTTATGGTACTTTCGCCCTGCTGATAACAAATGCCTTGGGCAATGAAAGCTGCCATTCATTGTTAATGGAAACCCAGTGGTTTAGTCACTCAGTATACGCTGCTGCGTGAGACTCAGACAAAACCAAACATTACAAAAAAAAGTTGAAGAAAGCTAAACTTTATGCAAATATATTGTAATGAATTTAAGTTACGATCAGGAGCCAATCAGGACTGTCTTGAATCCTGCAGAAACTAAAGCAGAGAGCAGGTTAATTATCTCACATGAATGAACCTGAAACAAAACAGGTGATAAGCTGATGGCTGCAGTCTTTGTTTACTGATTTACTACATGAGTTTAATGCTTTATATGCAGAGGACAGAAAAACAGCATGATGATAACATGATGTGTCTGCCAGTGGCATTGCTAGGGCTTCAAATTTTGACAGTTCACAATTTCTTCAATAATTCCCCAAGATTCCAAAGATAACAAAGCAAACAAAGCAAAGCAACTTGTAATTTCTTGCTCACTAAAAAGTATGCCCAAATTTAAATCCCCTATATACATGTGGCTCAATCAACTAGAAGGAGCCGCCTGCAATCCCTGCCAGTGTTTTTCACATTTCATTCATTCATATGCTGTGTACATTTCCTTCAGAAGTGGAAATAACACCTTACTGAGCAATTCCTACAACATGGTTCAAAACCATACATTTGTGAGTGCATGCGTGAGAGCCTTTCCAGTTGCAGAGGTGAAGGTAATGTCTGGCTAACAGCCAGGCAGTCAGGTGTATCCTACAAGTTCCTCCCAGGATTCAACCGACATAAACTACATGTACAGGAAAACCTTCATCTTGTCAACACCAGTTACTACATTTGCTGAAAAAGAAATAAGTGGTTTCCTAAATATGAGTGCATTGAGTCCATGAAAGTGTTCTTTAGATCCTCCAGCACATTTGATTTCATTTAAAGTAGTGAACTTGTGAAATACCTTAAATTATGGGGCGAGAAAGATAAGGAATCTGCGATGAAGGAATGTTCTGAGTACCATAACAATGGGGGCAAAGTTAGACTGGTATTTGATTAGATAAAAAGTCGAAAAACAAGCCAGGGCCAATAAATGAACTTTCCCCTAAGCTAGTGAAACCTTAGAATCTCTTTCAATAAATGAAATTGTTGGCAAAAGATGTTCATGAGGCTAACTGATCAACATTACCTTAAACATCTAAACAACATACAATACAATTTCAGAACTCCTTCTCTTTTGTTTGTGCTTACATAAGCATTTAAAGCCAAAGAGACAAATGCCTTACCAAGAAGAAGTAGGCAGACTTTTGGAGAAAATGTTCATTCTAACCCCAAACTACCCAACCCCACTTTGACCTCAACTCTGTCACAGCCACAAAACAGAAATATCACCAAAAACCCAGCCCAACAAGCCACGTTTAAAAAACACTCTGAAGCACAGCACTGATGGAAAGAATGTCCCTTAAAGCAACTGCACCAAGCAAATCGAACAGCAACAGCAGCTAAATCAATCTCACCAGGGAATACAGCATGCAACACATTGATCTGCTTTGGAAAAACATATCGACAGCAAACAGCACATAGCTCTGCATTTGGGGCCAGATTGGATCATTGTGTGAATTATGCAGGCTAAACATTCTGCACATTTAATTTAAAAAGCCACAGCTCTTCTTAAATGAGACCTACATGTACAAATTATAGGTGAAAGTTAACGTTCTGTGTGGCCCAATGCAACGCAGCTGTCTGTGTTACCCTTGAGGCCTGTTTCAAACCCAATCACCTCCGATACTGTCTTTTAAAGAAGCTCACACCACACTTACAGCAGAACGACAGGCAGCTGCATGCAGCCAGTGAACGCTGGGAGGCTGGGAGGTCTTGGCCTCCAGGTGACCCTAAAGTAGGTCAGCTGTTCTAAGCAGCTTGACCCCCAAGGAATATCCCGCCTTTGCTGACTCATTTTTCCACACTCCTGTCCTCTAGATTCAATCTACAGCTGCATCTTCCTCGTGTACAATCCGAGGCTTTTTCACCTTTCCTGTCCAGCTGGGTCAATAATGACCCTCTCTCAATATAAGCTGAAAATAAACTCAAAAGCAACACTTGCTCACATAACAACCAAGATGAAAAGTTGATGTCCAATGCCATGTCTGCATATTTTCCCTTGTTGTTCATTCATATGTATATTTTTTCATTTTAAAGTTAATCAGTTACAGCCTCTATTTAGTATTTTTTGCAGCTAGAGCATCCCACTTGGATCCTTTTCTTTAAATGGTTTCCACCACCTTGCATGTTATGTTTTTCCATGAAGAGGTTGCACTGTATGCCATGCCTATGTTTATCCTGTGTCCAAACCACAGGTGGGCATTAACAGGTGGACAGACTTGTTGACAAAGCCTTGCTCACCTGCTGAGACACTTTCTCACCCAGACATAGACAGCTGGAGTCCGGCCAGCTACTGGCAGCCACACAGTAATATGCACTTTCATGTGACCAACAAGGTTTTGACACTAGACTTATTTCAGGAAAAACACCAATCATGTTAGGAATTAATATCATTGATAATTCCCCACTCCCTCCAGACTGGGATACATAGCACGTCTGCATTCAGAAGTGAGAGGCTGTGAAGTTCGATATAATGAACTGTCTTAATCTGTCCCTGTCTGGAGCCTGTCTATAAACAGACCATCACAGCCTGAAGTGTTTGAAGCTGTAAGCTAAACGTTAAATCAGTACGCGGTTCAAAGTTCACAGCACTGCAGTCAGTGAACGTCAGAAAGCGAAGGCTCCGGCGTCACAAGCCCTCGTAAGTGACACGTACAGTAGATGACGTTTAACCAAACTCTGTAAAAAAAAAAAAAAAAAAAAAAAGACTGAACATTGGGTTTAGTTTTCTTTGATTTACAACCGACTAAAACCTACACCGTACACATTCATACAATCTGAAATCGTGTTGTAATGTTAACAAAAAGTTTGCAACGCTGTATTTAAAGAAGGTGCCTTCACAACACGCTAGCCTACTGCGCCGCGAATGTGATAGTGGAAACCTGTAGAGTACTGACCGTCAGGTCGGATCTTACACGCTTAAAATGAGTCAAAATGAGGACAAGTTCCTATTTGAAGGTGCAGAATTGATCATTGGTTTTCTCTGATTTGTCTGAGGTCTTAACGTATCCTTTACCGTGTAAGCCAGCTGCCAACGGGCTTGGCAGCGTCAAATTGCCACATTTTTGAACGGAGTTTGGCTTAGCGCTTTCGCCATATGGCACACATTACCGGCCCACTCATTCAAGCATGCTGCTACGTCCGAAATCACGCTGCCGACATTTCCCAAATGTCACAACAGTAAAGCTAGTTAGGTTGGCTAACTAACATTAGTTAAACGACAGTGAGAGGTTAGCAAGCTCACTTTAAAGACTGCGGGGCACTGTAGTTACAGTTAGTTAGTTCATTTGTACAATCTCAACATTAACACATACCGTAAAGGAGCCGAGGATAAAAAGTGAAGTACTGTCCTTTTGGCTCAGTCCCTGTCGTCCAGTCTGACTGCTGGAAAAAAACTTGTCTCAGTCCCTCCGCTGTGAGATTGTCTGCCCTGTCCCCTGAGTGGCCGGTGTGTAACGGTGAGTGTCGTTCAGCTCAGTGTGCAGGTCCTGCCGGGTCCTCCGGATCCTCCCACCACTCCCAGTCAAACACCAGCACTCCCAGTTTCACCGTGGGCTCTGCTACAACTGTGGCTGCCCCCAAACCGCAGCCTCAGCAGACTCCATCTCCTCGTTCTGGTACAGTTCCTTTCACTAGTTATTAATATCTCGATGATGAGACGAAAGGATAGGGTGTTAATATGAAAAACCCTGTGCGGTGTTTTTGGGAAGACCCTAAACCCTCTGTTGGAGTGAAGTGGTAATTTAGCCCTTCCTTTCACTGAGGGGCAGCCCTGCCTTGTAATACCAGGAAGTTCACCATGAACCATCACACAGCTCCCGGGTGAGTGATAGGCTGTGGTTTATTTTAGCCAAGCTGGGATCTTCGTCTCATTTGTTTGCTCTGCAAACACTCTCGGCGAGCACCTCTGCAGCGCTTTAGCTATGTTATGTTTCAGTGGACAAAAATACATGGACCCGATCAAAGCCCATTTTCCTAAGGCTAATGTGGAATAATATACTGAACTTTGTAATAACACTGAGTGATAATAACAGCGAAATATCAGAATGACTGCAATTCCAACATTTAGCTTTAATACTCATTGGACACAGTGAGCGCAAGTTAGAAACCTGAACCAATCAGCACATGTAGAGAACAAATTCCATAATTATATTCGAAAACAAAACGAAAATTATACCAACGTCTACATCTTAATGACGCATCACGCAAAAATATTATTACATAACCAAATGTTTGAACTGAATATGGTCAGTCTGAATCAGTCTCCTGTACTAAGAGCTGTACCCAGTTTAATGCAGCTGGAAAATTACAACACAGCACAATTAAACTGCTGTGGCTGCATCATAACTGCTTATATCAATCGTAAAGAGTTCTCATTCCCTCTGCTGTCGATAAAGGCGCCACTGCAGCTCCTCCCTGGATCAGTCAGTCACATTTAATGCGACTCTGATGCGGCAACAGTTTGCAACTGTGAGCTGAACATGTTTATCACCAATAACTTTTATGTCCTTACACAAATCTCTATAGCAGTAGTGTAGAAACACCTCCCTCCATAAGATCCCTGCTGGATTTTCTGAGTTGTCCTGAGACCCAGCTTGTGAAACAGCCTCTCTTTTACCATTCATTCACACCCTAGAATTCACGTAAGGTAAACGATGAGATCATAAAGTGAGGCTGAGTCGATATTGTGCACTTTTATATTTGCCAACTGTTTTTAATGCCGAGTTTAGTTATTCTTTATTTTGTAACGAGTCCTTGTTATTCAATTGGCATTTGTTTGAAACATTTTTCTGAAAAAACCCAAAAGACAGGGACCTACACATATGGGTTTCTGATAGTTGGCAGTCCGCAGTGCCTGGTATGTCGAAAACATAACACAGAACATACTCTGCAATAGGGTGTTAATCATTTCAGACATTATTACCATATGTGCTGTCCCCACGTGAAGGTGACCTCAATGCCCAAACTGTAATATGGCTGCACTGCCAGAGGAGGGAGTGATCGATTCAGCCTCAAACAACCCACATCCCGAGGTATAAACACACACACACACACACACACACACACACACATTGCTGGTATCCTGTTGAAAAGGCAATGTTAGGAAAGACTGGTCATGACACTCACCCCACCTCCACTGCCAAACCTTTACCCTCCCCACTGCACTTCTGAGGAACCATAAAACCAGGAAACACTGGCAAAACACTGCCACACACACATAATCTTTTATTTTGACTCAGAGCCACAATAGTGCCACCATTCTTTCCTGGTTTCACTTACCAAAACGCCACCAAGTTTCAATGTTCACAAAATTTCTGGGAGTGATATTGCAATGCAGGGCAAGGATTCAGCTTGACAGAAATGTACTGCTAAATTGTCCATATGAGCAATTTGACTTCTGTCTTTTGTGGGGACATGCATTCCCTAGCCCCTAATGCCCCCCCCCCCCCCCCCCCCCGACCTAAACCTAATTCTAACTCTAACCTAAAACCAAGTCTTACTCCTAAAAAGCCCCTAGAGGTTGTGACCGGCCAAAATACAAGGAAAATACCTTTTGGGCTCCACACACACACACACGCACACAGACACACACACACACCTTTCAGTCACATTCAGTGAGGTGACTTGACCTCACAGGAATGTGGGAAGGGGGAATAATTTAGCTGCGTACTGGAATGTCTTTGTCGTTTCCTCTCATCCAGGCTACAGTACATTCCTCACCTCCCCAGTCATCGGTGACCAGCACACAGGCTGCGTTAAGCACACAAGATTGCTCTTACTACAAACGGTAATCCAGCGTCAGGCCATGCTAAAGTGTTCAAAATGGAACATGGGAGGATTGCCCACTCCCCTGCGTTCCACAGATGCTAGAGTTATCAGAAAGGAGCTGTCTTTATTACTGCTCTCCTACATAACACAATAACATGACACATGCCAAGCTGTTTTACAGCCATTTGTCTGTTATTTCCTTCACAGAACCATCATTATAAGGCAAAACTGCATCTGAACAAGGAAACAACAAATCCACATAAAACACCAGGCAGTGCTTTCTTTACAGAGGTAAAAAGGGTGAAGAGGCCTCAATGTATTTAGATATAAGTGTGTATGGTTCATTTCATTTGACCCTGACTACCTTGTAAATGTGCTTTTCTGAGGAATGAACATTGTTACAAAACTAGACAAGTGATTATGGATAAAGTTGCTGTTCTTCGCACTAACGCTTTAAGCAAAACTGTTCTATGTAAAGCTGCCACTGCAGTGACATAATTACACTTAATGAGTTTAATAAACAATATTTACAGTATAGAATTATATTATATTGTAACATATATTGTTATTATCCTGTTACTTTAATTATTATAAGATTAGTATTTATTCTGTTGAATACTGCATTTAATAGCATTGTGATCACATTGACTTGTTTAATGTTACACATAAATGGGTATGCATTTCTCTGTTTTATTTAGGTTTATTTATTTGTTTATTTGTTTGTTTGTTTGTTTTCGGGGACCCCCGGAAGTGTTGTTGTCATTATGGTGGCAGCTAATAAAACAGTGCACGTCTCTTGAACCCATTTGTACCAAAGTACCAGCTTTTTAAATCAAGTACTGTGGGAGACATCTTGTAGCCGATTTGGTCTGTGACTGTGTCATAACCTGTAATAAAGTTACTGCCACTTAGAGGAGCAGAAACAAGCCATGAATGCAACATCCAGATGTTATCACCTCACAAGCTGACAAAGTTGTTAGTAAAAGTTGCTTTAGCATTCATTTGGATTTATGTCCATCAGCATCCATTAGTTTATGCTTGCTGCTTGAAACAACGCTAATGACATAGGTTAAAGTGAACCAACAACAATGTTTCAGGCCTCACACTCAGCAGCAGATCTGCAGAGCTTATAATTCTCTGCGTGTTCATCACTAGGAGGCATTGTAACCAAATATGTGCTAGTTATTGTTAATGTAGAAAGATCGATCATTGCAGCTTAGACATGCAGCAGTCTGTGGGGCTGCTTTGGATTCTGGCGCTTTGATGCTGCAGTTGCCTCAGTAAAAATATTACGACTAACCCAAAATCTCTGTAATTATGTCGATTTATTCTGTGGCACTTAAAACAATAACCTGACTTTTGCAGCTGGTGTTTGGATTTAATGTTCCACTATCAAATTTAGTTGCACCTAAATCTCTCGCTGTGTATTTTAAGTATCAGTAAAAATAATAAGGAAGAGCAACTGTATAGGTCCATAAATTAATTGTTTCAAGGTCAACATATTTAATCTGGAAAGTACTACGAGCATTACAGTTGAAAAACCAAGTTTTTATCTGCTCTATATAAAGCTTGACAGATTAGTGGCATTTTACATAGACTAAACTTAATCTAAATCATATCCTATTCATGTCAACCAAGTATTCACATTACATTTTCCACAGAGGCAGCCCGTTTTGTATAATTAACGATGAATAATGCTTCTTTATAATTCTGAGCGCACTGCTTAATGCCAAATAACCACAGCTTTTTGAATTTGTCAATGTAAATTACATGACGGTCACATTCTGAAGCAATTTACAGTTTGTAAAATATGTTAATGTTTCTCAACATCATCCGTGTGTGTGCTGAACCCTATAACCTCAGCTGTGTCAGCATCTATTTCTTCCCACTAGAGCTACATTAAAACCCACTGGAATGAAGGAAAAGTGGAAAAATCAGACTCCAGATCTGGCCTCGGACCTGACCACAGCATGTGAACTGACCTTGCAGCTGTGGCAGTAGTTTTCTCCATTCTTCCCTGGAGGAAGGATGATTTCCCCTGTTGGGATCAGCTGGATCCTCAGCTCCATCATCACTCCCCTTTTTCTCTTCTTTTCCTGTTGTCTTGTTTAAAATGATTCCGTCTTCTTCTGTGCTTGCTAATCCTTTTTCACTATGGCAGCATTTGAGGAAAAGTATTATCTCTCTCTCCTCAGGTTTGTTGGCAAATCCTGTGCACCTAAGACCTTCCCAGGTAATAGAAAACATAAACTTAGTAGATTTCTTACTCTTTATAGTAATCTGTTTAACCAAATCCTAAATTATACATCGCCGGAGTGCAGAGATTTGAAGCTGGGGTGTTACCTGTTGCAGAGCGGCGAGTCACAGTGACGCCAGCTTTCCCTCACTGCAGCCAAAGGATGTTGCCTCTCTGGCTCAGGGATCATGGGGAGGATATGGAGTTAGCCTGGCTCGAGGTGGATGTCACATGAAGAGGATATGTGTCTTTTGTCTTACTCGAGAGTGCGTGTGCTCACAGAGAGTCATGAACACATTTGTGTCCTGAGTGAAACTACTGGCCTGTATCGTGCTGTGGTTTCTATGTAAAGTCATAGCTGGGGAATTGTTTGTCTTTTTTCTTTTAAACCACAAAAAACGAATAAAGGGAGTTTTCCTCCGTTAGTCTAAGTCAGTGGTTCCCAACCTGTTGGGAAATATTTTAATCTACATAACTATTTGAATGGTTTATTTATAACATTTAGCCAACATTTAAACTATTTATTCAAACTTTTAGCTTTTTAACTTAGCGATTTACCATATTTACCATTCTTTTACTATTTAGCTATTACTCGTGCTTTACTTTTAAATTTTTACCATTTACCCACTTGCTTTAAGCTCACCATCCTTTATTTAAATGTGTTTGCATTATTTCTACTACATTTTGAATGCATTTTACTTACTACTTAGCCACTGCTTCTGTACTTTTCACTATTTGTCCATTGTTTTCAGTTAGTTATATATTTGAGGCCTTTTTTTCTCTACTTTAAGCTAATAATTTTGACTATTAAAATTACTTTAAGCCATCTATTTTAACAAAACATTCACTACTTTTATTTGTTCTATCACTAGTAAGTTATCTGTTTCAACTGTTCTTTCAGCACTATCTACTTTACCCTTTGTTTTGGCAAACATTTTATTAGTTATTTTCAGGAAGCAATTAAGTTTTACCTGCTTTACACTCACCATCAGTGGCTACTGCAGAAGTAACAACTGAGGTACACGCAATCCTGTTATTTCCCCTTTAAATAAAATAATGGATTGTACTGCTGAAAAATTACACAAACATACACACACACACACACACACAACTGGTCTGATCAGGGTTTCCTTCTAAACCCAGCATCCTGTCTTAGACATTCTCAGTACCCACCCAGCCAACTGAGTTTGTATGTGATGTATAGAAGTGTTTAAAAGTGTGTTTATGTGTGTATGATGAGGTCACTTATTTTTTCACTTAAGATATATGAGCAAGAGGCAGGCATGTGCATGTGTACATGCTTTCTAACGCCAAGTGAAGGACTTGTGTTTCCTGTCTGTGAGGTCTAGACTAACTTGGCTTCTGGCACTTAACATAAACAATGACACATAAACACAAAACATATTGATGGAAAGGTGGTTTCTAGTGTTAAGATCATAATGTGATTGTGTTGTGTTACATTTCTTTCTTTGTGACATATTATTCTGGTATTTGGCCGACCTTCCATACCCATGTGACTCTAGATTGCTGCCTTCATTCCTGTTTGCTAACTGTCATGTAATGTGGATTGTTAGAGCATTTCATCATAGTTTGTGGGGTGAAATTTGTCTTAACCACACAATAAGGAAGTTAAATAAAAGACAGTTGTTGAATGGGGCTCCAATTTTGAGCTATGATATCCAAGAGAGGGTCATGCTGCATAGGGGGACTCAGGGGGAAGCAGGAGGGGCTACTCTCTCCCTGCTGGCTTCAAGGGCAAACAAAGACCACAAAAGTGCCCTCCAAATGCCACTACATAAGCTAAATCCTTGTAAAAAAAAAAAAAAAAAAAAGGATGCATTGCTTGGACTTGCATATTCTATGTGTTTCATTCAGTGTGAGCTTAGTGCAGTATTTGTTTTGTGAGAAGGGGCATTACAGGCTGCTGGTGAGAGAGTGGAAATGACAGGGATGCATATCCTTTGACCTCTGACCCCAGTTGGGTGCATTCCTGACAGCCTGGCATCAACAGGAAACCCTTGGCCTTGACACACACATACACACGCAAACACATTCACATACTCCGAAGCCTTGGAGCAGACAAGGATCTGCCCAGTTCTATTTTAAAATGATAAAAAAAGACGCACGCTTGCAGTTGTGATATGCAATTGTTTTTAAGGCAGAATGAAAGTGAAATAAAGCGACACAGTGACTGCAACAAATAAGTAATAGGTAAATAAAAGTAATAAGTAACAACATTTTTTGCATAATTTATCCATAGCTGAAAACACATATTGTTGTAGTTTCTAGAGCTGTAGATACATATGTACTGTTGCAGACACAACTACTGTCAGGGGTCGCCACAGCGGAACGTGTTCCACGAGTCGATTTTCCATCCACATGTCGATTTTTACACCATACGCCCTTCATGACGCAACCCTCTCATTTTTATCCGGGCTTGGGACTGGCACCAAGGTGGACCTTGGTGGTTGGGTGGGGCCACACCTGGTGGGGTGGGATTTGAACACTCGGCCTTCTGCATCACAACCCAGTGCTCTACCAATGAGTCACCAGGCCCCCTTAAGCCAAAGAACGTTATTGAGGAGGAATGCGAATGCTGAACAACCACGGAGTGGTGGTGAAAACACTTGATTTACCTGTCATCATCATTCCGTCTGTTAAAACTGTAGAGACTACATTTCCTTTGCTTTTGTTTCCTGTGGAGAAACACTGCGTGTCAGAGGTTACAGTGTTAAACAACAGATGCCACTTTTAGAGCTGCTTTACAAAGGAATATTCTGTACATGGACATGGTTGAGTGTGTGTCACCATGTTTCCTTTGCTTCAGTGGATGAGTCATGATGAGATGACATAGGCAGCTCAGGGATCAACGTGACACAGTGTCACACACGCCAACAGCTGTGAAAACAATAAATATTACACTGCCTTTAATTTTATTATAAGCATTATGGTAAATATGGATGGATATGAATAACTTGGAGGCTAATTTTGTGGCTTATGATACATTTCTGTTGTGACAAGCAAGTATTTAACTAACTAAATGAAAAAATAAGAGCTGTTGATTATTTCAGTCAGTTATGACACCTTGTTGCTGGTGATCGCTTGAGGGGATCGAGAGAGCATGAAAACTAGGTAACAAGTGAGCACATGGTTGTAAAGTGGTATAAGATCAAATCAAGTGTTAATTATATAGCACAATTCCTAAATAACAAAGTTACCATTTATCAGTAAAGGTTACAGTCTGGACAACAACAGCAGCCTCTGTGCTTTAATCAGAATCTCTTTAAATCCTTTTAGTGGGAAAAAATGGAAGGAATCTCAGGAAAAGCACCTGAGGAGGTAGAATCTCCACCAAAAATACCTGCTAATGCCTATATTCCTTGTTAACTACAAGTATGAAAAGCTGAAATAACTATTGGTCATTGTTTTACCACCATTAAAAACTAAATCTTAACAAAAATAAAACATAACAAATTTGCATTAAAGCAATATTTAATGTGTGCAACAGGCTGTTATTTAACAAGATTATATTGCAGCTGGTGTTCTTTGGGCATCCATGTGCTCATTTTTAGTTTAGTTAGAAGGTTTTTTTGTTTTTACTTTTCAACAATAACGAAGTAATACCCAGAATACTGGTTAGCTCTATAAGTTATTTCAAAAATATATGTAATAGCAGTGTTATCTCACTTTAAACCAACACATTTTGAACATGACAGGTTGTGTCAGATGAATCAGGCACAAAATGGTTGAGAACCAAATCCTGACCGTCATGGCAAGTTGCAGTACATCCGTTACCACTTTGATGAACGACAACGATACACTAGATGATTTTTAACAATGTAGCTAATTATTCGTTTCACACATTTCCTTGAATGACTTTGCTACAGAGAGCTGGACTGTGGGTGCATGATGCCTGCTGATCATGACACTGTAACACATCCTTCATTTACATCCACTCCATGGGTAAAGGCCCATGAACACTTCATGGCAATTTGAAGGGTGGGAGTGAGCTGCAGCTCATATGTTCATTCTGTTGTATTTTTTTGGTACAGTCCTGTAACCAGATCCCACATAGGGGCTCAGCTCAGACCAGAGCGGACCAGGGCTAAGTAAATCTCACAAGTGTTGCCTGAAAATAACTCAGTCTATTTATAACTGCTATCTGTGCAGCATAAGAGGAAGTTCATAATATTTCATTGATGTTTGTTCCCTGGGTCCCACTCTGCCAGCAGCAATCTTGCTCTGACAACAGAACGCTGCTGCAATTTCCAGTTTCCACAGGAAGGCAGGGGAGCGAGAGGATGCCGATTAGACTGCAGATGTCGAAAAGGGGGCCATTGATTCTACACCCAGAACACACCCTCTGGAGAACAGTGTCCTCAGATATAATGCATAGAAAGTTAACATGGTGTTCTGTATGTTTCCTAACAGCACATGCACTACTGTCTCCTGTGGAAAGATGGTATATAATTCAGGGTGAGTGATGTAATTTTCACATTAGCTGGAACTTGCTGCCATCTTGAGGTTTCATGTTACAACAGATTGCTTAGTGGAGGAGAAACCCATAAGTTGCTATGGCAACCTGGCTGTAAACACGTCTCTCCATGAAGCTCATGAGTGTTTTTTAGTGTGACAGCTATTTAGTTTAAAATGATTGACAGAACTGATTCTGCAGCATGTGAGCAAAATGGCATTTACCACATGCACAAATGACTCTGCACTGTATTTTATAGCTATATATAATGTACTGCATAGTCTTTTAATATAATTTGTGCTCCCATGTCAACATTGGCCCCAAAGTATCAAATAGTCACTGTAACTTATGGATAAAACAAAAATTTACTACTAGCAGAGTAAATCACACCAATGCCTCTTTTGGCAGCAGCAAAGTAAAGTGATATGTATGGAGCTGCTCCTTGTGCATCACATGTGGCCTGCAGAGGGCACCAAAGGAGCTACCGCAAAACATCGAGTCAGAGGGGGGATTTTCCTCTATTGACTGTGTAAGAGAAGGAGGCTGTGGGATGGCGATGCTCTGGTACATGTAAAAGTAAAGATTTTGAAATGTTATTTATGTAAACAAAAAAATATCAGCATCATGTATCTTTTTAGAGATGTATAACATTTTTGCATTATGATATTTTGTTTCCTTCAGCCACTGTACTTTTCTTCCACAGTCCAGAGACATGCATCGGTGACTCTAAATTGACTGTACGTGTGAATGTGAGTGAATGGTTGCCTGTCTCTTTTTATGACCCTGTGATGGACTGGTAACCTGTTCAGGTGGTCAAAATGGAGGTGGTCCCCCCACCTCATACCCAGTGACAGCTGGGACCTTTAACAGGATAAGCAATTTAGATCATGAATGGATGGATGCTTAGGCCTTTAAAGTTGCAGCGGTCTGTTCTTGACCTACATTATTTCATCATTTATTTGTTGATTGCATTTTACTCTTTATTATAAGAAGTCCCCCTCATTGACATTAAATAAGCTTGCAAAAACATTCGAACCAGCTCTTAATATAATGCATTCCAGTACCACTCCACTACCCACTTCGATCTCAATCATAAAAAGAGAGTAGAATTATCAGCTTTGTGACAGTTACAGTTTAAGAATAGAGAAATCATAACAGTGTAAAAGTAGAATGTGCCCGGGGAGCTAGGGCTGAGTGTCTCACTCAGGGACAGACCTGGTGGGTAGGCCTGGTAGATGCAGCGAATTCTGCATGCTTTCCTGCTGCTCTACCCATTGAGCTACCACGCCACCACATTTACAGAATACTAAGTAAGTAGGGGCAATAGTGTTAATATTAATCACAATAAATAATACAAAGGGGTAAAGCCTGTATAATGTATATACAGACGACTAAGTATCGTATTTGTACCTGTAGTGTTGATCCTTCCAGCTTTTCTTTTTCTGTAACAGCAGAAGAAACATTATGCAGCTTTTGTCAGAAAAGCAGAGAAGGTGGCAACAGATTTGACGAGGAAAGACATGGACTGGTTATTTACCTGTCAGAGCTGAAAGAGAGCTAAAAGATCATGAAGTCACCGGGACGGATCCTGATCAGATGTTCTGATTGGTGTCTCCTCAGCTGGAGATGCAAAAAGCTGCGGGTGCTCACACTGCAGGAAGTTGCTGTGAGTGTGACCATTAGTGTGCTGTCAGTGATGTGAGTCTCTCAGGCTCCTCCACTTTCACCTGTGATTCTAAATTTAGGCGAGGCACTGAGCTCAGGCTGTTATTATGGGGGATGTAACAGTAGAATAGGCGGCAACTGCTACAGCAGTTACAAGAAACTGAAACTAAGGAGGCAAAAGGTTAAACCCTCATGATCCACTCAAAATGAATGTGTACGACTGCTTCCAAAAAGATAGACACATTTTTAAATTTACGTATCGAATATCGGTGTCATTGTTTTCAGGCATATGACATCAGTGTGTAGGCTTTGTCCACACCAACTATGTTTTTGTGAAAGGATGTCTGAAAAATGTCTGAAAGTCTAAGAGTTACCTGAACCAGCTTGGATGACTAGCACAACATTTACAACCAAGAAGATAGAAGACCAGTTCACATGACTCAACCTTCAGAGATCCAGACCCAATTTTAAATGTAATTTATTGTCGTTGAAATCTAACATGACATTTTTCATTTGGGGTTTTCATGTGTAGTGGGACAACTAAATGTTACCGAGGAATTATCATTTAGCTGTTAACACATTACATTTACTCTTAACTATAACCACATAAAAATGTTTAAAAAGTTAAATTTAATTTCAGTCATGTTGATTGTTTCCATAATGTATAAATATAATTCAATCTTACACACTTGCTTCACTTTTTTATTTTGGGTTTTGTTTTAAGCTCATCAAATTGCATTTGAAAAATTCTTATGTTTTGGACCACACAGTCTATATAGAGCTTAGAGCAGTTTTACTCTGTTTTGATCTTGTGTCTAATGTTTTTTTTATGTTTATAAACTACATTGCATAATACAGAAGAAATAATTCAACATCCATAAAAAAAAAAACTTTCATTGTGACAACCCTCTCCTGGTAGGGCTACACCCAGTGCTCTGCCGTGTTTTTCTCTGGAGATAGCTGGTAGGTGGAGTTTGTTCTAAGTGTATAGCCCTTTGGGTTGTCTTTCTCCCAGGAGTCTGACATCCCCTCTAGCCTTCCTCTTTGTTTGCTGAACATTTTAACACAAAACTCACCATATGTTCAATAATCTCTACACCCCATTCCTTACTGACTCATGCTTTATTTAACACTTCTTGGGAGTTTTGAGTTAATGAACAGCTTTTTGGAATCTAATTCTATGTGAGGCCTCCTTTTGTGACGACTCTTGTCAATTGATAACAAACTCACAGTCACAGTTTTGCCAACATGGGACAATGCTCAGTGAAATGTGGTTTCCAAAAACATGTTATAATGATGTTATAATGCATTAGCTCTGGTATAGACCTCAGAGTTCTGATCGTTGCTTGTCTCAGCAGCTCAGAAACAGCAAAAGCCTCAGCTGGACCATCACAGCAAAACCAAAAGCATTAAGATTGCATTTGTCTTTCAAACACTATAAATAGAACATATAAATTTATGATCACGCTTACAGTTGCCAACTCTGACTCAAGAAGTAACATCTGCTGTGTGGCCGTGACAACACTGCTACTGTTCATCTGGCTAGGCGGTTTAAAAAAAATAAAAAAAATAAAATACAGTACACTGGATTTCTGAATCTAAAATTAATACTCAACACAGATGTAAACTGCCTGTAGACAAATAAATAACAAGGTCACTCAGTTTGTAATGTTTAATTTAGATTGTTTAATGTTAATTCCATGCTGTGTTTCAGTAAGAACAATACAGATTCCCTGTCTGTGGCTCCAGTCAGATATCCAGTAGTACAAATCAGCTCCAAGTTACACATAATGAAGCGAAAATAAAAGAAAAACTAAGGAAAAAAGCAAAAGAAAGAAATCCTCTGAACCCAGAGGAACTTTAGTAAAAAGTAAGGGAGAAGCAGCAGAATAGAATATGTTAACTCACGCAAGCACTGACCATCTTGATTTTTGGAAGCTTTGTTGAGGAGCGGGGCCAGAACAACTTCTCTTTTACACAGGAAATCTCCCAAGTCTTTTTAATTTAATCAAAACCACCAGTTAGCCATAAGTCAACCTTCAGAGATTCAGCATGTGTGTGCACAGTTACAGTATTTCAGCACAAAGTACAGTCCAAGGACAACTACAAAACAACAGAATCACTATTGTGTAAAAGATAAGCAAGACTTTGCCCCACGTGGATATCACGAATTTTGCCAACTTCCTCTGAAAACCTAAGTTAACAAAAAGGGCAGTTGTACTTTTCCAAATTGCTCATAAAAAGGTAAAATGATTTGCATGTCATTTCACTAAAAACAGAGATAAAACAGCTCCCATAACTAACATTATCAGTAATAAAAGTTAATTTCTGTAATTACATTAAGAAAAAAAAAATTCAAAACATCCAGCAACTGATAAAAATATTGAGGAAAAAGCAAACAAAAAATACAATAATGAAAACAAAGAACATTTCAGAACTGCTTGTACCAGAATGAAAATGAAAAAAAAAAAAAAAAAAAAAAAAAAAAAAAAAAAAAAAATCCAGGGACTCTCTTTGCCTAAGATTGTATTTCCTCTTTCAATTAAGTGGTATTTACTTGAATGGTGTAAGGGCTAATATAAAAATAAAAAAAGAAGAGAAAAATAAAACTTGTTTAAACTCTGTGGCCCTGCTGGGTCGTGGAGCTGCAGAGGTGGAAAAAAGGAAAAGGAGGAGGAAGAAGGAGGTGACTTAAAGGAAGGGAAATGGATTTGGAGGGGGGCGGGGAGGGAAGAAGGTGGAGGGACGAGGAGTGTGAGGAGAAGGTGTGGGGAGGGTCTCAAGTTGTTGGCTGTTGGTGGCATAGTCTCACTGGGCCTCATCCTCAACATCTTGCAGTGCTTCTTTGTTCTGTTCTTCACCTGGTAGAAAAAAAAAACATCACAATAGTCTTAGTTATGACTGTGTATTCAAATATGAGGCAAAGAAATAAGTTAAGAAAAAGAGGTTTGTTTCTTCAATGGCACTAACAATCGGTACAGAAAAAAAAAAAAAAGCGGAATTCAGAGAGCTTGAATTTAAAATTTTGTTTGAAAATTGATAATAAAACAAAATAGCACCATTATTTTCCACTTCACACTAGAACACTCAGTAAAAAGTGAAAAAATAGTGGGAGCTAGTCACTAGTTCAGCAATTTGTTTTTTTTCTTCCCCTCTTCTTCAGCTTGCTGTCAATGGAGGCCTTTGCTAAACCATCTTTGCTATAGGAGGAGGTTATTTTATGTGACTGGCTAAATGAAGGGTGATGGATTACTCTGATCTTTTACTGTAAATACATTTACAAAGTATATTGATATCTTTATGGAGTTGGCCTTATACTGATGTGGCTTGTTGAGGTGGACATTCTGGTTGCATCCTATACTGCTATGGAGGTTTCATTTGCAAATTGTCAATCTCAACAACTGATTTCTATCAATAACTAGGTTTTAAGTTAATAAAATAAAATGTCACTTGTTTCATAAACTGTTATTATTCATCAGCTTGTTTTGAATAATTTTTGTAAGAATGCATATCACTTGGGATTGGAAGGCAGATTAAAAGCACTACAAATACGGAAATTTAATCAAACTGCTTTATTAAAAGTGAAACTTTTGTGGACAATGCATGCATCTTATATAAAATGATCATAGGTTGTTGATGTTATTAGACATCGTAATTAGAAAAGTAAATAAACAGGTTTATAATAATAATAATAATTATTATTATTATTATAACATGTAAACAAAATTAGTAGTAGAAAGAAGTAGCAAAAAACAGAAATACTCTGGTAATGTACAGGGACTTGAGAAACTGTCCTCAAGGAAAACAAATTTCTCTGTGTAGGACAAACACTCATAGGTTTTAAGTGACATGCTACTGGACTTTCTTTCCTCTAAATTTGTAAAAATACTTAAATATCTACTTTGAACATCTTTCAAAATACATGCTGTACTCAAATGTTGACTATTACAAGTGTTCAGTGAAGCTGCACTTGTAACAACTCAGTGCTTCAAGTCAGTTGAGCTTTTGACAAGCATACACATGTGACCATTTCAACTCATTCTTAGTGAAGGAAGCCCAGTGATTTTTTGTAACCAGCTGCTGGATTCGTTAAAATCATTAACTGAATTGTACAGCGTGTCAGAGGTCCAGCATGCTGAGCACATTAATGAAACCTCTACTTGCAGCACATACAGGTTTAACAAGGAGCTAATTGTAGACATTGAAGCTACAGTATGCAGCCTTTAGGAGTCAAGCTGGCATGAGATTTGAAATCAATCTAACCAGAGCATCAAATAATGATACTGATGACTGTGGCATCTCATAGGTACAACCACGGTGCCCTTGCACATCCGCACACAGGGTTTGCCATTTTCTGACTGGTTAGAAAGGCAAGCCTCTCTAAAAAGCCTCCGGGTGGGGAATCTGTGAACTGCTGCCAGTACAGTTTTGTGTCCCCGTGTCACGAGAGACAGCAACTTTTTACATTACAGGGGCCATTTCTTTTTAAAAAGGTTTTTATATATATATATATATATATATATATATATATATATATATATATATATATATAAAAACTTTAAGCTCAGCTGACAAGACAGTTGGGTGGAATTACAAAAAACAAAGAGTGACAAAGCAACAGGTGAGTGGACTGAATTATGAAACCATGAGTGTGTTAGTGTTGACATTAAAAACAAGGCAGCCACACACACAGCAAGGCTTGGGTGAGCAACACTTACAAAGTACAGTTAACATGGGAAATGAATAGTCTGTTTCCTTTAGGACTCTACAGCAGAGGGAATGAGAAAAAAAGACAAGAGAGAGTTGATGATGAGTCACTGATAAATAGGTGCTAGAGGACGCTGCGCAACACAGTAAATGCAATTACTGGAACGAGCGGGGGGTGAAAGAACGAATCAAAAAGGGCTTGACAAATTCTTTTTAATTTTTGACAATGCAAGACGAACCATTTTGTCTAATGAAATTGACTATAAAGACAACCATCTCTAGTAGAGATAATGTTTATTTTGGAAAAAATTGGCAAGTGTAGCTAAAATGGGGGAAAAACGACAATATTCAGAGCATTCGTCAAACAACTGTCTTATATGCAGTTGTATCATATACTAGTTCCAGTTTATTTATTTAATTAAAAACAAAAGTTGCAATACTGATCATGAAAAATATTTCCATTGGAAACTGCTCGACCGTCGACTCAAACACACGGCACTTATACATTTTTGCTGGTGCTATGTAGCTCAAAAGGACACATATAACGAGGTAACACGAGAAATTACAATTACTTGAGACTAATTGCTGAAATTGTCCTGGGGTCCAGTAAACAAAGCCGTTTCAACAGACAGGTCAGAGACAAAGACTGTGCACAGAGCACCAGCAGAATAAAAAGGGACAGACAGGTTTGGTAAACATGGCAAATTTAAGCTCCCATTCAGAGCTGCTGCACTTGTTAGAGTATGTTTACTTGTAAATAATGTCATGAAATCTGATGACAGTACTACTTATCACGTAGATTTTCCAGATATAAAAGCACAATTTTACACATCAGTAATTTGGGTGTTGCTGCTTAGAATATTCATCAAGCCGTGTAAAAGATGGTAGGTGGGAAAAAGGACATGAGGGAGGTATGAGTTAGTTATCAATCTGCAGTTCTGGACAAATACATTAATAAGAGAAAGGGTAGATAATGCTAGTTCAGGAAAATGTTAGTGAGTACAATGTCCTACAAAAATATTGTAAATGTACACCATGAGTGTCTTACCTTCTCCCTGCATATCTGAAGTCCATAGTGTCAGGTTGTCACGTAACAACTGCATGATAAGTGTGGAGTCCTTGTAGCTTTCTTCACTCAGTGTGTCCAGTTCTGCAATTGCGTCATCAAATGCAGCCTTTGCCAACCTGAGTAAACACATGCCCACTTATGTTGAAAGGATCACATATTCAAGAGATATATAGTTCTGATTAATTTTGTAAGTAGCACAAGCCCATTGTTTTAAAAGAACAACAGGTTTAAAGTTTCAGCCTTACTGATAAGAACAATGGGCATAGTAGGGCAAATGAGAATGTCTAGTTTTGCATGGCAGTCGGGAGGATTAGTGAAGGCAGACTGAAAACGAGATGGTTCCTAGGCTCTTCGTTGACCAAGCTTTTACACTTTAGATCCTTTCTAAACATCTCGTGATCACATTTTGATGTAAACGTAAAGATCACCCTTGATACAGATAAAAATTAAACAGCCTAGAGACTATGTATTGAAGAAACACTGACCTGCAAGCACGGTCAGGCGAGTTGAGGATCTCGTAATAGAAGACGGAAAAGTTGAGGGCAAGGCCAAGGCGGATGGGGTGTGTGGGAGGCAGCTCCGACATTGCTAGATCAGTAGCAGTTTTGTAGGCCACCAAGCTGTTCTCTGCTGCCTCCTTTCTGTCATTGCCAGTGGCAAATTCTGCCAGGTACCTGTGGTAGTCACCCTTCCTGCATTTGGAGAAATCAAAACTGACTTTCAGTTGTGTACAAATATTTTACAAATACATTGCTGCACTAGATGGTTTTGATGGGGCCAGATGTTTAACTTCATACATATGCCTAAACTTCATACATTAAAAACATTCATGTCAAAATGTGCATCTTTAAATTTGCCTAAAATCAACAAAAAAAACCCACACAAACAAAAAACAAACCCCTCAGTGGATTCAGTATTCTGTAAAAACTATAACAAATGTTATTTATTCATCTATTCATTTGGACCCTAAAGCTCTTACATTTTGTTGTAGAAGACCTTTGACTCTCCCATCCCAGCAGAGGGGAGTAGGTGCCTTTCCAGTGCATCCAGAATATCACCACAGATTGACTTCAGCTCCTTCTCAACCTGTCACCAAAAAAAAAAAAAAAAAAAAATCAATTACAGTCCAATCAGTAATATTAGATTATTTGGCACGAAGATTTTGGACTGTGTCTGGCACTTTAAGTCCCAATCTAATAAATGTCTTGTGGTCTGCTATTAGCTTCATTTATTAATAAGTCCAATTTACGTGCTGTTAAATGCTCACCAGGTGGTATAGTAAAGACTGACGAAAATGTGTCACCCTAGAAGAGAACCGCTAACAAAGTGTAGGTGCAACACAGATTTACCCATCTTCAAATCCCATTAGATCACTGACTGCGGCCTAACTGCCTCTCCCATCTCTCTGACAAACTCTGGCCTCTCCCATAATAGCCGGCTCTCATTTCCCTTCATAAAAGCAAGAGAGTGCAGGACTTGCCAACTATGACTCAGATGCAGTCTGTTCGATAGCTGCTCATAGTATTATTATTTATGAGCAAGTGATTTCACATTAGCAAAGCAAATGCATGATGCTTTGAAAAGACAAAACTCTAGGGAAAAAAAAGGACATTGTGAATCATGTAAGTGCTCCTGACAGACCATCTACAAACAACTGCGACTTATTTACGTGACATAAGTGCCATACCATTTGCCTGTATTCCCGGATCATCTTCAGTTTCTCTTCTCCACCCTTGTTCTCTTCCCTCTGTTCGATACTGCTGATTATCCTCCAGGAGGCTCTTCGAGCTCCAATGACATTCTTGTAGGCCACTGATAGCAAGTTCCTCTCCTCCACTGTGAGCTCCACATTCATGCCTGCCACCTTCTTCATTGACACCACCATCTCTGTTGAAGACACAGACTTATTTAAAAACATTTATATTTTACGTATACATATTTTATCGCCATTGCAGAGAACACCAAACAACCTTCACTCTTATGTGAGTTAAACAGTCTAACCATTCGAGAGATTGCATGACTTGTACATTAAAACTAGGTGGCAAATATGGATTCTGACATGTTCAGGGAAACACCAAGAGCATGCCAATTAAATCTGCTTCAGAAGTCTTTTTGGATTGGGCAGGAATATGCATTATGAATGAAGAGTTCTGATATGAGGTAATAATCTACAGCTTACAGAACATACAGTACTGCCTCAACTGACATGACAGCGTTTAATGCACATGCTAAGACTCCACCTATACACTGGCACCATTCCAGTTAACAAAAATCACTTATTCACTTTCAATGATGTGTTATATACTTTAAGTGAAAGTATACTGGAACTGTACACCACTAATGAAAGGTAGCAGGGTATAAACGTGGGAAAATGATGACTTAGTGGTTAAATGGTTAAAAAGTGGAGACTGGATTTCCTTTAAATCCAAGACAGTCGCTGATGTAATAAAGAGATAATGTACCAAGCTGATCTATGAATCGCTTTGGAAATCTTATAAATGTTGACATTTCAGCGTACAGCTGAATAATACGACGATTTCCACCAAATCCTCGTGAGGTTAGCATTTAGCCGGTAAACAATAAATCACCCTGTAAATGCACGCAGTTCAAATCTCGTGAATGAGTCATGGCACATTCACTTAACGTTACTTGGCAACGTATGACCGGTTGCAAAGCCAGCCGTCTAAAAACAGCCTCTACCAGGCCTGTAATGGTATGACAGTGTGACAGGAGTGGGTCAGAGAAAAGAAGATAGTCATTCTCGCCAATCGATCCGTGTAGCCTATTTGCAAGGGAACACCCCACCAAATGAACAGCTGTCCTCCCACTCCCAGGCAGTGGCCAACCTTGCAATTTGGCTAGCTAACATCTAGCTAATGTTGAAGTTGTCTAGCATCGAAAGCAGAATGGCACAAACAAGAATATTGGTGCGATGTTATAGTTTCAAAGTCACAGTGACAACGGGTCTCTTTTAAAAGAGCTAACGGTACCAGTAGCTCAAGCGTTAAGCTAACTATAGTTAGCTAGCATGGTGCAGGGGAGGTATCTCCTGACAGCACACGCTCCAGTAATCCGCCATTTTGTTGTAGCCCCTTCGCTAACGTTAGCTACGGTCTGTCAGATTTGTACATATCCCATAAAACACAGAGACCCCAAGACAAGGGCCTGTGGTTTAGTGTCGCGTTATCTTTTCATTACAGGAAGGCCCATGCCATGTCAATGACTAGCTAGCTGAAAGACGGTGATCGTAGCTGCGTTAGCGTTAGCTCTCGCTCTCTTGTTAGCACCGAGCTATCTGCTGCTAACGTTAGCTCGCAGAAAAAAAAAAAAATCCAAGCGGCGAACATGTCTCACTACGAGCCAGCCCACAAAGTATGGCTTACCGTCATATCGCTCTGCCTGCTCGGCAAGCTTTGCCTGATAAACTAGGTCATCTCGTTCTCCCATTGTGAATCGAGGTGGAGATAGAGTAGCGAACTGATCAAACTGGCAAATATCTGGTGGAAAAACACGATGGTGTGCCAAGTCTGTCGGCAGTTCCTAGAAACCAACTAAGTGGTGATCCGCCCCACCGGCAGCGATGCGCTGGGATGGAGTAAAGATGGAGGCCAGCGTCATCCGGGTCCTGCGCACACGCAACACGACTCGCCAACTGCGATTCGTTGTTTTTAGATTAAAGTTACAGTGTGCAGATTTTGTATCTGACCGCTCAGGCAGAAATATGCTCAGAACACATTCGAAAGTGGAGTCAGACTCACTGTTCAACAACTGGTGCAGATTTTCCGTTCCAAATGAGGCTCGGCTTTCCAACCAATCAGAGAAGACTGTGAATTATAAGCATTTCTTTCCTTACATCCAGAATCCAACAGTTTAGTGATTTGCTAAATTATAGAAATTAGCAAATCATACCTCATGATATTGATTTATGTGGTAGGGTTAAAAGTACAATTGCAGTGCACTAAAAGTAAAAAATACTGTCATGTATTTGTTAACACTTGAGCATAAACTTTTAATTGACAGCTTTAACATTTTCAATAATGTCTGAACATAAAGAATTACACTTCAATATTCTTTATATCCATCTGTAAATATTTCTGCAAACTTTGAAACATCTGAGCTTTTCTTTTACAATTTTGAGGTACTTGCCATTTTGGTAATTTTACTCCACTACATTTGTTTGACAGCTTTTATTACGAACCACCTCAAGTGACAGGTGTTACAGCATACAAAAAACAAATACAATAACCAATCTTTTGTCATGGGTTTGACTTTATTTACTATCATATTAACACATTACATGCTACAGAAAATAAAAAGGTAATTTCCGTTGTCTCGAAAGAATATAGTGTTATAATAAAATGGCACATTTTGATTTTAACACAGTTGTCACTGGCATTTTGCCACTCCTTCCTTGTTAGGAAATGAAGGAATGACTTCATGCAGGTCTATTAAAAAAAAAAAATACTTCTTGGTGGCTTCATTTGCACAACAATTTATAAGATAACAATTGATGTATTTGATCATAACTACAGGGAGAAAAATGGACTGTCTCAAAACTTTGCTGTAAACACAAATGTTCCTTTTATCCAACATTTTTTATCCAGCCAAATATTTTTAAATAGTAAATCTTTTAACATGGGTTTGGAATAGAGCTAAGTTGAAAATGAAATGTGAAAAGCAGGACAGAACTTGTGAGGCAAAGCTTTAAAGGTTGGGAAAGTTATTGTGTGAATGGAATCAAGGATTTTTGACACTATAAGAAGGCGAGCCCGTATCTATGCAAACTCAGTGTGTAAGCAGTTAAGTGCATTCTGTTATCAATCTTTAATCTTATAAATCCTGTGAGAGTAGGTTTTCGGAAAGGATACCCTCCATCCTCATGTTGCTAGAGTGCCACCTAAAGGTGCCTTGGTGCTGCTCGCCAGAAATCCTGAACCATGACATTTGGAAGCAACCACTCACTTGGGAGAGCACAGCAAGTTCTCAGAGATCAAATTCCAAGTAGACCAGTTTATGTTTAACCTACATATCCAACCTGCTTTAATCCACACCAGTCTGCTTAATGCTAAATAGTGGGTGATGATTGTCAGATGTAAACTAGTAGATTGATTCAATCTGTACTACAACATAATTTGCTGTTCCATTTGCAATTTATGTATTGCCAAGAGATCAAGCAGAGGGTAGAGATAAAACTGAATAGGAAAGTCCAGGATGGCGTATGCTTTGTAAATGTATAACACTTTACATAAAGGGTGGCAGAGGATTAAGTGAGAAAGCACAAAGGAAACAGGACTATAAGCAGGAAGATTAAAAAAACAAAACAGTTCAAGGAGGCAAGAAAATTTGTTAAAAGATAAAAAAAAAAAAAAAGAAAAGAAAAGGTATGTACTAATAACACACCACACCTCATTTCCTGGGCAAATTTGTCTGTTTTTCTGAAGTATATTCAGTAAGCTGAAAGGAGCACTAGTATGAGAAGACAGGACTAGCTATCATTGGTTACAGTCTACATTCACTCCGTTCAACTTCATTCATTTACATCAGATGCTGAATTAGAACATGTGCCCCCCCCCCCCCCCCCCCTCCAGTCAGTTTATCCATTATGCACCAGCAAACCACTGCTCCCTCCCAACATGCAACAGTAAAAAGTTTACATTAAAACTGTTTGCCCCCAGACAAACCCAGCTACAGTATAAAGGAAACTACAAAGATAACAAAAAATGAATATCTTAGCATGTATTGATAATCACATAGTACATTATTTCATAACAATATGTTCTTTTTTTCTTACAAAAAGACTACTTGGTGGTACTTGGTCATAGGTGATAGGTGGATGAGGGCTGAGGTGAGCCAGGGTGGGAGGTGTAGAAAGGCTGAATGTAGTGTTGCCTTTATCTCCAACAAAACAACAGAATTTTCTCAGGTTTACCACTAGGGCCTGCACTACAGCTACCACTACACAAAGTCACTCCTAACTGGTGGTCTCGACTCAGTTTTCTTTTCTCCATATCATATGTAGTATGTGGGGTGGGGGTGGGTGCTCAACTGCATCTTGAGGAAAACTGTACATCTCCAGCTGAAGTTATTTCGGATTCAAGATATCCCTTCCTTAATTATCCCAGTGTTAAAATGTTGTTGCTGGGCTTTGAGCGTCGCTGCTCTCATAGTGTTTGCTTATTCCCCCCCCCCAAAAAAAATAAAACAAACAAACAAAAAAGAAGCTGCATTCATGTCTAATACGAACTATCTAACAATCGGGACAGACATGTATCACTGCCAGAGAATATTATGTTTTTTTTATTGTTTAGTCCAGATTCTTTCCTGTACAAAGACTTAACCACCAATGAGATACCAGTATAGAAAAATGAAGGATAAATGTAAACAAACATTAAACAAAAAAGGAACAACTTAATAAGAAAAACGGGATAAGCGGAAAGGACAAACAAAAATTATAATAATTCTATTGTGATTCTTTTGTAAAAAAATAAATAAAGCTACACCAGGCGAGGTTATCTTAGCATAAAGAGTGGAAGTGGGGTAAAACAGCAAGTCTGCCTCTGTAAAAGGTAACAGCTGCCCAAATTGGAACAATGTCAACATGAACAATTCTGTGTTTTACAGGCAGTTATGTGCCGGGTTACTTTCTTGGCAGCTGGTTCGAGTCCAAAAAAATAATCTTGCATATAACCACTGTTTCTATCACAAGGGTGTTTGTCCCTGCTGCCACTCTTTGTGTACAGCAAAGTTACATTGCTGCTGATGATAGCATCATATTTACTCTATAAACATAAAGGTTATTATTCTTGGCAAGATACATGAAAACTTTATTGTTACTATATTCCCATCAGACATGAATGCAGTATGAGTGACCTTACAGGCCTGTAACTGTGGTGACAGATGAGGATGAAACGTTATCTGCTGTCTATGAGGCATGAAAAGGAAGCGGTAGAACTCTGTGGTGAGGAGTCTCCTGTGGAATGAGTGTTGATAAGGTGTCTGTGATATGTGGTGAATCTAAAGGGTGCTGCCCAATGCCCATAGCAGGAGATTGTATATATCTTCTGTGTCCCACTGTGTAGTATCTGACTCATTGTTAAGTCAGTTGAAGCAGCTAGTAGAGGAAGGCAGGCATCATTATTTAGAGTGTATATGTAGGGTGTCAATGGTCTGTTTTGTTCTCAGTGAAACTGTACTTGGTTCAGATGAAAGCTGGAGCAGCAGTGGTGGAGCTTGGAGCAGGTGAGTTTGTGGAACGGGAAGTAAATGAAGGAGGAAGGGTCTAAGACTAGTGTCCCGGTAGAGTCCCGGCTGTCCGCTCTCAGCTGAGTTCATCCTCTGCGTTGTGCTGGTCCAGCAGTTTGACGTGTGTGAAAGGAAAGTGGCCCCGTTTGCCTTTGCACTCCCCCTCCCACTGGCCGTTCACGTTTATTTTGGTCACCTTCACCATATCGCCCACCTGGGGAGCAGGGGAGAGTGGAAAGATGTGAGAGAGTGCACAAATGTACAGTTTGCAACAGAAATAATCAACATGTGAACAATAAACTGTCCTCTCAAATGTACTGTTGTAGCACTCACATTTATGCAGGCCAAAATTAAAATATATTTTTAATGTCATATGAAGCAGCAAATAATCATGACAGATTAGCCTATGATGAAAACGGTCCTCAGTCACAGTTCTAGTCAGGAGGAAGCATGTACAATTAAGACTGACGAGCTCAGGAGAGGACTGGCTGTTCCTGTGTCATTGAACCTGAACAAACTAACAAAAAGTTCCAAATTTCAAGTCTGTATGGGTGAAGACTGAACATAGTCAGGGGTAAAAGCTTAGTCTTTCATGGTTTATATTATCAGTTAGATCACCTGTTAGCAGTTCTGACTATCTTTCTTCTGGTAAATAAGTAACATTTATTTACATAAGTTGCATTTGCATAACATGTTTTTTTGTCTTGGACAAAGCCTTTTAATAGTGAAGATCATCCCCCCAGTGAAGCAGTACAGTAAAATAAAATAAGTAAAAGCACTTAAACATGTCAGACAGTTTTATTTTTAAAGATCTTGTGTCTGTAAGGGTCTAAAAGATATTCTGTTCTTTAAAAAGAAATGCTAAGGATTAGGAACTGCAGACTGACTTTTCGTTTCGGTTATTATAAAAAGATAGGATAGATTTTAGTATACTGTGTTTAAAAAGGAGGTTTTAAATGGTTAAAGGAGAGGAATAGGATGCTTTCTGTTTAAAAAGGAAGAGTTAATCTTTTTACCCACTTTAAGATGTACAATTTTGGAACATTATATTTGCTAAAGAATGTTTTGTATTGTGTTTCTAGATTTGTGTTGTCAATACTCGTATACACAGGCACCAAATATAGTTGCTGTTAGTGTTTTTGTGGGCCACTTGCTAAAAAAGACTTGAGTCAGTAAACCGCTCCACAGTTTTAACAGATATTTAAACATTATTCATTTTTTTTAAACCTCCAGTCTAAATAAATAAATTAATACATATATAAATATATAGATAGATAGTGTGTATCCACTGTACAAAGAGCTAATTATTAATCATGGAAATGGCTTTATGCAGCAGGTACAAATGCATTAAAACAGTCTTGTCTCGTGAGTAAAACATTCCTGAGCATTTCATTTCAACTGAGAAGTTACAGTCACTTGATACATGCATTGCTACATTGACTCCCTGTATACAACATATAAGGATTTAAAAAATACTAAGACAGACAATCCAGTAAAGTGCCACCACAAGATATGATTTGAAAATGACCACACAGTTAAACCAACAACTCTTTGGCCCAGTTTCTACAACAAAGTGAAAATGATGGATGTCACAGTGATAGCCGTCAACAGAAAATGGATCTGGGAACTAACTTTCCAACCAAGGAGGTCACACACTGCCTACGTCCAGCTACTTAAATGTGCTGCTTTCTTGATTTAAATGTCATTGTAAAACTGTTTTCTGTGACTTTGTTAAGACAGCAATTTGATAATGTAGGTATGTACTTATAGATTAGAGGAAGTATAGCTTAACAAGTTTTCATGTATATCTTATAGTCAGGTGCTCATATGAACACCTAAACCAGTTTGTTTAGCTGAAAGCATCCCCCTCTTTCTTCCTCCTTTTAATATAAGCCTTTAAAAGATCATCTATTTCCAATGTTAGCGAGAGGGGACGAAATCCACAATTCTTGTTTTGTGCAACAGTGTTACAAATGATCTATTTTATAGCTTCAATGTTCCAAATTAGTTGCATAAAATGGATATTTTCAACACTGCGGCATTTTACATACAGTATAAATTATTTCAGGGATACAGAAGTGGACTTAAGATTAAGATTGCAGAGATGTTCTGTGCCATTATATTGACTGCCTTCACCTTAAACTATAGGCACATACTTTAAGCTTTTCAGAGGAGGAATTTAACAGTTCAGTCACTTTGTAAATGTGTGTAGTCACAATTTTATGATGCTTATAAGTTTTATAACTATAAATTCAAAAAGCAATTAATTGCATGTATACATACAGCCACATAAAACAGGAATTGCATAGAAGCGGACAAGTTTCAGTTGCTAAGATAAAGGCGGATCTTTAGAATCAGTTGATTTTCTGAAGGTAATAGCACAAAGAAACTCGGGCTAATTATTAACTGTCAAGTGCCACCTTTCTGAGTCACTATTGGCCAAGTAGTGAGTAAAAAAACAAACACCATCACACAGATCAAATCCAGAAAAGTCTATATTTCAGGGCTACTGAAGTGGACTTAAGATTAAGAATGCAGAGATGTTTTGTGCTATTATATCAACTGTCTTCGTGTTGAACTATAGGCACATACTTCAAGCTTTTCAAAGGCGAATTTAAAAGTTCAGCCATTTTATAAATGTGTGTAGTCACAATTTGATGCTGCTGATAAGTTTAATATTTGGGAGTGGCAGAATCCAACTCAAATACAGTATCTACCTGTTAAACATAACTGAGCAAACTTCAAACAAACCAATAAACTGCAAAAAAAGTCACTAACATCAGCAGAATTGTAGTTTGCCTCCAGAAAAAGTGATGGCACAGATTAAAAAAAGAGTTTTTTTTTTTTGTTTGTTTTGTTTTTGTATTGGTATATTTAGCAGTGCGGCCCAGCAGAGCAGGAGCACACTTTGCCTGGCCGGTCTCATAGTCCCACTCTTGACTCAGCTGGACTCCTGGCTTCACAGAGACTAAAGGAAATGGTCCTGTTCCCAAACACAAACTATTTCCTTCCCTGCTCTGTGGGAGCCTCGCTTGCACTTCCGGAAAGTTTAACAGTCTAGTCACTGTGAAAAGGGAGCAGAGCTTATGACAGTCCTGATGTTTCGGCACCCTCTCATCTTTTACTACTGAAGCCTGGGAGTATAGACACAGACTTTGCACAGGTCAAACTGTACTGCCACTGGACTGGTCTCTGCAGAGGAGATATTAAATGATCATATTATCTACAAAACTACACAGAAAGCTGTCTAAGCACTTTCTGACCTTGATACCTCTTCACCCTACTCAATAAATACTGAGGGAAAAAAACAGACAAAGGAAATAAAATGTAATGTGAGCTCAGACTTAATAATACACCAGGGTTGGTCATAAATCCTCCTCTGCTAAATGTTGCCTTTCATCTTGCACATGTTAAAATATTGCACCGTGTCAAAAATAAGCTCCAAGTCTATATTTACCTCCAAGGCCAGGGCAGTCTTGTCATAGGCATTTGGAACCCTCTTCTGAATGGCCCTGGCATACACAGGTCCGTTCTGAAGATTTGGGAGGGGAGTGGGCTGGGCATACTGGCTGGGGTCTCCCAGCAGTGGAGGGCCGGGCTGAGCCACAGAGCCATCAGAGTTCCCTAGCATCCCCATCACTCCTGGTGGTACCCCAGGCACACCAGCCCCCGCCAAAGAACTCGGAGACGATGGTCTGTACTTCTCAACATATGGCACAGGAATCATTCCTGCCCGGCCTTCAGAGTTCTGGGCGTTCCACCACTGCTCCTCTGGTTTCTCGAGAACTCGGAGAATATCACCCTTCCTAAACGGGAGATCCTCCTCATCGTTGCCAGGAAAATCAAAAAGTGCTCGAACATACTCATCTTCTAGGCGGGGTGGGGGCCCCCCGCCAGGGCCAACATTGATGAAAGAGCTGTGTTTGGACTTATTGATGGGCTCTATCAAGGTGGTGGTGTCCAAGTAGTGGATTTTGTAGAATTCTAGCAAAGCAGGAAGGGCGTCAAACTCCTGGTCACCAATACGGAACCTTGGATGGGCCAAACCTGATGAAAAGAAGGTAGTACGAAAGAGCAGGAATGGTTAAAAAGTGAAACTAAGAACTTGGTATCCAAGCTTGGGCATGGTCAAAGTTGGCAGATATGAAGTCTGTGTGTAACCAAGCGTGATCGGTGGCAATTTCCAGAACGACAAGGAAGCATTTTTGTTTCCCTATTTTCTTTTTCCATATTCGTTTTGTACCTCCCAGTCAAAAAGCATGAGGAAAATGGGCAAATATTCTGCTGCAATACCCACACAGGATCAGAACGAGAGGAGAAAATAGACATGGTCTGATCAAAGTCTACTAAGCTCTGGCAACAATTTTAAACATTTACAATGCTTCCAGTGTCACCCGGTAAAGCAGGCTCATGATAGTGGTTACAACTCCCATTAATGCGGTCTGGTATTGGCAAACTCGCACCGCCCACCAGTGATAGACACGTATATCTATTCCTTGGATTTGCTGAAACATAGTGTTATAAAGTATTTAGTGTATTGCGTAAAAGGTCTGAAACCATGATATCACATCAAAATGTTTGATGTGTTGCACGTGTTTCAGCGTGACTGGCCTCCAATATTCTACATATAAGAGAGTGGGAGAGAGACTATTACGCATCTCTATTGGTGCAAGTCATGCAAGAATGGTCACATCAACATGTCTATATACCAAGACCTTCCGATCCCCCCCTGATATCTTACCTGGACCGGACTGTCGGTTGTTGCTGATGCTGTTTATTATATAATGCGAGACTTTGGAGTTCTCTGACACCGACAGCACGTAATCGCCGGGGCTGGTGATGGAGTCGCGAACCAGAAACACGCCGTGCCTCTGCCCCTGCAACAGCGACACAGCCTCCTGCCTGCTCAAACGACCCCAGTACCAACTGCCACGGTCCTCCGCATCAAAATTTCCGGCCATGGTAACCACTCCAAAGCCGAGGCTTCACGGGGCCTTCCCTGCTCTCCCTCCCGTTATCCACAAGCAAAGCCCTCAACTCATACAAAAACTTTAGCGCCTAGAGCACGTTTAGTAAACAGGCGACATCCGCAGCTGGCCGTTTGGACATCAATTCCCCCGCACAGAACTTCAAGCGCGATATAAAAAGGACCCTTGATTGGATTATGACCAGAATGCAGCTCTATTACTCACACAATGTGTTTAACCGACTGATTTCCAGCTATAATCCAGCAAACGATGACAACTAACTTCAAAAACTGAAATGGCGGATACGGGAAAACAAAAAAAGACCCCACTCACCGGATGGGACGTAAAAATACGTGCCCCACCGAAGTGTCAAGCTGGAAAATAGTAACGCAACTCTTCCGTTCCGGGCGACCCACTTAACTGAGATTTACCATAATCTGGTACACAAAGTACACAAAAGTACACAAAGACACTGCCGTGGTGAAAATGAAAATACAATTAAAGTAGTCCACTGCAAGTGCAAATACTAAATCAAATTTAATTCTTAATATGAAGTACACAAATACCGCCTACTTAAAATAGAAAAAACATTTGTATTACTCTACAAAGAAAACGTTTTAATCAATATTGATGGATGTGTATGGTAAGACAAATGTTGTTCGACAAACTCTCAAGGTTGAAAAAATAGTAAATTATAGAGATATAACAACAACAACAATGGTACAATTCGATTTTATATTGAGCATTGGTACTGAGGTAAAACTGAAAGTAACATAAAATTTAATTTCCCCCATAAGAAAGAATTATCCCTGTAGTAGTTGTCAAAGTAAACACATCTGGGAAAAGCTCTAATTCGTTTCATCAAATAAACAGGCAGATATTGAAGTGACAAATACAAATGCTCATATTTTGTCGATAATGTCAGTGAAGGGTTTTCCTGTTCAGATTACATTCCTTTACCTTGACAGCTTCATGTGAGTGGGTTGTTATGAAATCTAAAGCTCATTGTTGCACCAAATCAGTGTAATTACAGTGTTTACACTTCAAGGTTTTTATGTCACAAGCGCCCAGAAGCTCTCGGAAATCTACTTAATACATTTAATCTGGTGATTAAACAGTTAGTTGCAACTTTTAGGTTTAGCCACTAGATGTCAGGTAAAGAATGTTAATGGCTTGGCTTGTGTTGAATATAAAAAAGGAAGGCACTGCACGAAAATATGAAAATATGCTATTCTCTTTACAGACAGGAACCAACACACAATTTACTACAACACTATGCATCTACTACTGTGTAGAAATACTATATTGCAAACAATCTTTCTGTAATGAAATGGTTAAAACACAGTACTTTGACTTAATTGGATGTTTTTGGACGATGAGCTTGCTGCGTTTATGTGGTAGGGGTAAGTAAGTGGTATGTAAGAGTAAGTAGTATATTTAACACTTTACTTTTTCTTCTCTTTTATGTTTATTTTTGATTTGTCTCTTTGTGGCTTGTCATTATGTTTAAAGGATCTGTCGTGGTGAAGACATTTATCACAACCTGGTAAATCAAAAGTTTTGATGACGACGAGTTAGGACGATTAGTAAATAATTTATCAACCTTAATAATTTGATTTTTTTAAAAGAAGATTGAACCCCTCTCTTTCCCACACAACACTGACTTTGTGTATCCATCCATGGAAAAGCGTTGGAGTGCTGTCCGACAAAATTGTTCAAGTTGTTTTGCCTTAAGATTTGCTTTAATGCAATAAGATCTGTATTTCTGAACCATTTGAAAGTTTTACAATGTGTGACACGACGTCAAAATCAAACAATGTTCCACTAAAGGTGGACAAATGAGCCACAACATTGAATGAGATCACTGGACAGCCTGCTGCAACTGTTGATTATAGTCAACAATACTTTTTTCAACAAATGTAGGATGACAATGGGATTGGAGCACGAAGACTTCACTCCAAATCACACAGGTTGCCCTTGCTAAGGCCACCTTTGGTAGTTACTGCCCACTGCATACAGAAAAACTCACAATGCTCGGACCCAGTTTGGCCATCACAGGTTGGCTGTTCTCAAGCTGGCGTGTGCCCACATTTTCTGCTTCCAATACCTCAACTTCAAATACTTACCATTTACATGCTGTCTGATATATCCCACTAGTTGACTGGTGACACTGTAATAAGATACATTAAGAACTTCAATTGTCATTAGTTTTAATTTGTGGCTTATGAGAAATATATACAGCTGTAAAAAGCTGAGATTACATTTTTCAGTACTATAAACTTCTGCAGTTTGGTTTGTGGTTTGGATGGTTTCTGCTGGTCTCTGTGCATCCACACTGAATGTAAATGAGCCATATAGTCTACAGGTTTGCTGCAGATTACAGATCAGGAGCAGTCATAACAATCAAAGACCAAAGTAAAAAAGGTAGGGTTATACTTTCATATGACGAATTTATTGATTAGATCTGTGGCATAACAGAAAATTTAGGGTTTTACAACTTCACAGCAAAGCATTCACCTCAATAAAGTGTCATAAAAGGAAAAGATCCATAGGAGATTTTAGACTGTGTGAGTGAGATACCATTTGGCGAATAATACACAAAAATATTCTATGTGGAGAAATACAGAAAACACATGGAACGAGAAAAGAGCCAAGGCCACAGACACTCATTCATTCAGATTCACATTACCATGATTCATTTTACATTTCACAATACATCAGCAGAGTCCTTGAGCGACACAGGCAGAAGATAGCATCTTCATATCCTCTGGTCATTCAGAGCATTCATAGCGCCCCCTGCTCTAGAGTCCAAGGTAAATATCTCACATTTAGCTTTACGTATAACGTATAACGGTTAGTTATTCTGCCTGTGGGGATGTACAGAAAGTCATTCAGAGCACGTGGGAAGAGTGGGGAGAAATCACCAACAATAGATGTGGCTACAATTTGTAATAGAATACTAACATGGAACCTAAGTGAAGGAAGTACAGCTTAGTGATATGTGGGGTTTGGTCAACATTCACTAAATCAACTCAATCCAGTTCACAGAAGTTTGCCTTTATGTTCAAGCATTTTAAATATATTCACTGTTGCAAACACATTTTATTCTTGTCGCTGTGGACAACGAGGAATGTTTTTTTTCCCCAGAAACCATATTTATGCTTATGTTGAATTATATCAAAATGCTGCAAAGATGTTGGGACAATTTCCACTAATTCTGCATGTTAAAGGTGGATGACGGCTCAAAAGTTTCAAATTAAAAGCCCACAGCTTCGTTCATATAAGTCTACTTCTCGTCTACAGTCTCGTTCTCGCTGCTTTGATTTGCAGTAACCTTTACTCAAAAGCAGACAGATGCATGATTCCAGCACATTACACATATATAAACAGCCATCCTGCCTCCACTGTCCAATGGGCTCTCTCTACATTCAGGAACCTTATCACACTAGCAAGCTGAAAAACACAGTAATCCTGAGAATAGAACCTATAAACTTCCCCAGGGTTTTATAATGCTGGAGGCAGTCTGACCCTGAAATCAGGGTCACAACCACAGACTCTTTGCTCTGTGTAAAGACACACTTCACATCACAATCAAAACTTCGGTATAACCATCAGTATTTGAAGACCTTCTGCACTTTGGCTTCGGTGCTGTGGTTTTCAGAGCCAGTGTTCCTCTACCTCACATTAACTGTGCATGTACTGCACTGTAACACAACACCTCTGGCTCCGTTTAAAGGGTTTGCTGTAATGAGCTATTTGTGAAATTCATTTTGCAAGGACTGTGTAGTACCAGCATATTTTCTTAAAGGGAAGTTTCTCTTTGTAATTAGCTTTATGCTTCATCAATAGACTTTTTGCAGGCCAGTTTTTATAATTAAGGCTAAAAGGAGCTACAGGGCAAATTATCACATACATACAAGGTAGCTTAAAAGATTTTGTTGCACAGATTTGAAGTAGAATTTGAATTACTATATAAATATGTAAAAATGCACTATAAAATTTAAGTTACTTTATTTATGTAGTTGTGGTGCATAACTACAGCATTTAAAGTATATTACATTAATTTTATTAGGTGCTATCCTTGATGTAAGATGGTATTAATGGTATCCAATAATTTATTAAAGCGATAACTTAATTGTAGGTTATAGTGAATTAACCGTTGTGTATTGTTAAACGCATTATAATATTGCAGTGGCTTGTTTTTGTATCAATCAGGACCCCCTAAAATATTTGTAAGTTCCTTATGGTTCTTGAATGTAGGCACAATGGAAGAAAACAGAGTAACAAGAGAGTAACAACTGGGCATTTTAAGGGAAAGCAGAAATGAATCATACTCCAAATTAACTTTGGTAAATACTGGGCACCTGAAAGATACTGTACCAGAAAGTGAAACTTGGAGTAATGTGTGACCTCTGCCATAGCAAAGCAATCACAAATACAGTATAATGTTTTGGAGGTGTACTCAATTAATTAATCAATATTTATTATAAACAGAGATAGAAAAATGGACATCAACATATCCTGACTTTTAAGGCTCGAGTATACTCTGTTCGATGTCAGCTGGTTAAATAGTTTCAGAACCAACTCCCTCCACATCTGTCCGACGTTGGAACTGGGAGAGGTGGACCAGGGTGTGTAGGTCCAACCATTTATGCCACTTTCCAAACCCAACACTATGACATTCACACCCACTTCAATGTGATTGGCTCAATGTGTGGGTGTAAAAAGGTGGAGGTTGTCTTCATGGCATATAATTGACAGTGTCACCATTTTCTCTGCTGTAGTGTCTAAGTGGGACAGGTTCTTGTTTTTGGAATTTGATGCTTTAATATGAATGTATTAGCACTTGTTGCAGCTGTCTCGGAAACGCAAATAAGAATTTATTTATTTTTAAAAGCTACAAAGTGAGGATTTCTTCCATAGAAGCTCAGCAAGCTCCTTCTTTCCATCCCAAACCTTTCCAATAGTTGCCTGTATTATTATCACAAATTAGGAGCCTGTTTCAGATTTTCTTTTTCATGTTTAAAGCGTAATTCATATACTCACACGTTGCTTGGATTTTTGCTTGGAGTAAAAAAAAACAACAACAACAATGAATAATCTTTGAATTAGATTGTATTCCTCTTTAAATATTAATCTAGAATCTAAACAATCAACTGGGACGGATAAAAACAATATATAGTTTTTTTTAATATATATATATGTGTGTGTTCACTGTACATCAAAAATACAGTTTCTTTCTTACAGTTTTGCATGGACTATAGGTGACACATTGAGGAAAGCACTTGCTGGGTGAGAGCTACATACTGCATAAGGATATATAATCTGTGGTAACTCAGCGAAGATCGTATGTGCATGTGATCATAGCTGTGTTCTATATATAAACACAGTACTGTAAGCATGTGATGAACACTAGTGTACAGTACCATGAACTGACACATGACCTGGATTATAAGAAAAAGGCTAATAAATATTTTAGTTCCATACCCCAGCACTTTGCTTTGGGACACATGGCATTAAGATTATCGGACAGACTAGACCAAAGACCTTTTCTTTACTGCATTCTTACAGTCATCAAGACCTTTATAGTGTCTTTTTCTTTATCAGTTGTTTACGACTTTTGGTCTCAGCTTATTAATTCAGACTGATCTTCTGCTAAAGGACAGTGCATCTGTTCATTTCTTAAGTAGAAACTCATTTCCATTAGTCTGCTGGCTTGACTTTTGATTTCTCTCTATCATCTGATCCATCTGGCTAACTGTGCACATATGTGGGAGGGAAATATTTTATACTTTTCCACTTCTAGTTTTTGGCAAAAACATATTTTGAAAGGTTTAAGGACCCTAACTAGTTTGTGTGAGTTTCTGTTTCAATATTTTCTGATCTTTTTTTAAAACTCTGAACACACACTTTTAACCAGTAATGGGATGTGTAACAGGCACATTTAGGCATTACCAAGGGTTACCAGGAGGAAGGACCTGAATAAAGATTAACATTCTATACATAAAAGCCCATTGTGTCATAATTAATCAGTCTATGCATTTACATGCTCAGTCTATTGGTACTTGCAACAACACACAGTTATAATAAAAACATATCCTGTGAAGGATTGTCTGCTCATGTTACAGTCACTGGCTTCAGCTTTCACTTTGCCAGTATCTGAACTGGCCCCAAATCAGATCAGTGGAAGGAGAATCCACTGGCATCTTCTTAAAGATTACATACATCCTCGTCTGTGACTTTGGGCACACTCAGCTACCCTCTGCAGAAGTCTTCTCTCGCCTCCTTCCACTCAGGACTTGACACGGGAGGCAAAATAAAAGCAGAGTGGAGCAGGGAGCAACAATCAGGTCAAGTGGTCTGATAGGTCGGTCAAGTCATCCTCCTCCACTTTCATTGGCTCAACAGCTCCAGAGGAGTGTTGTGACTGGCTGGAGTAAGACAAGTGGGAGGAGCGGCTCTGTGTGTCGTCCTCGTCCTCCGCCATCAGCGGCCTCCTCCCTGGCCGCTGCTCTTTATTCTGCTCCTCCCTCTCCCCACTGCCTCCCCCCTCTCTCCTTTTACTCTCCCTCCCTGCTTTCCTCTGCTCCTCCACAGTCCACATGCTCTCCTCCTCATCCTCCTTTCCTTGGACCTCCCTGTCAAAGTCCAGCAACTCCTCCATCATCTCCTCTATTTCCATCTCTCCATCCATCTCCTCTTCCACCTCAGACCGGAGCTCACCCATGCTCTCGGTCCGGTTGGTGTCATCCGTCTCCTCTTCTTCCTCGAGCCCCTTCAGTCTCTCAGGAGGATCACTGGCCTGACTTTCTCCAAACTCCAGGATGGTGGGCAGATTGCCTTGCTTGGGGCAGCGCTTCCTCAGGCTGACCAGGAAGGGCTGTGGCAGGGAGAAGATATCCACATTGTTGCCCAGATCGATCCAAGTCACACTAGGGAAACTGCCAGGATCCTAGTGTAAAAAATATTAACATAATCACCACCATCATCATCATAACCATTATTTTATTTTAAGTAACTGTGCCAACAAGTGAGATCTCTGTCAAGGAGACTGTTAGCAGTTTTCAAACATGACACACATTTCGAAAAAAGAAAGACACTCCGAACAAAGTTTAAATATACAGTGTTTAGTTGTACTTTTCTTTGTTTTTCTCATCCTTCTCTTCTTCACCTGCCTCCTGGTTGTCAAGTTTGTGATAAAATTGTTTTATGTTAATGGAGCTTGTTTCTGCCAGTTTAGAAAAAGAGTTAACAATAGTTGGTCACAATTATGAGAGGAAAAGTCAAAGTATAACTATGTAGACATTTGGAGCCATTTTTAATCCATTGTTAGTGTTCAGACTGTTAGATTATAATTAACCATATACAGTAGAATCACAAATGTTTTGCTCTTGAGTTTAGTCGCTGTGGCTTTAATTTGTAACTTTTTTGTCAAAAAGGTCTGACAGTAACTTTAATTTAACTTAAGATATTGGCTAATAAATACATTATTATCTTATATAATCCTTAAAGACAGCAGGGTCAGATGGTGGGTTAGCCACGACCTGAAGGTAATTCTTCGCCAAGTTAGGAATTTCCTGCTCTCAGGCAGATGGTGGCATGATGTGAAGGTTGATGGAAAAGTTATGGCATGTGTAGGAGGACAGGGACAGGGACAACATTCCTAGCAAAAAAGCAATAACAATAACTATTTAGAATCTGAACAAACATTACGACAACATTACGTTCCTTTTGTATTACAGTATTACAATTTTAAAAATTGAGAAATATATTAAAATATTATTCAAACGTATTCAAAAATATTGAAAGAGCCTTTCACAGTAAGTTGAGTTTCTAACCTTGAGAGCATCAGTCAATTCCTTCAGAATAGCTCTAGTCAGCCGGTTTCCGTTCAGTGCCAGGGTCTCCAGATGTGGCAGGGCAGCCAGAGTGGGCAGGAGCAGGAGGAAGGCCTCATCCGTCAGCTCTGAGAAGCCCAGCTCCAAGCTGACCACTATGGATGCGTGGCGTTGTAGGTGTGCACACAGGCGCTCCATGTCTCGAGCTGTCAGAGGGAGGCCGGATAGATCCAAGGCCCCGCTGGATGGAGCAGCCGACAGTACCGCCTTTAAACTGGAGGACGACAAGCAAATATTAAAGGCAATATGCTTTTTTGGACCAGTGATGTAATCTCTGTAACTAGTATTTTGTGCCAAACCCGGCTTCAGATTTCTCATTTTTAGGCAATTCTCTAAACTATGAATTTATTTATCAATAAATACCTATAGTTTTAAAAGTGTAACCAGGCTTTGTTGTACTGCACCCATTCCACATCAGTAGCTGCACATAATAATTTTTCATTAAACATTAATCGCCTCCACTAATCACACAAAACCTGCAACTTTCCACTTATTGTACTTGTGTCCCATTGGCTGTAATTTATTCATTGTGAAGAATCCAGCACACAATGCAATAAACCATAGGCTGCTCCTTTAATTGTAATTTACTTCTGTGTCCTGGTAATTGACTTAAAAAAAAAAAGGGTTGCACTTTGACCCACAAGTCTGTGTGCAACAAGGTCCTCACTGCCTCACAGCTTGAAGGTCACAGGTTCACATCCCTGGATGGCTGGGTCTTCTGTGTTGAGTTTCTATGTTCTGTGCTTGCTCTGTGTTGTCCCTGAGGTAGACTAGTTACTTATCCAAGGTGTACCCCACCTTTTCCCCAATGACAGCTGGAATTGGCTGATTTTGTCTGATTACAGATGCACCAATATAACTTTTTTATGCACACTGCTGTGATTGAATGAACGTACAGTGCGGTATGATAGAAATAGCTAGTGAATGATCTGTAACTAAAGAATAAACGTTTTAAAATGGGGATTGGTTACACTCCAGTCCCCACTGTGATTTGACCAATGTGTGATGGTGACTGAAATAAGTCAATTGGATTGGCAACTTCACCAATTTTCAACTTGCTTTCTATAGTTTTAGTTTAGGGTGTAATTATTTCAATCAGATGTAAATAAATGCATTTCAACTTTCCTCTGACTACCCCATCTATTCTGTTTTTAGCTAAAAAAATTCCTCCAGATGACATCACCCGGAGGAGTTTTTCATAATTAGGCTTCAGCTGTCACTTTGCTAGTATCTGAACTGGCCCCAAATCTGACCAGTGGAAGGAGAATCCACTGGCATGTTCTTAAAGATTACATACACCTGATTGTCTGGAAAAGCAGGCTGACCATAATAACAAACTCCATAGTATTAGAAACAGCACAAAATAATCTGAACTGAAGGTTCCTCCAAGTGGAGGCATTTTTCAGTTAGACTTAGAGAAATATTTTAGTATAGGGAAGCCGAAGGGAAGTTAATGACATTTATTTACATACATGTACTACCTAAACTAGAACCAAAAGAAGCAAATTCAAAATCAATGAAGGCATCCTTTAATGTCAAAAGAATACATCTGATTAAAATAATTACCTGTGCTAATTAACAGATAATTGAGTGATTCTACACAAATGTTTTGTGGGCTGAAATATCTGTCTCTGTTAATCAGGAACTACTTTCTCTAGTTTTATTCTTTGTAGTTTTTCATTCAAAATGGAAATCTCAGGCATATTAGCAACTTCAGGCCAAAAAGCAGATCAAATGTGGTCAACCCCGCTGTGAAGTGAAAACCTACTGCATGATGTTATATGCACATATAATATGCACTGTACCAGCCTTGAGGACTACAACCATTGCAGCTAAAGACGGCTATGGGGGCACAAAAACAAAGACAGACAGATTTTTTGGCTTATGAAAATGAAGTTTGGGCAATGAAAAAGGCTGTTGAGCAGCAACACTTAAAGCCATAGCCTCTAAATGGATGGTCTGACCTAAAAATACATCCAGTGATGCGCCTGGTTCTGACAGAGAATGAAGTGAGTTGGGAACAGAGGCTTATCTCAGGTCCTCAATATATGACAAAATAAAAATAAAATAACAAAATAGTAGTACGTTTTTAGTATGTTTTATTTTTCAGCCATCAAATTAAAGCAATACTTGCAACACACATGACGATCAACACCAGTTAGCACCTAAATAACACTTAAATGCATGTGAGCATTAGACACAGACACACACACACACACACACACACACACACAAATTATGTTGAATATCTCAACTGATACTTCACTTATACACTGTCAGAACATAAGCTGCAGCAGGGACCTACAGCTTTAATCAGCACAAAGAAACATGTGACTGGGGCTCAAATATTATCATCAGTAACAGCAGAATATATATATCTATTCACATACCAGAGGCTTCAAAGGAATCTAGGCCAGAACTGCCCAAGGCCAAGCAGTGGCTCAAATTTAGTCCAACAAAAATATTGTACTCATTATTTAAAGGGTCACACAGAGTCATCTGTCACTCTGCTATAATTTTGGTTTGATTTTTGGAGCATGGCTATTGAATCAACATGAATGAACCATTGCACAAAACACACATTATGAGTTGTTATAAAAGGACAAATGTTAGCAAAAATGTTACTAATAACATTAAAATGGGTTCTGTTAAATTTAAAATGTCCCGGAAAGGACAGAAATATGCTTCTCATATGATCTTTTGTGGAGACATAAAGAATCGGTGATGTGGACAGCTCCAAAATCACAATTACGTGTTGCATGGACTTCTGTGTCAAGCATGTTGATTGGTTAATCCCCCTTCAAGTTTGCAGTCCAGGATGGAAAAGGAAAGAAAGATGGAGGTGCAGAAAGACTGGCTTGCAGACAAAACCTAAATCCTTCTTCATGGGCTTTGATGTTGTTGTTCATGTTATCCTCCTTTGCACCATTTATGTTTGTGAATCCAATTTTTCTTCACTAGTGCTTGATTGTAGTTACTGGAGTAACACATATTCACGTTCCTGGATTTACTTGTTAAACCTCATATTTGCCACTGGTAAACATGTGGATTTTATCTACAAAGATACAAAAATCTTGAAATGTCTACTGCATATGTTATGTGCGACAAACACAGTAGGACGTGAACAAAACAGGGACCCCGAATTCAAAAATAAATAGAACTGAATGTAATGCCATTAATTATATTATTTACGCCTTTGCTTTTCTTACTGTGACACATGTCAGAAAGATTTCCAGGAAAAAAGCCCATTGTGCGTCATAGCCCGAGTGGTTCTGAATTTTGTTTGTCCACCTGCATTAAGAGTCGATTATTGTGCCGTCTACTTTTGGCGTCTCTTCTGCCTAACTGTTGCCAAACTCAATCTTGTCCAAGTAAACCTTGTTTTGTCCCACAAAACAACTTGTTGAGCCTCCCTCTGGGTCTACACCATGGTTACCAGACACCAGCATTGGAAAATCTTTTCCTTAGGAAGTAAAAGTAGCAGTGCAGAAAACATCACGCAAGTAAAAGTACAGAAATATTACCAACAAAATGTATGTAACCTTCACTGCTAATCAAACCATGTGATATGTTTAACATAATGATGTCCAACTCTGAAATCATTATGCTAAAATAATGCATCTTTGTGACTCAAATACAAAATAACATAAATAGAAAAAGATGTATGAGATGTACATCATTTTCACCAATGCAACCTTAACTGATTTGCTGAGGGAAATCTGGATATTTAGGCAACTGCAGCTGCTGTTCTTTGAAACACCCAGATGAGCTCACACTCAATAATTAGCAATTTATAAATGCAAACACAGTGAACACTGCAAACAGCCATTTAGATTACAATGTTAAACCTGTGATAATTGGTGTTTTGGACATTTCAGGGAAGCATAACAAGCGAAAACCATGACTTATTATTACTTTATAAACTTGATAAGGCTAATGTTACAGCAAACACTGCTTTATTTGCACATCTAGCAGTTTTAAACAACATTTGCATTCATTTGAATTTGTCAATTCGACGGAAGTCAATATTTACCCTCTTTTTAACTGTGTTTGCTCTCCACTAGCTCCTGAAGAAAATATCTGACTCTTTAGATACTGCATGCTCCACTATGTGTACTGTTGCTACCTTTGCTTGTATGCTGTTTGGTGCTGGCCTGGCAGTGCACAACAGGTTATCAGGACCTTTTGGCTGAAAACAGCTTCCAGCGGCTGCTGAGTTGGAGTGAACCTTGAAAAAAAAAACAAATAATGAAGTTGCCGCTTTAAACCCCCCAAATTGCCTGAAATGCTAAAACACTTTGTAGATCTGAGGAGATTCTCTGTGTCTTTGTCATTGTAACACTGATATGATGGGACAGAGCTGAGATATTGAGTCAAAATATCCCTGTGTATTGTTTTGGTCATTTAGAGTTTCCTCTGTACAAAGCAGCAATAACAAATATCACATACCTGTACACAATTTCAATCTGCTTTCTGAAACAATGGTCAAAACGTGAAAGCTACTGACATATGCAAGTTGCATGGTTTGGGGATGACTCTGGGTCAGGATGTTAGAATGTTTTGAGACCAAGCAACACTTTTGGATTTAGGTTTTGCATGTGATTTACGGCAAATACATCAAGGGACAGCAGTTAAATGCCCTTTATTAATGTACATATAGTCCCTCTCCAGAACCCTGGGTCCTCTTGTTTATGTCCTCTGGCAAGACACCGAACCTTAAGCTTATGTTACACCATGTGTTTGGAATTTTCATTTTCAACGCTGCAGCAAGTCATCTCTTGCAAGTAAATGCAAATAAACTGAAAAAGCACCTTGAGGCTGATGAGGCAACCCCTCACTGTCTGGGTAAGTGGTCTAAAACCACTTCCCACAGAGGCCCTGGAGGTTTGTGCAGCAGCTGATTTCCTTCACTCTCAGTGAAATGCGCTAATTAGTTAACACAGCTGGTTGCAGCGATGCCCTTGGCTCTCGATTACACGTGGTTTAAAACCACTGATCTAATCGTTCCAGCTCATATTTTTGCCCCATGCTGGGTTGCTCCTCCCCTCTTCCAGCACGGCTCCTTCAATCTGGACTACATGTTTTTCTGCACTCAACAGCAAAAACACACACAGCATCACATACACAATGGGCTTCGCAAGTCTACAAAGTAAAATTATACACATCTTGATCAGCAGACTATGTTTGTTGATGTGCCATCAGCTTTTCCATTCCCATATAGTACTTCAACTTCTCTTAACCCAGACAAGCTACCATTTCCAACGGTACTCCGCCCTGCATCTTAAAGCAATAAACAAAAAAATAAAGGCAGGACTATTGTGCAAATAAAAAGCAGATGAGAATCTGAGAAAGCTCATGATGTGTTTGGCTTCAGACCAGAATCCCACGCTACAGAGAAAAGAGACACTCTCCCACTGAAGAGGTCATCCACTTCTGTCTGCTACCAGTAGGATGGTGGGACATAGGGCTGGTTATGTTCTCTGAGACATAAACTGGATATAAACTATGACTTTTCAAACATTTACTATTGCTATATACCTACATGTATCAAGCTTTTACATTTTTGCACAGCACATTAACAATTTAAAACTACAAGTACAATAGTGGACAATATAAGTCTAACAATTAGTAATTTTTTAAACAATGGGTCCTCCATTTTAGACAGAAGGAGACTAACTGATTATAAAAACAGTCTTGCAGATGAACACATCTTGCAGTGGAAAAAAAGAGGCTCGGTAAAAGGCTAGTCCAAGCAGGAATTAAATATTTGAGTGGTAATCCAAAAGCCATAAACGTACCAAGGGAATAAGCAAAACTCAGTCAGGCATAGTACATGCAGGAAATCTGTCCAAACACAGTGAGACATTACGGGAAACACAAGCAAGTTGGACACAGTTCACAAATGTTTTAAAAATGCCACTAACATGCATAGTGATCTGATCACTCAAACCATTCACAACGATAGCACGACATACGTTTGCCCACATGGCTTTTGTAGTGTAAACAATAGCGTGTCCTGATGCATCCTGGCAGCAAAAGACATCACAGTGGTAGGACGTGATGGTTGCTTTGGTGAGATCACACCATTGCTCAATAAAAGGAAAAAACAGCTGCAATATAATTTAGTTTTTGAAACATTTTTATGGCCCATCTGAGACAGTCTGCTAAACACCTTGGAGAAAATTAATACAGACAGCTGTGAATGGTTTGTTCAGATCACCAAAAGACATTTTAAAACCAAGTGTAAACAGTGTGAGTGAAAGTAGTTGACCTACTACTTAAGGGAATTATTACAAACAGGAAATGTGTGTGTGTGGTGTAGAGAAGCAGAGCTAATTTCTGACTAGTGGGGGTCATGGACACATTCTGTCAGCGGTAGTTTGTAACAGATCCAACATGGAAGTACAGTAAAATGATACACAATGCATTTTACTGTGAAAATCATGGAGAAAAGTGAAAAGTGTGAGTCATGAATGTGGATGTGTGTTTTGGCTGGCAAAACACTGAATTTTAATGACTGTGCATCAGCAGGTTTTATTTTGGAAAATTAAACAAGCAGGTAAATGTTAACGAAAGCTAAAAGACTGTGGCATGCTTATCAGTAAGGAACAATGTCCTATAGGGTGGTCCTTTAAATCCCCGTTTTCCCTTTGTCTGATATTGAAAATAAGACTTTGTGTCTCAATGAGGATAACTTGTATAAATAAAGAATAATAATAATAATAATTAATTTCCTGGTCTGGCTTGGCCTTTACCCAGTATGACAATGAAGTGTTATGACAGATGGCAAAGATGAACCAGTCACTTACCGAAATCTATTTCAAACCCAAGAGATCATTAGGGCCCCTGCTAGTCTTAAGACCGATGTGCGTCTAATTATCACACCGAGGAAATAGTATCTTATGTCAGAGCTACTCCTCCACAATTTTCCACAAATGTAGTCTACAGAAAGCTGTAGCATAGACCTCAATGATCTCACATCTATAAAAATTCAACTTTTGTCTCCAGCTCGTTGCCACTATCAGATTCAAACATGTTCCACCTGCAGCCCTCCATCATCCACTGACTATATTTCTGGATTATCTGCCAAACCATATAAATATAGAGTAAATATCCAGAATTTCACGTCATGCATGCTCTCCCCTCTCTTCTTGATCTCTGTATCTGAATCCACCCACTTGTTTCCTGAAACAGATTCACCAGGTGAAAGTGCCCTCTTAGTCAGTCAGTCTGTATATAAATGAAGCTGAAAATCAGATTTTACTGTATTGTGATTCTTTAGCATTTTTTCTGTCAAAATATGGTCTTAATAAATTGTATATTCCATGTGGCTTCAGATTCAGTGCTTATTTCTCCTCTCCCTGCCTTCCTTTGTCTCCTCCAGAGATCATATATCGCCCATTCAGCTGGTGTGTGCGCACACCAAAGATGGCAGGTCTCCTTTTCCCTTCTTTTTCCTCTCTGCACTGTTCCGCGACAGCGAAGGTGAGAAAACACCTTCTTCTCCTTCACCTCCGGTGCAACACAGTTTGCAAAGGTAGAACAAAGAGTGTGTGAGCAGGAGAAACATTTTGTTTTGGATGTAGGAATGTTCTCGGCCGGGATGTATTTCAGAGAGACATGACTGAAAAACCATCAAATCTTGTGCGATCAGCTGCTGAGTTCATGCAGACTAACATTTCAAGCAGTCACTGATTGCACTGACTTCAGGAGGAGCTAGGGAAATCGGCCGCTAGAAGAAATTCTAGTGAACACTTTGTTCTTTGTGATACTGGTTGAATGCCACTTGTCCAGCTGCTACATAATCTTGTGCTTAAACACCAACCAAAGCTTACATTGAACTGTGGCTGCTCATGGTGCACACAGCACTATTAGCAAAATCTACAGTTCAAATCAAACTTTTTTATCTCCTTTTAGCCAATTGTTTTCATTTTATGGCACACTTACGGAGTGACCTTAGTCAAACCTTAGTCTTTAGGAGGGTCACACTGAAAAGTGACTAATTAAGTAAATTTAAAAGAGTCAAATGAATCATTCACTGATTATTCACGTCAACTAAAAAAACTTAATTGTGTTTGCACTGTATTGAGTTGATCATAGTTTTTAGGAGCAGGTGTTGTAAATAACTGAGTACATTTCTTCAAAATACTGTAATAAAGTAAATATATATATTATAATTTATTTATAGGTTAACCTAGTGTCAGTATTTAAGTTGGTTAAATACAACTGTTGCTGTGCTTATTTTTGCCAACCAAGTTGCTAGGTAGCCGTAGCCCTTATATGTAAATAATGACTATTTGTCTTTGCCATAATTTCACTTTTGAGAGTTTGATGAATGAATGTGGTCTACACTGTTATCTGCAGCTTCAAATTCAGCACTATTTAAAATGTATTGTCTTTTTAGTCGAGTACTTTTAAAGCCTGTACTTTTGTACTTCAACTCAGCAAAAGTGTTTGAAGAAACACTTCTACTTGAGCTGTCTTCACTACAAGAGGATACTGTCCACCTGCAGCAGGAATCTGATAACCTTTGGGAAAAACAATGTGTGAAAAAAATAAAATTCACGAAAAAGGAATTGTAAACTAATCTCCTCTCATAAGGAAACTATTTCTTTGTCCACAAAATAAACTGAAAACAATGGAGTGTAGATCTGTACAAAGTGTCTTTATCTGTGTGAGGCAGAAGCAGAGCTCAGTGGGTAATACTGTTATTCATGCAGCTACAAGAGGTCAGTGGTCCACTGGGAATAAACATGAGTCACACTGAGACACAAACAGATGACGGTGTTGTATTGTGGAGGAGGCCGGGCTGGAGATGGAGAGGGCAAAGCTTCAGTCCTATTTTATCTGATTCCAATGTACTTATGTATTGACATTCAGCCGTGCCAATGCATTTAAAGTACGACTGTTGCGGCACTACGTCTTCGCACAGCAGCCAGCTTCACATCATGGTTACAGACAGAAAAGGCTACATTTGAATTTCTTTGTTTCACCACAATAGTTTTTATGACCAAATATTTTTTATGCCAGATAACACCAGAAGCAATATATTTTTTCTGAACGGTTTCTAGTTGAGTGGTGGGATTAAAAGCATGTGCTCCACACCATCTGCACAAGTTCAAGTTCCAAAGTTTTCTTATAAGCCCCGTGAAACCAGATCATTAAATCTGATTGAAAGGATAATCCAACGGAATCACCTGTTCTGCTGACCTTTTATTGTGTTCTGCTCACACAGCACCGCCGGTGGCTCAGTCATAATCTCATATATTTTTAGAAATGGCTGTTTTTCATTGTTTTCCCTGTTCTTCTTCTTTTTTTTTGTCTTATTGTAAAGCCAGCGACAGCCTCAGGTTAACAATGCTGTTCGGCGAGGGAACACAGAAGTGCAACGTGGAATGGAGGGCAGAGAAAATTATTCATCAAGGGAAAACAAAAAAGATAAAAAGAAAAAGAGATTTGGATTAAAATGAGAAAAATGAGAGAAAAAGATTGAATACAAGTGCTTTTGAAGTGCTCAGATTAATTTCGAAAATCCAATATCTTCACATTGTAAGTTATAGCCTGCATTAATATTTGAAGTTAATGTTCCCATCAACTCCAGCTAAATCCAACTGTGACTATGTGGGCAACTCCATTTCAAAACATACTTCACATGATTTCGCAATGAATTCAAATGAGGCTGAATTGAAAACAGTGATAAGATAAAGTTGTTTTTCAAACTGGGAATAAATATTAATTTAGATGATTTCTGTGTTCAATAATAGGAGTCTGCTAACTCAGTGGATACCATTCAAGAGAGAGAAAAAGGGCTTTGTCTGAAGAAAGCATCATGCCAACATATTAAACACCCCAGGACTCTAAAGAGGAAATTATCTTCTTTCCTGTTTCTAATTCATATCATTTCAAAGTAGAAAAACTGACATGACATCTAGATACCTAAAATGCAACACCGGAGTTTAAATTCAGAAAATGTCGCAAAGAAAGAAAGAGAGAAAGAGAGAAAGAAAGAAAGAAAGAACACTCAGAAAGCAGCTCTTACTTTCACAGGAGCAGAAAACTGACCAAAGCTGACTGAAAGCTGGGTGAGGAAGGAAAAGCTCAGAATAAAAATGATACTATTTCAAGTTAATGAGTACAAGCACAAAATGCTCAGGAGACATTTGATGCAACCACAGTGCCAGTAAATACATCAGAATGACAGAGAAAGCGTCCTAAGCTGTCAACAAATGCTGCATTCATCATATCTTGTTAACATGCTCAACAGCCTGTGCCCATAAATGATACATAGCCCTCAGCCATTCACTTATTACAATACATTTGACATGACATGACACAAATTTCTCCTTATAACCTACTTACAGTTTTCCACTCGTGTTTTCTTATTTGGGAATTGTTCTCAGTTAAGAGCACACCCTCACTATAGAGCACAGGTGCACACATTTGAGCGCACACAGGTTTGTGCAAAACAACTGGCTATTGCATTTTCTTCTGTTCTAATTACATTAAGAGGTGGTTCCAGTGTTTTCACTGCGTAGGGTTCACAACAACAGCAGCATTGACTGATTGTGAACGGACAGAAGCTGGAAAATCAATAACTTCCTACAGGGAGGAAAATGTGTTAGAGACTTGCAGCTTTTTGCCTGCTTTTCTGTCTAACAGAGGTTTCCATGAAGTCAGGCAGGTCTTTAAAATTTGAATCATATTGCTGAATAGCGGTTTAAGCATATTAGCATATTTTACCGATTTTTAGCCTTCAGTTGCTTCAGATTAAAACCTTGGCCCTTATCTCGACGGTCTCCTTAACTCCTCACGATTCTCCCTCCCACACAAATTTAAATAGACAATATCTTTACAGTTTTTGCCTATTGGTGAAATGAAGCAGACAGGGGAAAATGAAGAGGCAAGAGAGAGGAGAGCAGAGAGAGGCTCACACATCCTGAGCCAACACTCCACTTCTTTCTCTCTCTGGATGTCAGAGCCCAGGTGGGAGGCAGCCAATAAATCTGTCGGTGCTGCAGTGACAGCCAGCCGGTCAGCAGGCTGCAGACACAGCAAAGCGCTAGTAGATAGAGAGGTACAGAGGCAGACAGACACACAGGCTGACAGATCGAGTTATATACAGATGGTAAGCAGATAATAAGACAAGAAAAATGTCTTGTTTTGTATGGTAGACTAATAATTTGTCTGGGCAGTGTCACACGTTTCCATGGCAAACAGTGTTGCGGTCAAGCAAAACCTCAGCAAGACCTCCTTATTAAAAATTAGACGAGGCATAGACCCAGAAGAGACGGCCAGACTCAGGTCCAGGGGCAAACGGTCATCCAACAGGTTGTTTACTCGCTGATTGTCAGCCAGCAACTTGCCTCGTATTGCTTTTTGGTTGGTGCCGCTGGAAGCTGGTGGAAGGTGTGACTGTCTATCGGCAGAAGCGAAGGGCATCATTAGTTTAATCCAGAAAACATGCAATTAAAAGCTACTGGAACTAGTTCGGCCAATTGCAAGTGACTTCCAATTTATGACAACTTGGGGCTTGTTTTGGTGCACTGATCATCATCTGTATGACTTAAAATAGCATCGTATCTAGTTTGCTCCACAAACATGGACATGACTGTACTAGACCTGTGATCCAGCAGGTTGTAGGGTTACTGGGATGTTAGTTAAAGACAAATATAATTGTGTGAAGTCACAGGGTTTGTTACTGGCTTTAAGTTCTGATTATCTAACGGTGATGCGTGAGGACAATGTTAGTTCGTCATCCAGATTTGTGGAGTTGTTCAGGTCTCCATCTGCTCCTCTCTCTCTCCTATCTAGTTCATCTCTCCCAGAGACCAACTTCAATCAAACACCGCCGACGGGCAAATAAATCCACCTTTCTTTTTATGGAGAAATGTCTGGTCCTTGTGTTGCTAAAAGTAACCCTGCCCTGAGAATGCATGCGGTCACACCGTTTACCTCACAGTTTTCTCTGCGGGGATCCCAGACCTCGGTTGTAAAGCGGAGAGAGGACGAGGTCTGCTGGCCGCAGCAGACGTTCAGCTGTGCAGCTGCCTCGCTTCCAACCACTGAAAGAAGCTGTTGTTAAGCAGCCAGAAAGTGAACAGTAAGCCTTGTTAATCCTTTTTTTTTTTTTTTTACAATTCACAAACACAGCCACTGTTGCTGAATAGACAATAACCAAATGCAGGCCAGTGTATCTACATTCTCTATAGGGCATGTCCTTAACTGCAACGATACTACTTATCCATCTTTTATTTTTTCTGATTTCGATCTAATGAGTCAAAGCTGTGGGGCCTGGCTGGATCTGATCACACCCCCTTCTCTGTCCAAGACACAGACCGTGAGATAAGACTTGAACCTGGGAGACTAAAAGCAACACTAAGAGCTTTTTTCTGAATCTCCTTATCCAAAGAGGAACAGAGAGAATAATTTCTCATGGAAAATAACCCACTTCTTTAATGTTTTCTGCTGTTGCGCACACATTTCTGTACTGATAAAAAGAATCGAAGCCTCACAGATCAGGAGTTATGTATTTGCAGTAAGTTTTTAAAGTCTTTAGTCATTTCTCCTATTCTGTTTATCTTTATACTTACACCAATATGAGTCTAAAACATTTGAGTCATGATGTTGGCAGCTTATTGCAACATTTAGTGGATGTGAAGCCAAGTTAGTGGGAGAATATTAAAAATGTTAGTTGTTTCTGTTGGCCTGAATGAGGTGACACATTTCAAACAGAGCATGGTCTGTTAATCCGTTTTTTTGTTTATGGCATTAAACATTTGAATACAAGCCACTGCATTTATTGTGTGTTTTACTTGAGCAGCACTCAAACTGTGGTGTGATTTGGATCTAATCTACAACCCTCAAGAGCTTGAATCTCTCTCTCTCACCTCTCTATGTGTATACACACACATACACAAAATAGTTTGCTGGAGGTTTTGCACATTCCTCCTGACAGAACTGGTGTAACTGAGTCAGGTTCAAATTTTCTATAGGATTAAAGATATAGGACCAAACAGTTCAATTTTAGTTTCATCAGACCACAGGAAATGTCTCAAAAAATTAAGGTCCCTTGTCCCTTCTGCGCATTTGCAAACTGTAATCTGGCTTTTTTCTGTTGCTTTTGGAGTAATTGCTTCTTCCTTGCTGTTTGGCCTTTTAGCCCAAGTCGGTACAGGACTCGTCTCACTGTGAATGATGACACTCATTATACTTATACCAGCTTCACAAGTTGCTTTGCTTTTGTTCTGGGGTTGATACGCACATTTCGCACCAAAGCACATTCAACTCTGGGACACAGAACCCGTCTCCTTTCTGAGCGGTATGATGGTTGGACATTCCCATGGTGTTTATACTTGCATATAGTAATAGTTTGAACAGATGAACCTTCAGACATCTGTAAATTTACCCGAGGTTGAACCCGACTTGTGGAGGTCCACATTTGTCTTCCTGATTTCTTTTGATTTTCCCATGATGTCACAATAGTGCGCAGTGTGTTTGAGGTGGGCCTTAAAATACATCCACAGATGTGCCTCCAAGTAACTCAGATGTTATCAATTAACCTATCGGAAGCTTCCAAAGCCATGACATCATCATCTGGGCTTTTCCAAATTGTTTAAAGGCATAGTCAGCTTAATGTATGTAAACTTCTGACTTTGAGGAAAGTAATAGAAAGTTCTCTCTCTCATTATTCTGGTATTTAGCAAATAGAACTAATTTCTGTAATTCTAACTTAAAACAGGAAAAGGTTAGTCTGATTTAATGTCAGATAAAAAATTTATGTGTCTTTTTAGACAGTGTATGTAAACTTCTGGTTTCAACTGTATATAAATCTATCTATCTATCTATCTATCTATATATATATATATATATATATATATATACATATCTTTATACATACATAGATAAATAGCTGGATCTATCCAGATATATCTATATATAGAGATATATCTATATCTATATCCATATCTCTCTATATATCTATAATATATATATATATATATATATATATATATATATATATATATATATATATATATATATATATATCTATATATATATATCTATAATATATATATATATATCTATAATATATATATATATATATCTATAATATATATATATATATATATCTATAATATATATATATATATATCTATAATATATATATATATATATATATATATATATATATATATATATATATATATATATATATATATATATATATATATATATATATATATAATCACCACATATAACCACATGTGGAGCAACTACTGTAACTGAAAATACTCCCAGCTAACATTTTTTTAATGTTTGTAAATGTCTATTTTGGATTCAAGTATTTTTTACTATCTATTTTATGCAAGCTGCACCCAAATGTTATCGACCACGTTTAAAGTAAGATTTAATGTTAATATGGGAAATGGATTTGAAGGGAGGCATAATGAATCATGGGCTTGTGTTAGAGTAAACTTTGCAGAGGAAAACACAACAAAATAAGTATGTGGCAATAACAGAGGAGCATTTTTATCATTAATGAAATACAGATGTTTTTTATGTTTTTGAGGACACTCACTGACATAATGGACTCCTTTATCCTAACTGGAACCATCACAACTAAATGCCTAACATCATTCTTTACCCTGACTGTAACCTGAAGTACCAGCTCAAATGTCCCTAATCTGTAAGGAAAAGACTTTGTCTGTTCCTCAATGGCAAAAACAAGAATGTGGACACACGCATTTACAGCTTATCCTTGTAGTCATTCATAAAGACAAATGTTTTGGGAGGATAAAGATATTAAAAGACTAATTACACCAACATTGTATAAATGCATTCAGTCATAAGACTCAAGGACTTGATTTCTATCTATATGTCACTTTTATGATCATGAAAAATGTTTAAACTGGAGCTGCGTGTGTTATCAATGTAAACTGAGGACTGCTCACCAAATTTCTATATTTAACTGCATTCATTAAACTTCTGTGTCAAAAGCCGGTGCCTGCATTAGTCACAATGAACCGAAAGTTTGGTCAGAGATTCAGGTAAACAGTGGCTAAAGTTGGCCCAGGCAGAAGTCAATAGAGGGCTTTTAAAATGTTAAAAATGAATCCATCAAATCAGTCGATCCATCCAGTGAGTCTACTTAAAAAGAATACAAACAAAAATCACAGTGTGTTTTTACAGACTTCACTGGTTTCCCACATATTCACTTGTTCATTTGGGCTATGATGAAGACAACAGAATTTTAATGGAGCTTGGTTGGTTACCGATGAAAAATGAAAAGACATAAAAAAAAAAAAAAGAAAACAGCAGAAAAAGCACACACTGACCACACTGAACCCTGACTCTTCTCTGTAATTTAACCCGTTGTTCTCGATATACAGCAAAAATGCTGTTTGGTTGGTTAACACATAGGCCTGTTGGTATCCACATGTTTCTATCTTTCAACAGTTCTGACTTCCTCTATTTGAGAATTTCACACTGAGTTAATTAAAAAATATCAGGATAAGCCGCTCTTCCTGAAGAAAAAACTTAGAGAGCCACTTTAAGACACAAGGATGTCACTGCCTGCACACATGTGACTGAAGCGAAGGGCAAAACTGTCAAAGATCCGTGGATGTTTCTCAACTTGGCTCCTTTGTGGAGAAACGCTTTTCATCATTTTTATTGACTATGTGAGGGGGTGATGTAATTACGATGAAGAAGTGTTTCCGTGTATGTGTGTGTGTTTCCGTGTGTCTGTTTATGTACGCCGTTAATGGCGTGTGTTCCCATGCAAAAGGATGATTCAATCTCATCTCTTGCCCTGAGCCTCAGAGTAAATGGGGTCTGTCTCTCCTCTGGCTAATCACTCTGACAGGAGTTCATGACAGACTGAAGTGCAGACTGCAATGCTGCATTGATTAAATCCATCCACCAGTGCAGAATTACTCAAGATAATTACCAAACTCATTTTCATTTTCATCTGCAGCTATTATTTTATTCCATTATAGGTGAGACGCTGCTTTAGCAGCACATGTTTGGAGCTCACGGTCTGATAAAACAAACAAAACCTATCATTTTTGTTGACTGTGAAGGCACTGACACCTACACAGACTCACCAGGCATCCAATCTTATGGCTTATGGTGAATTATTCTTTTTCCTCTGCTACACTTGTGTTCTATTCCGCAAACTGTTTTGTAGAGGAGGTGACCCCTGGTGTTCATCAACAGCTGAGGACAAGAGTTTTTTTTATTTCCAACTGATTCTCTATTCACACAGCAGTGGGACACATCTCCTAATGTGTCCGGCTACAATGTCATTTCTGCACCATCTGCTCCCATCAGAATGCAGTTTACAGCGTCTCTGGATGTTTCCGAGGTGGTTTTACATTGTGCAATGGGGCAGGGAATGGAAAATGTATTTTCTAAATTGGAATGACATTTAAATCATAATGAACAACTATTTTGATATTAACATGGCTGCTAAATGTACATACACAATTTCTTCGATGATGTAAATTATAATAAATTGTTATTTCCGTGTTGTAAAGGGCAACATTTGGGGAGCTGATAGCTGGATCAATATGTCAAATCTGACATATTGACAATAGATGTGCACAGTGACAGGTGCAGGGTGAGAAAAAATGAGTTAATTCTCCTTCTTTTCTCCCACTTGTAAAATAGGAATGTATTTGGTTGCTGACAAAATTCAACAATAATACCATGTAACCATTACTAAGTAAAACAAGTTTTCCCTGCTTGATATGAACCTGATTGACAAATGAGCATGATCCATGCTTTTATTTACCCCAGGAAATACACTACACGTAATCGAGGCAGACATGTTTCAAACATGCTACTTCAGTTGAACTGCATGTTAAATGCTGTGCATAAAATAAAGGAAATATTTCACTCTTTCAAAAGTCTAAAGATAACTCTTTGGTGGCTGTACTTTGCAGAGCTGGAGAGGCATATTGATTAGTTGTTTATAGCTGCCTTCGCTGGCTGATTTGCACATTGAGTAACACGGCTGCATATATCAAATCCATCTAAACCTCCATTTTCATTTGGCTGCAGAGCATCAAAATGTGGTTTCCACATAATGTATAGAGCGAAAATAGAGAGAGAAAGCTGAAATGCAAAGTGAAAAAAAAAATAAAATAAACTAGAACCGCAGGGAGAACTTCAAACTGCAGATTTTTAAGTGATATTGAAAGTCACTCTCCAAATATAGGCAACATTGTATGCATAAAGATTAACATCCATCCAACCATTATTTCCAACTCCTTATCCTGTTAAGGGTTGTCAGGGGGCTGGAGTCTACATCCTGGACATCCTGGATAGGTTTCCAGTCTCTAATAGGACACCTACGGGCAGTTTAGAGTCACCAATTAACCTAACATGCATGTCTTTGGACTGTGGGAGGAAACCAGTATACCTGGAGGAAACCCATGCAAGCACGGGGAGAACATGCAACTCCACACAGAAAGGCTAGCCAGACAGGTATTCAAACTGGTGACCCTCTAACTGTGACATAGCAGCAGCACTTACCACTCCGCCACCATGCTACCCAAAATAAACAAACTGAAGGAAACAAAAATACAAAGAGGGAGAATGAAGGTGACACAGAAGGAACTGATTTCTAACTGTACAAGTGAGAGTGATAAAATAAAAAGGCAGAGACATCAGCACATTTTTCCATGGCAGCAGATGATGACACATTGTTGACACACTGAGATGTTAACAGACACATTCGCACAAACACACGTACACACAGACTCTCACCATGCTTGTGGTTTCCTCTTCAGCAGGCCCTGTCTCCTCCACTGGGAGTGGGGGCTGAGATGGTAGGTCAGCTGACGACAAACCTTCTCCATCGCACCAAGAGAGTCACCCTCCTATTGGACACACACACACAGACACAGAGACACACAAACTCTCAGTTGAATTACAGAGCTACCAGGTGAAGAGAAATACCTCCTGGTGGACATGTTGAGATACAGCAATACCGTGTCATCTGGTCGCATGTCTGAACACAGCAAATTAGATATAATTCATTGCTCTGTTTGCATGATAAGTGCTTTCCTGCTGTTAGCCCACATCTGACTGATATCTTGCCGGGCTTGTTAACTAGGTTCCAAAAGTAGATTTCTATAAACACACCTGATTAGCACACTTTTTTAACAAATTTAGTGATGTTCTGTTTTTACACTGTTTTTCGAGTGCAGTACATACTGAAAAACAATTATACTGAGCATAGCTGACAGTACAACATACAGACAACATACAGGCAGCTTCCCAAAACTTTGGGATGCTGTGTGAAATGTAAATTAAAGGCTTTTTTGTTTGTTATGTTTTTAATATCTGCTCATTTTAAATTTGATGCCACCAACACTGTGTTTTATCACCATCAAAACTCTGTAACTGTTTGTGACCTCATTAGATCTGTTTTTTAGGTTTATGCTGCTCAAGTTTTAAGAACCAAATGTTTTCAGTGTGTGACAGATTGTGACTGCAGAAAGGCCAGTTTAGCACCTGGATTTTTGCTATGGAGCCATGCTGTCCGTAACACAACACCGACAGGTGGACACCATACAGGAAGACATTTTAATGTGTTACCTCTACATTTAGAAACAAGACTGACTTTTTGCAGATACTATATTACATTATCTTGCTCCAACACCGTTCTGTCTCGATCTGTTCTTTAGCACATGGACTGTGAATATACTGTGGACTTATACTTCACAAAGACAGGTTTCATTTGCACTGAAAAAACAACACAGAGGAAACTATACACGCTATTGTTTGCATTTTAGCTGCATTAGTGAGTGAGCCGGAACCTTGACGCTGGTACAAATAAAAAGAAATAATATACTATGGCATATTAAACCATGAGTTGTGTTTGATATTTCTAGTGTAGAGTAAGCCCCTGTAAACATCTGTTGACAAGAAGACTTTCTGTGGAATCGCATATTACGCAACACAACAAGACTCTTTTAACACGATTAACCGTGGAAATGTACAATCATGAAAATTGAATTGATATGTTATGCATCACTCATGTCTTATTCAGAAGTGTAAGACAACAGGAGCAACAAGTAGCCTTGGAGTGGAATATTTCTAGGAGTGTGGCTCGGAGGATGTTTGACTGCAACTGTATGACTGTTCCGAGTGCACAGGGCCTTTTCCAATACGGAACAAATGTGTGGTACAGTAATATCCAGAGCTTAATGTTCATCAGTCATTAATTACATGGGCCAATAAAGACAAATAATCCACTATATGCAAGAGACGCATTTGTATTTTTCATACGAGAATGTATAGTATGTATAAAAGCTCTAATGTTGTCAGTAGGAGAAGGGAGAAGGACAATGTCGTGTTGGACATAATGCTATTTCAGAATAAGACAGAGCAGTGAAGCGCTGCAGCATCAACAGACACACAAAAGACAGAAGGATATAATTAAAGAATTTGAGGACCACTGGAGCAAAGAATTAGCGAACACAATTTCTGTCATCTTCAAGTTAGTAATTTGACAGGACACACACAAACACGCGCTCGCTGTGAGGCTGGGGAATTGAATGTTGCATGGTGCTTTGATTGTCTGGGTCCATAATCACGCCCTATTTGCTACCTGCTGTGCTGCATTACATTCACTTTATTACATTCACTTGATGTCATTATGCTTGAGTGCCTGACCTGCACATTTAAGCACTTTGTAGTGCACTCAGATGTCAAACTATGGAACACGAAAAGGTACTAAACACATACATGCCTCTCTTACAAGGAAATGCTTCGCTGAGGCATCTCAGATGACTGACATGTTACTATATCTGTCACCTGTAATGCAGAGATGAATCAAACTGTACATGTAAAACATCTTAATGTACTACTTGGCCTATAGAATCCTATTGAGTTTTCAACCTATAGGAAAAAGGGAACAAGGAGGAACAAATGTCAGACTCAGTTACCAGGTTACTGACGCACTGCTTTATTTATTTCGACCCATCTGCCTCAGTGTCACCACAACCCCTACTGTACTCTGTGTGTGTGTGTGTGTGTGTGTGTGTGTGTGTGTGAGAGAGAGAGAGAGACAGAGATGGAGAGGAGGCTTCCACTCATTTTGAAATGCATTTATTCAGGTGGTGAGTCAGGTTTGCAGGCCCCCGGGACCCAGTTTAAAACAGATGGTATGGGGAAGAAGTGAAATCAACAAATAGATTCAGTGTTCCCTAAAGTGTGAGGTACAACACTGTGTATTTTGGGTTTGCTCTGTAAATCAGGCCTCAAGAAAGTGAAAGTAAATCAGAAAAACTATTTTCTACCAGAAAACATTTATAAAACTCAAAGATTTTAGCAGAAACATTCCTGCACTTCTTGTGCTGCCAATTGCCAACTTTTTCAAATTAAATGAAGTGACAATGAATCCCGTAGAGAAACTGTGAAGATGTTCCTGTAAATGTATCTGTGTGGTCAGACGATACAATAAAACTTGAGGACACACTGTATTTACGGTGTAAATTCACATTTTTCATTCATCGTGAAAGGAGCTTATTTTCATTTTTTTTCGTGTTTTCACTTCTCAGGTCTCTGCTATGCTGCTGAGAAGTTTTCCTCTTCTAATTATTATGTTACAGGTGTTGTGTGAGGCACAGTGAAGACGACCCTAATGCAGAGAAAGAGAGATTTTAACGAACTGATGAAAAGATTTACTGGCAGCCAGGAACAAAGCAAGGCAACAGGCAGGTTGGCAAGATCGTCCACAGAGGACATTGAGGACTTGACGACCCGGCAGTGAGCAGGTGAAGTAGACTGGTGATGGGAACAGGTGTGAGATTAGGACAGGAAAGACAGGTGACTATGAATGAAGGGAAAGCAGTTCTGTTGTGTGTGTCTGAAAGCCCCATTACTTTCCTGACTCACTTTCCCAGCTCTGAAAAACATGATAAACTGTATGAAGCCAAGCAAGCTCCAAAGAGCAAACAGACGAAGTGGAGTTTTTAGCAAAGTTTTAACATCATGTTTGGCTGCTTTGCTGCATTATGTCTCATGGTAGAACAATCTCTCATCAACCTCTCAAATCTCATCAACCTCTTATCAACCATCAATATTAGCTCATTTTGAAGCCATCAAATTCAAAATGACCTAATATTTTGCACGAGATGGTAAAATATCTCAGTTGCAACACATGATATGTTGTTTATATTCTTTTGTGGATAAAATATGGGTTGTGGATTTGCAAATGATTGCATTCTGCTTTTTATTCTATGTTTTACACATCATCTCAGCTTTTTTTGAAGTGGGGTTGTACATGCACATCCCAAGAGAATTTTTAGGAAAAACTAATCTATGAATTCAGGTTAAATATTTGTACGTTTTAAATCTTGGGGATGCATTTTGTTCTATTTGTTCAAGTCTGATTTGCTCTGTTATTGTTAGCTGTTGAATGAATACACATGATAATAATAATTTCGTAGATGACATATATCATTTTGTTATTTCCCTTTGATGTTTTGCTATCCCATAATATACATCTGTTGCTTCTCTGTTCCAGTTTTCTTTTAACAACTGAGAAAGTCCTATAGTCCTGGTCTGATAAAAACATTGGATAAACACAGTATGCACACATGTCAAGCTAAAAATACAGTGGCCTAGTTGCACAAGGACTCACATTTTTGAGATGTGAGGTTTTCATTACATAGACATATTCTATTACTCTAGGTGAATAAGCACAAACTGAAAAATGTGTAGTTGGCACAGACACATTTAGTCTTTTAATATTTTTAACACTAAATCAAAGCTTTTAACCCTAGGTTCTTGTTTCTATGTTGTCTTAGTTGATATGTACTGACTGTGGTTTTATGCCATCTCTCTTGCTAATGTACAGTAAGAGTCATATCAATAAAGCTGCTTGAATTGAATTGTACTGAAATGAATAGAGGCAAACTTGGGTCGATGAGAGCAGCAGCAGCAGGAGCAGCATCTGGCTGGAGTCTCATGGCTTCACTGTGACCTTTTCCACATTTCACTACATCCAGCTTCCTCTTTCTCTCTCCTTGTTTCTTTTTGCTGTCTCTCTCGCTCTCTCTCTCAATTTCTCCTTTGCTCAGTTTGTTTTGTTTTTTGCCTCTTCTCTCTCATTACATTATTGATACAGAACACATCTATAAATCTCCAGGGAAATGACGACCTCCCCTCTTTTCCGCCGTCTACTGCTCTCTCTTTTTTTTATCTGCCTGCTTCCTCTCTACACCTTGTCCCCCAGGCTAGTCTGATGATAAAGTTAGTTTGCACAGAACAAATGGGACCATTACTTTAGACCTATTTTTCACTGTGTGCCCTACATGCTTTGGGAGATTACTGCTGAACTGTTCCTCCATTCTGCAGATGAAATGTTTGGATAATCCGATCTTATCGCTCTCATTGCAGCAGTCGGGAGGCGCAGGGGAAGACCTGGCAGAGAGCAGACTGAGTCATGGCTGAATCTCACATCTCCAGGAATGAAAGACTTTATGAGCTCTTCAGGGACATTAAATAGATACAATACACTGTGATGTCATCTGTGTTACAGAGGAACGTATAGGGCCATGGTCCCATTTATGACATGATTGTATAAATGACTGATGAGGATATTAAACTAATAATTATTACTTGTCAGAATCAGTATGAGCCATTGTTAGAAGAAGAGGTGAAGAGAGGGAGATGGTCCGTCATAGTGTGTCATGCGACATATGTGAGAAATGACAGAGATGCTGACTTGTTGAGGAGGCAGACAAAAACCGTTCCGTGTTGGATTTGGGACTTTGGACCATGTGAAAAATTCTCCAATCTTCCTCCATTGAGAGACTAATCTTGTTATTTGCATGCAATATATATTGCATGCAAATAACAAGATTACAGAAAGGGATCTTATTACCCATTCATTACATATTAACACACATTTGAAAAGTGTATTCGTCTTAAAGGAAACTAGGATATTACCTGTAACATGCTGCCGTTCTTTGTCAGGCAGCACGTTCACATTTATACATTTTTGTCCATGTACTCAACTAATCATCCATTACTGTAAGTGATTTATTCCATCATTAACAAACTAATTTCTGTCTTCAAGCACCTGAGGTTTTATAGTCACTTATATATCTTATTAAAAAAGTTTAAATTGTGTTGCTAAAAGTTTAAATTGTGAGATAAACAAGGTATGGATGAGTGGGTAGATACTGTATGTGTTAGTGACACCTGTTGCTACTCAGTGTTACACAGGGATCTTGCAGAAATTGTGCTTGATGTTTTCAATATTATGTAACAAAACTTTGTTATTGTCGTAAAATCACAAAAAAATGTAATGTCAATTCATGCTGGGAGACAATTGCCATATTTAACTGCTTCTTTAGTGTTTGCAATTATCCTCACTGGATGATAATGATAACGAATATTCTAATACTTTATAGGAGGGTAAAATTCACAAGAAGACACAGTAATACACGCAGAGAGGAGAACTTTCAAGCTACACAAAGAAGGTTGGACGCAAACTTGAGTAGCAAAAAGTTTGTCTGATGGGGGCGCTAATGCAAATACTGTTCTATTACTGTGCTCTGATGATTTTATTTTATTTTACAAAAGAACAACTATTTCAATAAACCGCCAAATGATGAAAGTGAGCTGTTTAAGTAAACCATTGTCATAAAATGACCTACACCACATAACTTTTGTCCTTTTCATCCATAGCATCTTTGGTTTATTCAAGAATTTACTTATGAGAATATTTAAGAGTGGCTTTTTCTCCGCTTGCTGGGTCCAAATGCAGAAAAGTGACTGACATGTATTCTCTTTTCACATATTGTGAAATACTTACATAGAACTAGCGTTTACCGCTGCATGATGTGGGAGTCAGTGGGAATCGGTTAATAGCCATAGGAACAGATTGGAAAATTGTCCAAATGTAGTAACAAACCATGCACACATACTGGCAAATCATGGGATTCATTTCGCTAATTTTTTTAAATGTTAATATTTGGAGGACCTCAGGCCAGGCACCACTTACCACCTGCCCAACAATGCCCTTACAGCAAAGCATGGTGGTGGCAGCATCATGTTGTGAGATTATTTTCGGTGGCGGGAACTGGGAGAGTAGTCAGGATGGAGGTAAAGATGAATGCATCAGTGTAACGAGACATTCTTAATGAAAACCAGTTCCAGAGCACTCTGGACCTCAGACTGGGGCGACTGTTCATCTTTCAACAGGACACCGACACCTAAGCACAAACCCAAGATATCAAAGAAGTGGCTACAGGACAAATCTGTGAATGTCCTTAAGTGGCCCAGTCAGAGCCCAGACTTGAACCTGATTGAACATCTCTAGAGAGATCTGAAATTGGCTGTGTACTGACGGTCCCCATCCAACCTGATGGAACTTGAAAGGTACTGCAAAAAAAAAAAAAAAAAAAAAAAAAAATGGGAGAAACTGCCCAAAAATAGGTGTTCCAAGCTTGTAGCATCATACTCAAAAAGACTTGAGGCTGTAATTGTTGCCAAAGATCCTTCAACAAAGTATTAAGCAAAGGTGGTGAATACTTATATACTTATGTGATTTTTTCGTTTTTTATTTTTTATAAATTTATGAAGAGTTTAAACAAACTTCTTTCATGTTGTCATTATGGGGTATTTGTAGAATTTTGAGGAAAATAATGACTTGAATCAATTTTGATATAAGGCGGTAACATAACAAAATGTTAAGTGTTCGGAATATTTTCTGGATGCACTTATACAGTGCTTTCCTACCTATTGGCACTCAAAGTGCTTTACACTGCTTCTCATTCACCCATTCGCACTCACAATCAAACACACACTCACACACTAATGAGGGAGCTGCTATGTAGCTGGCCAACACTCACCAGAAACAACTAAGTTGGGGTTTAGTCTCTTGCACAAGGAAACTTCGACAAATAACACGGGATTGAACCACCAACTGTGGAATTGATAGACGACCGCTCTACCTCCTGCTCCCCAGTTGCCCCAGTCTCTTATGTTTTAATCAATACTTCAGTCTAGATAACAAATAGTCTCTTAGCTTTGTCATCTAATTGATATAAATGCAGTGTAACATCTAGAGGATTAATAACAGATTTCTACAAAAAACCTTTTTAGTTAAGAAACAGGATTAATGGTTTGTTCATGTATTAGAAAAAATGAAATTATGCCTCTGAAAGGCACATTTTGTTAATTTGTGAAAGACACAAAATGACCTCAAAGACAAGAACAGCAAAACTAAAAGATGCAAAATGGCTCACAGAAGACCTAAAAATATCCAAAAATGTGCAAATTGAAACAGATGTAAATTGACTAAAAGCAGACCAAAAACAGAAACATAACAACCAAACAAAGAGTAGACAAAAGTACAACTCATGGCGGTACAGTCGTAGTGAAATGCATTAGCATTAACGCCTCCTGGGTGGACCATTACACGGAAGCGTGCACGTGTGAGTTATTTTTTAATTAATAGTAGCAGATTACAGGGGGTTTCAACGGTTTCTCGCATAGAGAGTTGGATTAGCATGATATAATTAAGAATTATTTTCCTTCCAATGCATAGAAAACGCATTAATCCTGTCTCTTAACTATTATTAATCCTCAAGCAGTTGTGCTGCATTTACATTAATCACAGAGATGTATAAGGCTGGAGGAGAGAGAGACTCATTCATTAAATTCTCATTCATTAAATCAAATGTGCAGTAGCAACAGAAACAGGAGAGACTGTAAAAGCATTACTGACAACGCAACCAGACCAACAATATCCACACACACACTGCTGTGTAGCACAACAGTGGCAGGTGGAAGTGAAGCAAACAGAGCAGCACTCGCTGAATGTGATGCTGAGGAAAACAGCTTCCTTGAAATATGCTCCCACTGCAAAAAAAAGCAATGTTATCAGCTGCCTGGAGGCAGAGCTGGTTGTGTGTGAGAATAATATTTGGGCTTTTATGGCACTGCTTGATGGAAAGTTCCTCTGCCGAGGGAAGTTGTTAACCAATGTTTCTGTTTGGCATTTTTACTGCTCCATGTAGGGATGAAAAAAATTGATATAATCTTAGTACGTTTGTAACTATTAAATATTTTTACTAGAAATATTCTCCAAATTAGAGAACTACAACCCTTTCTGCTGGATTCATAACTTTTGGAGCATTTCCATTTTATTGCAATTTGATGACTTCCTGATGTGCTGGGCAGAGCGTGTCAGAGTGTAGCAGGGAGCAGCAAGGCAGGGAGAAGGAGGGTTGGCCGGAGCAGAGTGGATCAATTTTGATTTTAATCCAGTAAACCCATAACAATCACCAACAACTGACTTTGAGCCACAAGATTAATAGAAACTGAAAGGTTCTGTACTGCACTCAACATGATGAATTATCTGTGATTAATCAGTGAGAATGTCTCCATGCTCCGGAAACCCATTGTTATTTAATTAAGCATTTCAAATCTTAGTTAAAGCTCTCATTAATGGTTAATGGCTTGACATATTTCAGCTCATTATTATGGTTTCATAGATGTGCTGGTTCCGTTTTCATAAAAAAAAAAACTTATTGTACAGTACCTGTCCTGCACCAAACTGCATGGAGACAAATTCATTTCAATTCAATTCAACTTTATTTATATAGCACCAATTCACAATAAAGTCATCTCAAGGCACTTTACTGAATAAAGTCAAGACTATACATCACTATGTGCAGTACCTGGTAACCATACTGGAAGAAATAAGTCAGAAACTATTGTTTCTCTGTGTTCACTGGATGTCTCTAATCTCCTTTTCCTTTCGGAATGTCATCGAATGTCATCTGCAATGACATATCCTTTCTCCTCTTTCTCCACGTGATCTCTAATATTAGTTTTAAATGTAAAGTAGCCTGACAAACAAGTATTGTAGAAATGCCCTCTTGTCCTCAAGGGGAAGCAAATGCGATTAAGTTACCTGTAAGATTGACTGCTAGTAGACAAAACACTAGAAAGTGCCCTCAAAGGTTTCCAAACATTAGAGAAAACCTATGACTTTATTTTTTTTACTTGATTTTCCATGCCACAAATGTTCAAGCTAACGAACTTGATAGAAGTTATAACAAATGAATGGAATAACATAATTAAAGGTGAATTGAGGGAGTGAAATTTCAGCTTAGTGCCTTTTGTTTCCATTTCTTGTGCTCTCATTTCTTCTGCTACTAAATGGTTTTATGAGCAGTTGTGTGCACAATTGTAGTGTCAGTGTCAGTATGTGGAGAAAATGCAACAAAGTGATTATGCATTGTTTTCTGCTGATATCAGTTGACGTCTGGACTTATTGCCATTTTTTCAATCTGCCACTGGTTCTAAAGTAGAGACAAGTAAGTAATTATTTATGAGATGCCTTATCAAATATAAGCTTTTGCAACTAAAGTGTAGGCAAATGTTTTTGCAAATTGTAACATAAAGACGCTTTTGAAAATAAGACATATGACATTTATAGATTTTGCATGAACCTTTTATGAGAGCACATCAAAAGGGAAGAAGTGAATCCTAAATTATCTTTCAAGACAAAGTAAAAGAAAACAGCGATCAAACGTGTCAAACACGGACTGAGAAGATCCAGGGAAACAACACCTCTCTCTCTCTCTCTGCCTCTTTTTGTGCTTCCTCTCTCTTGTTGCTTTTCTCTCTGCACATAACAACACCCCCTCTGGTGTTTCTTCCATTCCTGTTATCCTCCTCTCAGCCTCTCTCTGTTCATCTATCATAAACAGTTCACAAAACCCTCATCTTCGATTTTCTCTGCAGCTTCAACATGTGTGAACAGAATCTCCCAGGATGTGGCTTGTACATCAATTACCAATATTATCCAGCTCCCATTTTGCATTCTGGGACTACATATCTGGTCCATCTTCTCAGAGCATACAGCATTTTCACAATTATGAAAACGTATTATATAGCCTACAGTACCAGTGTTTATTTTGGCACCTGGTATTGATATAGGCCACTAGCTTGTTTGCAATCATGTAACTATATGTCACACAAAATTCAGTTTGATGCACAAGGGGAAAAGCAGAATAGATGTGATGAAGTCTGTAATGTTGGGTGTGATCTTAGGCGGAGCGATTACTCAACTGAGTGGAAAGACAACTGTATTTCACTGATTATTGATCAAAGCTAGACGAGACAGAGAAGTCATTGCAGCTGGTTGCAGTAACATGGTTTGTTAATTTATTTATGTTCACCTCGTTTGAGGAACTGTTAACTCTGATTTAAGTGTACGTGAACATGCTTGTAGCTCTTGTTTTAAATTGTGACCAGACAAAGGTTTGAGGCTTTTTTAGATAAATATTTTCATGTCTAAAAAAGCCATCATGTCTAATTTTGGTAGTTGATAAACTCTCTATATACTTTCTTAGTTGGAGCAATTTGAGCAACCACAAACAACACAATCCACGGCCATTTTGAGAGCTTGGGACACTGCTTCCTATGCATGAAGTTACTTCCTGCCCTTCATCTACAGCAACACAGTGACACCATAAGCAAACAGGCTATTTCTGCTTTTGCTTGAGCTTATCCGCAAAGGTCCATGTGATCTAAACTCTGTCACTTGCCCACATCTGGGTATGTCCCCATGTAGGTGAGAAATCTGTGTCCATGTGAACGTCCACGCTATGAATGCATGTGTGTCTGGTTAGTTAGCGCGATGCTCATTTCTAAACTGAGGGCTGTGCTGTTCATTTTAACATCCTTCGCACTGCTCTCATTTAGTTTTGGTTTCAGTTATTTTCCCCCACTTATTCATGTTGGTCAGTCAAATACAACAAGTTCTCTTGTTGCTGTAACTGATTCTTTTCCCACTTGTCTCTGTGTTTAACAATCCTGTCCTTTGTTGACACCAATACAGTTTTTTTATCAAGCTCCTCGTCCAGCATTATATGCTGTTGTTTGCTAATTGCTTGTTCTAATTTTCTTAAAGGTATATGCTACATGTATGTTTATCTACTAGCTGTATTGTGTTGCATTTTGCAATTGTATTGTGTAAATGTGTAATGCTGCCCTCTTGGCCGACTTATCAATGTGTCTTTTCATTTGTCATTTAGAAGTTGGTTTGTGCAGTTATGCAAAATGACTTTAATTGCAACTAATGAACCAGAATCCAGGAAATACATTTTAGAGAGGGAAATACTGTTTCATGGGGCCTTGGTGATGTGTAATAGAGACACATCACTCACTCACATTAGAACAATGAGCTTATTATGTTGGAAAACGATTTGAAAATTTGAGAAAGGAGGAAAGTTGTCATTCAGATCTAAAAATGATACATTATTCTCACATCTAGATTAATTACAGTAACAACATTAAAATGGGCTCAGCCCTTGTTTAAAAAAAATTTTTTACACAGTGAGCATTGGAGGAACACTGTTGCACTAAGCTGCAATTAAACATCAGGCCTTTTAATTCCTATCTTCATCTCCATCACTTGTCCTTCCTCCCTGCAATATTCATCCAGTATGGCTATTGTCAGGCTTTCTTTCTTTCCCTCTCACCCCAAATGACATACTGGACTACATGAATGAACGAACACAAGGAGCTGAGCCTCCCTCAAGGACGCACACAGCCACACGAACCACTTAGAGCACTTCCGTAACCTAATAATGTCAGACAAAATGAGTCAGGATATCATCTGATAGAAGTAACACAATGAATCACATCAGGCTGTGAGTGAGTGTGTGTGCATGCATTGGTGTGTTTACTGTAATGGGCAATATTTACTGAGTATTGTTCATGTTATATAATTGTGTGTGTGTCCTACCGTCTTGGAGCAGTGGACATATCGTGCCAGGCTGATAATCAGGTCATGTGTGATGGGGTCCACCAGGTTTCTGAAGCTGGCGTAGCGGTACAACACATCATCCAGAGATGTTGACTCCATGCCCAGGTCCTACACACACACAGACACACACACACACACACACACATCACTTTCACAACAGTACAAACTCTACTCGTAAGGCCGTGTATTTACACAATATACACATACACGTGGTTGAACTCAATTCTCATTCTCATTCTCATATATTTGTGTGACATCAGTCACACAAATATATGAGAATGCACACATACTGTACGCTTGTGTGTAAGCCAGAATTGAAAAGGCTTTTACATTTTCCATGCTGTCTGTGAAATTGCTGACCCCCTAAAACATTGAAATAACCCCTGTGGCAGATGCTTGGCTGGGTAAAATGTAAAATTGTCACATCTCAAGCTCCATCAAAACAGACGAAGCATAAACCTGTTGGCAGAGCTTTACACATAAACAGCTGTCTTGTTAAATCTTCAGAAGTCAATATAAACGACAACGCCATGGGGGAGGAATGGACCAGAGCAGTTAATGGTAATTTGAGGTATTTTGCAGTCAAAGCACATCACACAGCTCAAGTAACTGATGACATATAAACAACATGATTAAAAGACTAATTTATTCCCCATATCTGAAGTGTACCTTCCACCAAAATATGACAGTTTCAGTGTTCTTAAAAAGAAAATCTGAAGTTTGTCAGAGTGTGGGAGTAAAGGAAAGGTCACAGGCTTCTTTGGTAACGCGAATGTACCCATTTTGTGGCCTTGTGCCAGCTGAATTATAACAAATGTGACATTTTGTCCTTGCTCATTCAGTCTGCAAAGCAGAAAGGGTTAATCGTCCAGGTGGCATGGATGAATTCAGTGAAACTCTTGGCAATATGCCCATGAAATTTTAAATTGTGCTTGATGGTTGCATGTGAGAGGCCTTATGAGAGGACTATGTTCAATGAACCATCCCAAGACATGAATAACAATGTCTAACAGCTAATAACTGGACTGGCCTAAATGTTTAAAGACCATATTGATCCTCACACTCACCACTGTTGTCCTCCAGTCGTGTCCCTCAGCTCCCAAATGATTGGAGACAAAATAAAATTATTCTATGGCTCTTCCAGACAAAATAAAAGGTAGGCAGGCAGGAGATACAATACAACATACAATAAAAGTTTGCAAAGCCTCCATCATTAAAATGACCACTTTGTTTGTTTTATTTGCACCACCATAAAAGAAGCCCACTAAGATATTTATCCTTCTGTAGTGTGAGTGACACTCCCAGGTCTAAAACAAGGTTATTTTCAGTTTTTCCTGTTCTGTCGATTATGTGTGAGCACAGCATCTGTTGTCATAGCGATGGTTTAGTTGAGCAACACAGAAAAAACAAATAAGTTGGAGCTTGTCTTGAAAATTATAGCACTTATAATAAAAATTTGTCATCTGACTCATGCTTTCTTGATTTGTGCATTTTGGAAAAAATGGCAGAGACTTAGGGAATTGCAGGTTACCATTGTGTTCAGGCATTTTTAGGCATTTTTTTCACAGTTTAGTTGTTCTGGGAAGTGGTGTGTACTGCAAAAGCTTATTTGTTTCTTTTATTTTGTCCAACTCCTATGTTTACAACACATATGAACACACGCATAGCTGTGTGTATGCATTATGTTAATTCAGATGATATTTACCATCTGTTCTGCATTCCTAGCTGCACACACATTTGTTGCTAATGCTTGTTGGCCAGAAAGACGGGTAGGTGCATGCTCTTACAGATGTATTTTTGTGTGTGCCTGTGTTTGTTTATGCTGAGTTCACAGCCAGTTAAGTGGTAATAGGACTGACCGTGTTCGGAGACAGAGACAAAAAAGGGAGAGATGTTTGGGCTCCTACAGAAAGGTATGACTCACAGAGGTTTCCATGCTGCCTATTGTGCTGCGTAGGAGGGGCAGTAAATAATGACAGCAGCTTTGACTGAATGACACATTCACTAATCGGCTGCTGTACTTTCAGACAAGAGCAACATTCATAGCAACACAGCAGATAAGAGAAACCTATGATTAGTGCATCAACAGGTGTGTGCTATAATGCATGTCCCGGTGGCAACCAGAATACACAGATTCACACAGTTTCCAGCTGAGATCATATGTCTGAATGTATTTATGATTGTGTATGTGTAAGCCGGTCAAGCACGTTGAATTAGCAGCAGAGGCTGCAGCATGACAGTTTTAGGTCTTTCCGCAATGTTTGGGGATTATGATACGGATGACCGAGTAGTTATTTCCATCAGCTGTGGTCTCTGATGTGTGTTCAAGTGTGACTTCATTATGATTGCTTTCCCAGGATAGAGAGAACAGACTGCTCACCTGGACCTTCGTTGCATTATGTATTTTATTTGCTCTTTATAACATTAATTAGTTCTGTACTGTCTGACCATTTACCCTGTGTTCATACAATATATGAGGATTCTTAGAGTTTATCCAATAAATAAAAAAAGGTCAGGAAGCTTCTTCTGGCTGCAGAAAGGTTTGGTCTTTCAGATGGGGGAGTTTAGTGGAACAGAAATGCAAGCAAACTGCAACTTCAGCAGTTCACAAAGGCAAACAATTAAGTAATTCTTGTTTCATAATTTGTATGCATTCAAAAATCCAAAGAAATACATACTATTTCTCTGTGTGTGTTGGTGTGTGTGTGTGTGTGTGTGTGTGTGTGTGTGTGTTTATGAGGGAGGGCGAGAGTATGCGAGAGTAAGAGGGGCACACAATGTGTTGTGTGATAAAGACTTGTATGGTTATGCAAATAGATCAGCCCTGAACTGAAATTAATCTTTTCTGTAATCTCAGCCCAAACATGGTAGGGTTTGTGAAGCAACAACTAACATTTGCACAAGGAAGCACTGACAGTGTTAGTGTGTGTTTGGTAAGAAGGTCTGCTAATCATAAAGTAGACAGTTGAGGAACAAATTAAAACAATTGCAAATAAACGTTTTTTTCTTTGTAAGAACCTCATAAATGGTGCCTCCTGAAAAGCCATACATTATTAACAGTGGCATTCATGAAATTTGCATGACAAAGAGAAAATAAAAGCCCTCCTTGAACTCTAAGGGGTAGTGGCTTGAGTGAGTGCACATTCAAATGCACACAAAAATATTTTTGCTAAGACGGAGCTGGAGACGGACATGGCAAACATGATGACTCAAGTGTGCAGTGTAAGTAGCAGGAAAGAGGACAACAGGGGAAAGAGGACCTATACATCAAGGTGATGTTGACCAATATTACACGTCAAATAATGACCAGATTGGTTCATCCACCTACAATATGATGTAGGTTTTGATAAATGAAGAATTGTTATCAATATTTCATATAAAAGTTTTAATTGAGACACTGTTCTGTCTATACTGCCGATCAATCTCATGAGCTGTAGCTTTTTAAAAAAATATCTTCTAAAAAAAAAATGCATCTGAGCCGTATTACTCGTATTACTTACTTGCTGATCTTCTCATGTTGAAGCAGACACCATATACTTATTGTATGAGCTGGATATTATATAGCAAAGTGTCCATTCATCTGAACCTAACTTACACAACATGCACACAAGTTTCCCAGAAAACATCTTGATTTGTTATTGAATACAAAGCAGCTGTAATTAATACCATAAAAGGCATTTAGTTGGTCCAGGTCCTGGTGTTGCACACACTGTCTCACTGGGACACTTACTGTCACTGTAACATTGATGACTTTAATTCCACCCGCTGCTTTCCAGCTAGGGCAGTGGCCACATGATGAAATTTTGACAAGAAAATCTTTATCAGCACAACACCTCAGGGAATATCTGCTGAACAAAGCTGGGCGACACCGAATCCCTGCAATAGTGAACATGTTCTACTTTGAAAACACCCAAAGTACCAATAGCACATACACTCCTACAGATATGTTCTTATGTGGCATGTAGGACTTACTATTTTCTTCTGGTCTAAAGCTGTTGAATATTGTGTACAGTCTGGCACTTAACCTAAAATCTTTATTTCTTCAATCTGCAGCTAAAATATAATACTGGAAAAAAATTATATAAGACAAATTCAATGCAGAATTTTTATTCTGTAACCTTCTTGTATCCGAGAAGGTTCTTAAAATGAACCTATCTGGGGACTTTATGACTTCAACCAGGCTCTTACATCTAACACGGTCCCATCTTAAAGCTCTGTCATATGACCACCTCTTAAATCTCACCACACATTTATTGGGTTGAAACCTCAGAACTATTTTATAAAGATGGAAGTAGAGTGGTGGACCCCACCCATTGGTTTGTACTAGAGCTGGTTTGAAGCCAAATGCAGTGTACAGTTGGTCTTTTTTAGCTCAGAGCCATGATGTTTTTTGTAAGATCCTAATACTCGGGGGACTGGAGTCTTTTCCCCTATAGATTTTTCCCTTACCTAATCTGAACCTGACTCTGTCCCTAGCATTAACCATTTCATTCAGGCTTTGGGAACTAATGTGTACCATATTAGGACCCAACAAATAGTTCATGGTGGGAGACATGTGGTCCAAATCTCTGTGGGTGGTTCCTACAAGACAGTATGCAGCTAAATCTAAGGTAGGGAACAGAAAAGATTCCACTCAGCTTTTTCCAGCCCTCCCTCTCCCTCCTCTGCTACAATCTGCCACTCATTGACCCACTCTGCCCAGCTCTTTAGGTAGTTTTCATTATGAAATTACAATAAATAATATTGGTCCAAATATTAATAATCAGGCAGAAATAACTTCTTGTTATTATAAATTGTTGTCTGATTATGTAGAAGGATATGCTTCTCTCAAAAATGTCTAGATGCATATATCTCTGGACTGTTGGTACATTATGAATTTGTCTCTCCACATTAACAGAGGAGTTTTGGAGCATATTTCTAGTGAAGCAATATTCAAATAAGGTTATAAACTTATCATGCACTGCTCAGATATGATATTGACTTAATATAAACTTTAGGATATACTCTGTGGCAGCATCCTTAAATTTAGTTTAATTTTATATGTCGACACTCCAAACAATATCAAACTCAAATGTTGCCATCTGATGTACTGTACCACAATTAGCCTGGAGCTAATTTTCATCTGCCATCAGCTGACAGGCCACAATTTAAAAACAATTAGTGTAACTCCTTAACTGCGGCCACAGTAAAACTGTCTGTCTGTAAAAATGAGCTTGTGATCTAAACAGAAGCTCAGAACGTCTGACTCAGTGTGAGTCAGATGTGTGAGTCCAGGAGCTGGAGAGAGCAGCAGGCAAGCAAACTGTCAATCATGCCCATCAATCAACACCCACAGAGCAGACAGGGCTCCTATAGGCCCTAAAATCTTAGAAATGGAGCAATAACTTCCAGAATTACCACTTGTACACTTTTTACAGAGCCCAAATTGAACAGCTGAGACCATCCTGTCCGTAACAGTAGATGTTGCTGGGTTAAATTTAAGAGAGTTTGGTGAATCTGCCTTGTTAGACATGTAAGAGCAAGCTTCAGAAAAAAGTAGACGTATTGAGGTTTTGGACAAGAATACAAAAATGTTCTTGTATTAGGCTCAGCAGCTTTCAGACACTGTCTCACAACACATTTGTTTCTCAAAAAAAATAAATAAATGACTGATACAAGCCAAGTGGAGACTACTGAGGGAATCACTGGGGATACATTTAGAGCCAGCGGAGGTTTCCAGAAAACTCTTCTGGTAATAGTTTAGTCTTACACATGGGGGGAAGTAGCAGGGAGGTGCTAGCTTTAGTCTTGAGTTAAACAAAGAGTGGTGATTAAGAAGGTGCCTCCCCATTAGCACCTAACAGAGATGCTGTGTGATTAGTCAGTGTCTATTTAGTCTGAACTCTCTGGCCATCGCCATGGTTTCCGGGCAACAAAGAGGAGAACCTGGTAACCACTGGAGAGCCACTGTCCTATCTTTAACAACACTCTTTTATTTCTCATCCTCTTCTTTCCCTTCTCTGTGTCATTTCCTCTTCCCCCCAAGTGCTGACCTTCTAATGTCACTCACCACCTTTTCCTTTTTTTTTTTGCTCATCACCGTCTGCTGCACTTGAACTCTGCTTTCTTTCTCTCTGCATTCTTCATCTTCAGTATTTGTCTTTACACAATTCATCGTGTGTTCTGGACGGCCTGCACTGTTCTACCAGAGCCACAAACCCTCCAGAATATAAACTCAAATGTGACTGACGGAGCTTGTCCAATTATGTCCTCATGGCCCAACATAAAAAGCTGTAATTTACACTGTTAGTACCTCTGCAAGAGAGAAAACATGTTGGGTTCGTCCTCCAGCCTTCTTCAGCTTCATGGAGGACTCATCTCTCTGCTGATAAAAGACGTTTTCCTCTAACCTGAAGAATCACACTATATCTCCTTTTTTGTAACAGCAGCAAAGAAAAACCCCTCACAGGTTAGAGGAGCTTGACCGCAGTCAAAGCTACGCCTGCTGGACTGCTGTTTACACCATCCTACCTTCTCTTGTCTTTTGATACTGTAGCTTTTGCTTAAATCACACAGTCAACTTCATCATAGGAAGAATGGATGCTCTTGAATTTGTAAACTGTTTACAAGAGAGCAAAACTAGACCACTAAGTGCTGATAGAGCCTTTATAGTTCACCACAAACCTCCCAGCAGCGGTATCTGGTGTCATAGTAGAGGTCCAAAGGGTAATGGATGTATGGAAATAACAGCTTAATATGTAACAATGAGGCAAGATGAAGAGCAATACTTGAAACAGACAGTGCTCTGACAATTTAGGCTGTTGTCTTCACATGGAAAACCCGAATAAAAGAGCTCTTAAGTGCAGAGGACAGTTCTCTCCACTGAGTTAAATCAATCGTTTGTGCTTAACAACAACAACACAGCTCATTGTGTTAACTGGAAATACTTAATTGAAGTAATTATTTTTATTAATAACCTGAACTGATTAGAGACTAATCCTCAACACTCCGCATCAGGTGAGTCATATCTGTTTCAAGCTACACTGAAAACTATGAAGCATCAAATTTCTGATTATATCTGTAATTTTGTGTTTGTGATCTTTAATCATCTTAGTGAAAACTAAATTTGGTTGAAATGTTGAACTTAACTGTTGATAAAACTGCACATTAGTGACTGTATGTCAGTATGTCACTAGGAGCTGCTTCTTAATACAACACAGTCAACAATGGTGATATTCGCTGCACCTAACAATTATTTTTATTATCTACTCTATGAAATGTCAGACCACTGTCACTCTCCAGGAGCTCAAGGTGACATTTTAAAAATGCTTGTTTTCTTCGAACTGATATTAAATTTCTGATTTTCAACAATAAAAACAGACGAGCAGCTGGTCCTCAACACCAGGGCCTGTGGGATCGTTTGAACACGAAACGAATTCTAAAATTGGCTAATGAGCATAAAATACACAAACTACAAATCTACTATTTTTCTGCACTATAGCAAAATTACAAAATCAGCTCTTAGCCTTGGTTCGATGTGGAAATCAAACAGAATCAGTGTTTACTAGAAAGGACTTTAACTGCATGGTTGTTGTGCTTTCACCTTCGAACTGGAAACTGTCTCTCTCTGAGGAATCCTGGTTTAATGAAGCAATTACAGAGATTGTAAGTGATCTAAACAATGAAAGACGTGTTAGTGTACTTCATCTTTGTCCTTCCTCCTGTTTACACTGCTCCACTGTTTGGTTCGAGCATTAACAATCTAAATTGGTTTGGTCAGAAAACTGTAAATAATGGCAGAAAGCAGCTGTTCATAGTGACAATGTATAAAGCTGATTCTGCTGCTGCTATCGTCTTCAGCTTGTCTTATTTTTCTTGTCAATAAACATTTATTCAGCTGAATGATTTCACTCCTGTTACTTTGCAGCTTTTTCAAATTCTACAGTTCAGCTGGTGACATTTTCCTGCTTCCCTTTTGTTTCTCGCCAGATTCTCTCAGATTTCTGTTGGGTTTTTTTTCCTCTCTGTAGAAACAACAGCAGCAGCCATACCAGCCAGTGTGCTGCAAATGTCTTGGAAGTCAGAGACAGCCGATATCAGCAGTCCGCACACTGTAACAGCACATCAGCAACTGCCAACCTGCCTGATATTCTCCTGTATAGTTTATACATGGGTGTATGTGTGTGGGGGGTCATTTCATCAGGGATACAGCCTGCCAGTCACTGAACCAGTTCAGTCAGTGTGTCAGCAGTCAGCCAGTCTGAGCCTGGCTTCTGTCTCAGCATCAGTGATGAGATCAGCTCAGGAGGAACTAACATGTTTACACACCACGCATAGAGTAGAGGAGGAAAACAAGCAAATCAGGGGTCTTGTACTTTATAGAAATGTAAAGCTGTGACTGATAAAGGCTTCACTCACTTACACTCTCACTCACACATTCAGACCAGCTACCTGTCGGAGTGTCTTCAGCATTTCTGTGGCTTCATCCTGCTTGCCCTGCTTGGCCATCAGCATCATCTCCTGGATCATGCTAATTCTGCGCTGGTAGGGTGGTGGCGGCATCCCACCACGGCTCAGCCGGTCCCCTGACTTTAGCATGAGGGAGGCCAAGATGTCTCCACGCTCCTTGGTGGGGGTCCGCTTCCAGCTGTGCTGAGGGCTGGCTCCCACAGGCTCCTGCCCTTTCGTCTGCTTTGCACCCATGGTGCAGTGGTAATGTGAACTTTGATAATAACAAGACTGGTCCCACCAGTCATGCAGAGGCAGGTCTGAACAATGTTTCAGATGCTTTGCTTATTAAATTGTCTGCAGCTGAATCACACCTTTATAAAAGCCTGCAGTTAGGAGCGTAGATGTGCAGCACTGTGAGCAATAAACTTTCAAACCTCTCACGAAAATGTTCATTATCACAATTACACTGAAGACTGGAGCTTTGAAAAACACAAAGCAATACTCCTAAACATTAGTTTTCTGTTTTAGGAAACTTGCTAATCCCAAGGAGGGAAGCTTAAGTGGGGAACAGGTCGAAGGATGCTGCGTGCAGCATGGCCGCAAAACGCGGACACAGCAAAGTCAGGATGCAGGATAGTCTGGAGTACGGTCCGTGGGCGGCCGCAGCCTCCTATCCCGAGCAAAACTTAAGCCCGTCTCCGAAATATTTACCTCCGACCACGGCGGAATATTCTAAAACCGATCTCTCTGTCCTGGACCAGAGGAGGAGGAGGAGGAACCGGGGAGGTGCTGCATGTAGCAGGGCATGGCAATGTTTACGTCTCCCGTTGATCACCACGGACTGTCTGTTCTGTGCTCCGTCCTGTCCTTCCCCAGCCGCTGGTAGTCATGCACAGCCTGCAACAAACAAGCCTTCGTCCTTCTTCAAGGTTGATCCTCCATCCGCTCAGCAGCAGGAAACAGCCGCATCGGCGTGTCGATCCTCGGGGTGTGGAGCGGCTGCAGCTCCGCTGCTTGGCAGGAGGGGAGAATCTGAGGTGTCCCCTTGCTGGGACTGAATTATGTATTACACCCTCTGTGCAAGTGAATGAGGGCGCGCAGCGAGTGCACGTGAGCACGACCCCCCCTCCTCACACGGTGATGGAAAGACCGCGAGCACTGCCAAGTTTGCACTTTTTCTACCTCCTTTGTCTTTCCTGCCAGCGCGAGGAGCCAATTTCCATTTAACATAGTCCCAGTTTAATTTCTTTATGTCGCAGACAGACTTATATATAACGGGTCTACAGGATTCACACCGTTTCCAATCTTTCCAACTCGTACAGAAAAACGGCATAAAATATAAACTTACTGATTTATATTACTGGCTGCAAAATAGTTCGTTGACGGAATGAGAGAACAAAGGCGCCACAAGGTTCAAATCTGTTTGTGAACCGGATTATGCTGCTTAAAAGAGTTGCAGCAAAATATTTCCTCCTTATTTGTGAAAAAACAATATCCGTGTTAAACTGGCTGAGATCTGTAGTTTGGCACTTATCTTATTAAAAATTAATAGTCTAACACAACAGTCCTGGTATTAAGGGGTCTCTTCATATTGATGTTTTTGAGTGGTTATATAGAGAAGTTTAGTCAATGTTTAGTTATTTACCTTAAAGTAAATTTAATAACAGATGAAAATAGCCAAAGTCTGTGGCCACTTAATGCAGTAAATCACACTACTGATCCTCGCATTCTGTAGCCAGTATCAGAGAAAGTACTGCACTGACATCTGGTGGTGGTTGTGTTCTACATAATAAAGTGTAGTTAAATGTTCCTATAATATATTATTTACAACAGAACATAATCTAATAACACTGCCACATCAGTATTTGAAGAAGAGGTAGCTTAATCGCATTTGGGTTAGAGGTTTGATTAAAAATGTGTATAAAAATCTGCCCACTTCAAACTGAAAATTCATTGTAAACATTTCTTTCTCCTTATTTGTGAATGCAAAAATGCAATATTAGACCAAGATATATTTTTCAAAAGGTGTCTTTATTAGCTTTGCTTTTAATTACATCTCTATTTACAGTTTCAACCATCAAAGTTGCATCAAATTGCTTATCAAAACAAAATTTTGTTTGCTTTTTATCCTGTCACAAAAGTCACCTGACTGTTGGCCTTAATGAGAGGGGTCCAGATTAATTTTTATTTGGACAGAGAAGTTTTTCATTACCGGTTCTTTATGTCAAGACAACAGATTTAAAATGAGAAAAGATGTGCTGAGTGTCAGCTGTCAGCTTTAATTTAAGGGTTTGGTCCAGATGGGGCTATGCTTATCTCTGTCCAAATATATACAAACTTAATGGTACACATTCATCTCTTGTTAGCCACAACACTGGCCATCAACGGCTTAATTACCTTACGGTGTACTGCATTTGTTATTCAAATACTACTAAGTCCAGAACTTCACCTCATTTCCAACAGAGGAGGGATTGAGTTTTTAAACACTGATCAAAAATAGGACATTAATGTCAAAGAAGAACCTGAGCTCTATAAAGTTATTCAAATATTTGTATCTGAAAGGTTTATCAGGTTGTTCTTCTCTCCCAATAATGGAATCATAAGGCGAAAAGAAGCCACCAAACAAATCCAACAATTAAAAATCACCACTTAATCGAAGGATGCAGAACTCTTTCACTGACTTTTTTTTTTTTGGTTTTTCTGAAGGTTCAAATGTATCAGAATAAGGATGCCTTGTGTAAGATAAAATGTTATTCAATGTACTTTTACACATATTTAAATGCTATTCATAGTGTTATATTTCTATCTATTATAATATGCCATTGACACATCATGTGAAAGCAGCAGAAATCTGGTGGCCTCAGAGTAGATGCTTCTTTACCCCAGGCCTCTAAAAGGTTCAAAACAACACTAATGTTGTCAAGTGAGTTTCAGCAGTTTTACATTTAACAACAGGTAAAGCTCTTAGAGACATCTCCACAATGGAAATGTTCATAGATGGCTTTTAGAAATTTGACATTTAAGTCTTTTCTGTTGATCAGCATTAAACAGTGTTGTAATATAAATACTTCTACATTATAATAAGCCCACATAGCCAAACTGTAATAGGATAGTTTTATACTTCATAAACGTGAAGGGAAAACAGGGTCCAGGATAAAACTAATGTAACATGTTTTCATCAAGGCCAACAAAACTGTCACTAATGAACGCATAGTTTACTGTAAGTGATGGCTTATTGGTTCATCTTAAGTATCCACTGAGGCCTCAAGTCTTAAGCCGTTGCTCTTTTCATGCTTGCAGCACTCAGCAGAAGTATTAAAAAAAAAAAAAGAACACACACACACACACACACACACAAAAAAAACCTGATCAATATTTCAGTTGTTGAATGCAAAACATGTCTGGCTCTGCTTGGTAACATTGACTTCAATACCCTGTGCATGCCTTCAAGAACAACATGTAGTATGTACACACTGCTTTTCTACCCTTTAAGACTCAATCAATGGCTTCCTGCTGCTGTGTGCACTCTGACAGAAAAAGGCAATGCGAGTCTGCATTTGGACAAAATTCTATATTTTCCATTTGCATAAACGGACTCACGCTAATCTTCTGCTCAAAGCTGAGATAATGTTCCAGACAAAGAATAATTCTAGAGAAGCCAGACACAACCACCACTGAGAGTGTGTCTGGGCTCTGCAGGTGGGAGGTGACTACTCGCAGTTAGAATGTGTAGCCAGCGGGAGGGGCTTTGTCATCTTTGTTGCTCTCCAGAGAAAAAGGAGGAATGCGAACATCGAAGTGGGAGCCATCAGTCCTTTCAATACGAAATGTCCCCCTAGAAATAAATATTGCAAACAGCAGTCTAAGAAAAGAAGTGGACTGAACATAGGAAGCACTTAAGAAGGACACAAACGCACTCTGTTCAAGTGAAATTGTTAATTTAGAGCATGACCATGAATAGTAGAGTGTTATGCTGATGTGTAACTGTTGTATGAATGACCAAAATTACCACATATGACCACTGGGGGCTTGCAGAGACACATGGCTGCTGTACTGGAAGGCTGGCTGCTCTTTAGACAACACTGGCTCCTGTGATGATGCACAGAAAAGAACATGGGTTTAACTCACCCAAATGCTATGTTGCAGGTGCAAGACACTGAGTAGTTTGTTTATTTGTGCGATCTTTACATCTATGATTGCACACTATGCTGCAGCACAGACTCTACAGCGCTACACCAGTTAACAACACAGCTAACCAAGAGTCAGATATGACCCCAAACTGTTTTTTAGTGTGTTTTTTCTGGGGAGAAATTGACGAGATTTAGGCGTGTAAAAACTGTCTTTGTTATATAGGTGCATTGATGAAGTATCCAGAGTTTTTGATATCATGTGCATATACAGACCCTGCCAACGACCCCTCTTCCTCGGACCGTCTCCAGGGTTCCTGACAGACTGAAGATTCTCCAGTGTCTCTCTCTCAGCTGAACCACCTCATTGCCCAAATTCTCCAGTCGGATACAGTATCTCCACTGGAAGAAGAGAACACATACAACCATGCCAATGCTCAGAACAGGTTGAAACCAACAAAGCTAACAGTCGTTATGAAGTCATGAAGATATACTTCATCGTGAAGTATAACAGCTGTTAGCTGGTGTACAACATTTGGACGATTCTAAAGGATGTTCAACAAAAGGTACTAAATCCACTACTCACCCAGTAAACATGGGAATTCTGTGCCTCCTGAAATTTTGAAAAAAAGTTTTAATTAGTACAAGCAGCTTTAAAAATACCATCTTCTTCAAACAATCTTCAAACTGGTGTGGATCAAAACCCAGAGTCTTTACTTGATGGTTTCTTGAGTCAGTTACCCCCACCAAAAAACTCTGGAACGCATAGTTTGTGGTGAGAATGTGGTCTGTCCTCACGCTAGCCCAAATCAACAGGTTTTAGCTAAACAGCTAGTTGACAGAAAAATGTCTTTGTTGTATTTTCAAGATGTTTAAAAAAAGTACAGTATTTAAGATTTTTAAGACTCATGACTTTCCCTGATGCGTTTTGGATTTCTTGAATTTTTTTGAGAGAGGAAACCGAGGAGAAAAAGAACCAAGTTTACAAACTGGGCCACTGATGCTAACCAGGATGAATAAACTACAGGTTTGTAAACACCATTAAAAGTTATACATTTTTTTTACCCTCATTCCCATGTAAAAGGGGATGACAGTGACTCGGATGTTCTCAGTGGTCTCTCTGTGTACATCTGAGAGCTCCAGCCAGGGGTGGTTCTTCTCCTGCCATGCTTTCAGTGTGTCTCTGGCTGTGAATGGCGGAGCTGAGGTGGATTAAAAAAAGCAAAAACAATGTTTATGGAACAATTTTCTCACACAGTGTCAGGTATTATTCAATCCATGCTGGCTACTACTTGAGAATAGTCACTGTTGCAGAATATACTGACAGTCACCATAACTAGCATTGTATAAAACATTAAAACAAGAAGAAATGTGAGCACCCTTTTATTCCAAAGGGCAAATATCAATTATTAGACAAAACCTAGGAGCCATGAGAAGGACCTTGTCAAAAAAGTCATTTTGTCAAGAACACAAAGCAACAATAAGATAAGTCAGTCACTTTGGAAACAAGTGCTATAGAGTATAGAGTGTGTGTTTACATGGACTTAAGTAACCTGGTTACAGTTGGTTATCTCGGGAAATCTGATTTCTGAAGTGGAACGCAAACGGTAAAGCTGGTTTCCAAAATCAGGGTAGGGGATTAGGGAAACCTGATTTCCCCAGGTAGATTTCTTTCGGAGAACATCAGTTTCTTTGCCATGTATATGGACAGCCATGTTTCTGATCAGCTTTCTCCCACCCCTCACGTGCGTATAAAAGAGATGACTGTAGACAGGAACATACAGCTTGCAACAGAAAATGTAACTAACACAAAGTAGTAGTCTAAAATAAATCACTTTACTTTTTTTTTTTAAATCCAGACAGTTTGCATTGTGGATTAGCTGCATGTGTCTTTCTCCCCTTTCTCTCCCCCTGCACAATCACTCTTCGGTGACACGAACAAACACGTGCAAAAGTCAGAAAGAAGCTTTTTTGTCGTTATACATTGAAAGTCAAAAGCTTCAAAAACAAGTCAAATGTTAAGGAGAAATCGGGTTCCCACACGTGGTTTTTCAGTAAAAATGTTTCGTAAGTACCTGTAAACACCATTATGGTTGGTTGGTATGGTATGGTTTCTTAAGTGCATGTAAACACAGTCTGTAAAAGAGTATTTACATTTGGCAGGGTTGTACATGAGGAAGCGCTCAAACAGCTCATGCTGGATTGGGACCTGCTCTGTAGAGTTATAGGGGAGGATGTCTTCATGGCTCACATAGTCCAGACCTGAAGAAAAGACACAGACACATGGTCACATGGGGATGAGACAAACGACTACTATAACCATGTGAAATGAGAAATTCTATATTCTATTGGGGAATAAACTAGGATAAAAAGTACTAACTAACTAGGATCTATTTTGTTGTATGAGCTCAGAGCCAAATGTACCACTGAGAATCTGAAAGTGTTTTGTTCTCAATCTTAGGTGAAACTGAGAAATTTAGCTGAGCTGGATGGTTACATTCATCATGAAATCTCCATCAGAAATAAAACAAAGAAGAGATTAAATGAATCCACTGGGTTGTGGGTTCATTTAATGTACCAGACATCTGCGCACAGCTGCATACCTGGGATAGCATAAAGGGCTCTGCTGTCATCATGGTTGGCTAGAAAAGTCACTGCTTCTGTCTGGGATCTCTGAGACTGTCAAACAAAGCACACACCAACTGTCACTGAACTACTGAAGACAAGTTTGAGACTGTACAAAAAGACAGCATATCAGACACAATTCTTCCTCCAAAGCACAACAAAAAACATTGAATCCGTGTTCCTAAGCCGTATCTTATCAAGGTAGTTGGCAGGCCCTCCCCCCCTTTGCTCTGATACAAAAACAGTTTCTGCATCAGCAACAAATAAATATTTTTTTGAACATTTAGTGGACTCAACATTTAAAAATCCAGATGGTTAGAAGAGTCTTTGCAGAAGCTACCTGCAGAAAACAAGGCAACATATTCTTGTTTTGTTTTTTAAACCTTGTGGGTGAACTAAAGAAAGAAACCGTTTCCTAAGTTAACATCAAAGCTAAGAACACATCAAAATCAGGGTTGGCTGCCAAATGTTAAAATATTGACTGACTGACATTCAAATATAATAATCAGTACAAAATGCTGCAGGGCAGGTTTATTATTAAACAATCAAAAACTAGTACCGCTTAGAACGTGTCTTTCGTTCCAATCCCTAGTAACTACCAACAAGATTATCAATTAGTGTTTAGTTGTCCTAATTGGAAAAACATATAGTGACTTACTATATGAGGGCAGTCCCTGGTGTCAATCAGGACTTGGTAGTAGGTGTGAGTTTTCCCCTTCACCTCCTTGGAACCATGGGCTCCTGGGGGCTCAGGTTTGCTGAAGGAAGAACATAAGAAACAATAGAATCTTAATCAAACTTCTCATCAACAAACCTACAATAATACAAGCCAGCTTGCTGCAGTTTGATGCCAGAGAGGAAGTTTACCTGTCAGTCATGGGAGGGGTGATGTCTCTGTCATAGAGTCGGGCATGCCAGGGAAACAAGACAATGCCTCTGTAGCCAAACACGCTGTGGAGAAACAGCTGAGGAGAGCATAAGGACAAGGAGACAATGTGGGTTTGTATATGCAGGTTGTTTAATAAAGCATAAATTAGATGGAATTGACTTAAAAAGATCAAATCAGCTATCAAACAGTAGAAAGTTACCTTTTTTTGATCAAAACACAAGACAGTATAGTAGTATTCAAAATAAGTCTAAACTGACAGAAATTGTTGGCTAAATCAGAGTGAAAAAAGTGTGCTAGTGTCTTGTGTGTTTGCTTGGTCACTGAAAAGTTTAAATGTGTGAGTCTTACCTGTCCCGTTTCATATTTGCCGTGCTGCTTCACAGCCTCAAACACACCCACAGTTTCCAAAATCTTCCCTTCAGGCCTGTTCCTGCCAAATACAGGCAACACCATTACACACTGGAATGTGTGTTGAGTGAGAATACAGGTCTGTGGTTGTGTAGACAAATTCTAATAGAACACCACCATTATGAGGACAGAAACGCTGCCGTTTCTGCATTTGAAATGGTCTGAGGGAAATAGAAAACTGTTCTGTGGTCAGATCATTTAAAATTCTTTTTGGAAACAATGAACGCCGTGTTCTGTCAATTAAAGAGGAAGGGGACCATCCAGTTATCAGCAGACAGTTTAAAAGCCCACATCTTTTATGGTATGGGGGGCATTGGTGCCTATGGTGTGGGCAACTTACACATCTGGACCATCAATGCTGATAAGTACATAGAGGTTTTAGACCAACATATGCTCCCATCCAGACGACGTCTCTTTCAGGGAAGCCTTGCTTATTTCAGCAAGACAATGTTAAACCACATACTGCATCCATAACAACAGCAAGGCTTCGCAGGAGAAGAGACTGGTGCTGAAATGACCTGCCTGCAGTTCAGACCTTTCACCAATAGAACCCATTTGGTGCTATAAAATTAAAAATGAATAAATCTGGCAACAAAGGCCCACGACTGTTGAGCAGCTAGAATCCGTCTTCGGACAAGAATGGGACAACATTCCTCTCCTAATGCGCCAGCAACTGGGTTCCTCACTTCCCAGATGTTTACACATAGTTATTAAAAGAAGAGGGGATGTTGCACAACGGTAAACATCACCCTGTTCAAACTTTTAAGATGTGTTGCTGCAATCAAATTCAAAATGATCTAATATTTTCCATGTCAGTTTCAGCATCGTATGTGTTGTTAATGCTCTATCAGATTTGCAAATGATTGCGTTCTGTTTTTAATTTATGTTTTACACATCTTCCCAAAATATTTGGAACTGGGTTGTACATGAGGACTGGGTTAAAACCAACATTTTATATGGAATAAAACAAGCAAACATCCTGCCAGTCCCAAAAGAGCCACAATAGTAAAACAAACAGATGCTTTATGACTTATCTCTCACATATAATTTACATTCATCCCCATAGGAGAAATCCTGCTGCAGACATAATCTCAGTCTTTGACAAGATTGAGTAGAACACCTCTGCTTGTCAAACGTCAACAAAGACAAATATAATTGAACTCATGTCCGCGCCATCGGCCAACACACACGCAGATTTTCAGTACAGTATATACTAACGCTGGGAACAGCTGGAACTTCTGATAAATAACACGAAAATTTCTATGTGCTCACCAAAGCTAATCTTCACAACAGAGATAAAAAGCGAGGATTAATGAGGTGAATATATGGACAGAGGGATTAAATATTACACCGTAGATTGGTTTCAGGTTTTTTTCATAACATACAGTAGTTTTACTCCACAAGAGTAACTACAAACTAACCTGATTTACTCAAAAAAATGTGGTTACAAAACAAAAACCTGACATTTAAAGATTATAGGCCACAGGAAGGCATTAGCTCTAAATAAAATCAGGAATGATCTCATGTTATGCTGCAGTGAAAGCTCGGATGTTTTTACAAGTTGATGTGTGTTCAATGTTACCTCATTTGGACAAAAAGGCCAGAACATGACATAAAAACAAAGCTGCGCAAGTTTAAGTGTTTTGCTTTGTAATCTGGTCCTATAACATAGAATCTTGTGCTGTTCCTTGTAAGTGACTGACGATTTGCAGGTCTGCGCTTACCAACAGAATTTCGACGAATTTTGTTGTACTTCCAGCTCGACGTTGTTGTGTTCGTATGAATGAATGAGTTCCTCACCTTCAGGTGTTTGTATTTGCCTGCTTTCGGCAGTCTAACTACCTGCAGGAGCAAACTAAATTCATTGGTATTGCTTATTTTGTTAGTGATTTTATCCTATTCTAAACCATAGTGACTATGACACGGCAGTATTAATAAGTTTGCTTAACACAGAAATCAAATGCTTTCTTTACAAGTTCATCTCTAAGAGACATTTTTTGATTTTATTCTGTGATTGTGCTGAAAGAGTAGAGTTGGTTCTCTTAAAAAGAAAATGACTACAAAATTTGTGGACATTTGCCAAGTACTAAGAGTAATGGTAAAATATACAGCGATTCAGCTGTGTGAACAAGTGTTTACACGTCATAAAATGCTAGCCAAAATAAAAAATAAAAAAAAATAAAAAGTTAAAACAGTCTTAAAATTGCCAAGTCGGTTTATTGTCACGGCAATTCAGATTATAGCTCCTAACAGCTAATTCAAGGTTTCACGTGTGTTGAGTCAGCAGGTAGGAGACAGATCGCGCAGTGTCAGGTGTTACTCAATCCATGCTGGCTGCTACTTACGATGCTAGCTAACGTGCAGCAGGGGACAACTGTACTTTTGTCTCTTTCTGCTGCTAGCTAAAGGTTAGCTCATATTTCCACGCCAAGCTCATACTGCAGGCACCACCTCATGACCTGTGTCCACTCCACAATAAGGTGGACTGTGTCTTTATGGTGCCATCTTGATAAGAGGTCGTATGTACACTGTCAATGCTAGCATGCTAATCTGTTAGCATGGACAGAGGAGGACACTGCCTGCGTCTCTTACCGTGACGACATGAACCTCCTCTGCTGCACACCGCCGGACAGTCCACATGCTCGACATTGTAGCCGCAGTCTGTACGCCTCAAACCCGCTGCTAGTATCAACGACACTGAGTAATCTGTGCGTGTGTTTCTTGTTGTATCTACTGACAATGCTCAGCAAGCCTCGACGTAACGCACAGGCCGCCATGTTTGCTGCTCTTAACTGTCACACGCGTGTGCAGCAAGACACATGCTGCTTTCAATGGACTGCCGAGAATTCGTAATTATGTCAACTAAATGAGCACACGCCAATATTTCCCCCGTCAATGCCGAAAAATACGAACAAATCGCTGAATGTTCCTGTGCGATTAACATGCCAGTGAACATTTGACTTTGTTTCTTGTATAGGAGTGATCGGGTGTTGCTTGTCCTTGTAGCAATGTCCTGAACGCAAAACAACAATAACACAAAGATGTTTCAAAAAGATACGATAATTATCTTAGGGACTGCAGATATGAATTTGCCTTTAAGGTAACTCATCATATCATAATCATATTTTCTGACTTAAACAACACAAAACAGACAGATGTTCACACGAATGCCTGTCACATAAAAGTCAGATTTATAAAGGTTAAGTTGCTCTATTATGTTGGTAATAAAGACTAATTGACCATTTAAGTGTTATATGAAACAATAAACCCCAAAGTGCCTGTGTTTAGGTTTTAGTTTTAGTTTTCAGCAAAACACTTCAGGCCTGTCACAACTCTGCACTCTTGGCTTTACGACCTAATGAAGAAACACTGAAGGCACCAATCGAGCTCATATGCACTTTTGGGAGAAACGTTAAGTTGGATATATTACTTCATATTATTTTTGACTTATCGAACAAACATTAACATTTTACAGCGATTCCTAATGAGATCTATTGAACAGTTTCAAATAAAATTTCCTAGTTTGGTCATGTGAGCCGATACGTCATCGTGTCACAAGGTAAACAACATGGCTGCGTACGAGGTTATACAGTAGTTGGCTGTTGAATTCTAAATTTCAATATGTTCTAACATAAAATAGGTAAATATCGATACAGGCAGCATACAAGCACTAGCAGGATTTACTGCACTGTGAACAAACCTGCAATTAGTGGTGTTTAGACAGCTGCATCGCATGAGAACAGATTCCCAGGTAGCTGGATTTAAACCATGGCGTCGTCATTTGTCGTCGGAGAGAAATTCAGATATAAAGTGGCCGAGTTATTGGAAAAGACAGAATCGTCTCTGCCGCAACGACTGAAAGAGGAACTGGAGGAGATTGTGGGAAAAGCAGAACCAACAACTTTGGCTTTTAGTACAGCACGAAAACTGAAGAAATACCTTCAGGAAAAAGGTGAGCAAATCCATGTTTGTTGAAGAGTATTAGCAGTAACATAATACATTAGTAAAGGCCGTTTGGTGCAAAATTATATGAATATAATTGACTAGCGTAACGTTAACTATATAATTTCCTAACATTTCCTAAGTATTAGCTGTTAGTAAAGTGTTTTTGAAATTACTTAGTGTTAGAGATGGGGATGCAGAGGACAGGGTTAGATGGAGGCAGATGATTCGCTGTGGCGACTCCTGAAAGGGAACAGCCCAAAGGAAAAGACGTGTTTCTGTTTAAATATAACCACAAATACATGAGACATTTCAGCAAGATATTGTGATTTGAAGAAATGTAAGAAAAAGTAACAATACCCCAGTCTAGAAATATTGTTACAAGTAAAAGTCTAAATATACTTGAAGTGTCTAAACAGTCATCATGCAAAATGACTCACTTTTACATTAAAATTTATCGAATCACTGGATTAAAACTATATTGATGCTTTTATGTGTGCATAACTTTTAAATAGTAAAAGTACAGCTAAATCTTGTACTTTATATACTAACAAGTACTTTGTGAATTTTCCCCAGAGATAACTAAATCATATCTTGACCTATAGTAAAACACCTTTTATTATATTTATTCATTTATTATATTTTGTATAATCAATATGAATCTACAAAACTTGTGAGCTGTGGAGAAAACTTACAGAAAGTACATTTAATTCATAATTGTAGTGGAATTACAGTAGGTCAGAATCCATTCCAGCAATCATGTAATGTTAATTTGTTATGTAAAATTTTATTTTGGCTCTATATCTCCAGGAAATCCTTTCTACCTGCATGAGTTGTTGGAAGACAGCTCACTGCACCTACCTGAGGTTGTGAAGCCTCCCAGAGTAAGTTTATTACGTTACGTCTAACAGCTTTATTGTTGTTGTCTATTTAAAGACATTAGAATTTTCACTAATCAGTTTCACCAAGGTGAAAATAATGTTTTCGGTCACACAGAGCACAACTAACAAATCCAAATTGTAACTGTCTAATACAAGTTTTACTGTTACTCTATTAAAAGTGAAACCTTTAAATAAACGTGTATAATATGAAAAACAGCAGAAAATAGATAAAGTAAAGTGAGTTGTTTTTTTCTCCTTCAGAACCCTGAGCTGGTTGCACGTCTAGAGAGGATCAAAGCCAAACTAGCCAATGAGGAATACAACAGGATCACACGTAATGTTAACACTCAGGTAAAATTTCTTGCTTGCCATCATTACAAATAGAGATGGGCAGATGTTTATGTACAGTGTGTTGGAGCTTGTATCAAATGTAGAAAACTATGTGACTGATGACTTCCAAAGCTTCACAGGTCACTGATTCGGAGAGTTTTGAAAATAATGAACTTTAACATGTAAAATGAGATGTCTGATCCTTAAAAAAAGGCTGTCGTCACTTGATGAGGGGCCACATACATGTGTTAAATTGGACTTCCAATTTAAATTTGTGAATGGGTAGTGTATGAGCCAACGGGAGTTTCCTCTGTGTTTGTTATACTTTAGTTTTTTCTATAGTCATTGTGTCTTAAAAGGTTCTGTAAATTAATAAATGTATGAATAAGCGTCATCGATGACATCATCTATGAGATCACATAACTGCCTGTGTGACGTTATAGAAACAGTATTTTCACTTTGAAATTTGCCTAAGCAGTTGTCAAGGAAACAGTGTTTTTTGGGGGGGAGGCAGTTTTAGTTAACAGATGGGTGAGAGCAAGAAGTTAGCAGTAGAAAGTTGAGTGTGTAGCTGTGGAGTTACACTGTTTCTTACCATGTTTTGTGAAATAATTTGGAACGTGTTCTGTGGAATTATTTGGAACATTTTTTATGAAATTATTTGGAAGGTGTTCAGTGGAATTATTTTGTGGAACGTGTTCTGTGGAATTTTTTGGTTATCGTCTCAACATTTTCTCTGGAACTTTGTTATCAGCTCAATTGTGGAATGTGGAATTCAATAAAGCGTTCATAGTTTTATCATATGACGAAATCTGGAGTGGGCCACCTGACATGAGTAGACAGTGACAAAAATAAGATTCTGAAAACAGCTTTCAGGAAATGTCAAAATTTAAATTGATAGAACCTTTTTAAAATAGAGAGGATACCAATAACTACTGTTAGGCCGTAATCCAGAAATGGAGAAAACGTGGGTACACTAAGACTCTTCAGAGAAGTGAAAAATAACTGAAAGAGGTTCTAGGAACCTTGTTTGAGAGCTACACAAGAATCCAAAAAAAACAGCAAGTCACCTGAAAAGTTCTTAGAGGCAACTATAATAAAAGTCTGCATCTTCACAATGAAGCATAGTCTACACAAGTCTGCATTGTTTGGACCAAACCAGTTGAGTTTTGGAAGAACGTTATGTATGCCAAAGAAAAAGACCAAAGTTAAATCATCTGGTTATAATTCACAGAGGCATGTGTAGAATCTTGGAGGTGGAAGATCACTGATGTTTTGGGGGTTCATCAGGCACCACAGCTCATCAAGTGGAAGGAAGAATAATGCAGCCCAATTTCAGAAGATTTTAAAGCGAAGCCTCCTACCTATCAGCCAAAAAACGAAAAAATAAAGAGGCAGTGAATCCTTTAAGTAGACGATAATCCAAAGCACAAAACAAAGAAAACAGGAATTGTTTCAAGAATAGAGTGAATGTTTTCCCATGGCCCTCTCACAGATTCAAATATCATTGATATGAATTATTGGAGTGTTAGAGATCTTATAAAGAGGGGAGCAAATGTTTGCACGGATTGTTTTCATTTTGCTTTATTTGATGATAAAGGAACATTAGTATTAGCTAAGTGAGCATTAAATATTGTGTTGACGAAAAACATCTTTGTTTTACTCTTTTTACCATCAAAATATGGTGATGCACAGTTTTGCCATGAAGAAATACTTCACATTTTAAAATGAAGGTGTTTTAAAACTGAATAGACAATAAAACAGCACATTGTATAGTTTGTTACCCCTCAGTGTGACTTTTATCACAACTTTAAAACAAGGATTTCTTTCTAAAATAAAGTAAATTAGAATAACTTATTTTACTATACTATGTCCACTCCACCGTCAGAGAGAGCATATACAAGAAATAGATTTTAGAGAAATGTTTTTGTGTCAGCCTGGTTTTTCCTTTCTCCGCACATAAATTCACTTTTTAATAATTATGTCTTTGTCATCAGGAAATCAACAGGAATGGAACATTAGCAGATTTTGGCAGAGAAGGTTAGTCACAAATTCATATTGCCTGGATATTGTGTCCAAGGTTTGTTATATTACCAAAATTTCAGCAATCAGAAGATGAAATGTGTTGCATTAATCCATTTATTTCCCTTCTCTTTCTCCAGTACGATCAGCTAAGGCAGTGGTGGTGACCATATTCAACTTCTTAGTCACAGTGGTGGCTACTTTTGCCTGTTCCTACATGGGCAGTCAGTACCTGTTCACTGAGATGACACCAGTAAGCAAACATGTAGTTTTACATACAGAGTTGCCTTTTTAAGAAGTACAAGTCAATTTAAGTCATGTCACTTTTATTGTCATTTCTGTATGTGCATGAGTCATTTAAGACGTGAAAATTACTTAGTAAAGGGCTGAGCACATAAAGTTAATGTTGACGTTGTATGCAGCCACCACAACTACCATCATCAGTTTTGGTTAAATTACCTGACCTTGGATGTTTTTTGTCTCTAACGATTTATTTTCAGAGAGTGATATCCGCGGTGATTTCTGCATCAGTTGTTGGCCTTGCTGAGCTGTATGTTCTGGTCCGGACCATGGAGGGAGAACTAGGAGAACCCTAGCTGTACACAAGAAATTGGGGAATAAAAGCTTTCTTTTTGTTCTAGTAACTGAAAATGTTTAAATTCAATGCACTAGTGGAACTAAATGCAAGCTGGAACACTACAAGAAAGCAAACTGGTTTAAAATGATGGAATATTTCTGCTTTATCTGATATTCCACCTGCGCAGTTTCTTAATACCATCAAAATGTGAGTGACATTTCTTATTTATTTACAGTAAGTTTGTATTTAAAACTCAATTTTTTTTAATTCATCATGCCCATTTCTGGTGCCTTTGAAGAAGAAGAATTTTCATGTGATTCCCTGCATTCTGTTTTCTGATGTAATCATATTTGTGTTCAATAAAATCACCAGCATTAATTATAGCTGATCTACAAAGTTTGAAGCTTCCGTCAGCATTACATTCCCTTGCACTGTGTGTTCTTCTCACCTGCACACTAAACATGATTATTCAGGAGATACATGAATATGTAGTATATTTTTTGTCAACAAATTGTTTGAATACAACAAACCTCTGTTCAAATGTCAAGCCCACAGATTTTTAAATCACTTCTTTTAAACTCTATAGCCTATGTTGTTGGTTTAAAAAAATCCTTATTTCAGCTCTTTTAAAATTGCTCAAAAATTAGGAGGAAATGGTGAACTTGCCTTTGAAAAGGTAAAGCAGTTTCCCTCTGGGATTATTAAAATTATTTGAAGTAATTCATTTGAGGATTATTTTCAGCTGTGGATTTATACATGTTTGGTAACTTTTGAATGTTTCCAGCAGCAGTTAGTGTATGTGGGCTCGTGTCAGAATAAACTACAGTGTGTTACATCCAGTGGGGTGTTAATAGTTATCATCAGTCCATAATTAAGGTGCAGTAGATAAACTGGAACATTCTGGTGGGTTGAGTAGCACTCAGACATGTTTCAGGGACAAATCATAATTTGGATAAAATACTGAACAAATAATGCATCTACCTCTCAGGTTGAAGTATGAAATTACTATCGCCTACTTAAATGTTTAATAATTCGAAGCCACACTTGTGTTATGCTTCTAGAAATGGAATGAATTTTGTGCCCTATGCACAAAATTGTTGAGGTTTTCAATTATTGTATATTCTAGGTTCATCAAAAGAGTATAAAGAACATCTTAAAGCCTAAAGCCATGAGTCATAACTATGAGTATGTAAACTTCTGATCACAACTGTTTGGTACGTGAACCTTGTGTAAAGTTATTTTGTCAAGTTTTTTATTTATATTTTGCTCTCTAATTTCCCTTGTTTTGACTCTTGTACTGTAAATAACCCACCAGCTGTGGGATCATTTAGTAATACTGTTTACTGCACTGCTGAATTATTTTATCATCCATCTTCCCGACAGATGTGGTAATTCTCGTCCTCTGATCTGTGCTTATGTATCTGGTTTGAGGTGAATTACAGAGCCAACCAACACATAAAAACAAATGAATATTGAAACCCTGAGGTACAATAATCATGATAAAAGATTTAACATCCTAGGGATAGTAACACCGGTATCTTATTTCTAAAATATTCCAACATGATATGGATGATATATTTTCTCTTATCCCTTCTTTACATATGAATTAATATTTTTGGTAAACTATCCCATCCTCATTGGGTCAAGTCCTGTCATATCAGAGGAAGGATTAAAAGATGTAACTACATCTGGAGTACAAAAAGAGATCTGAAACCCAAGATCTGAGATTTGACACCCGGATTAAAGGTTTATTGAAAGATTATTTGGTATTAAAGATGATTATGATATGCAGCGATCTCTTTCCAGCTCTAGACGAACGATGGGCGCTACTGTCTGTCATATTTGCCTTTGTGTTATGCCTCTCATGTAATATTTTAGAACTTAAATCCAGGCAGAATTACAGACCCTGTAAGCTGATAGACCCTGAGCTCTGGCTTTAATTTAGTTATTTTTCATTTCTTTTCTTCCCTCTGTCCATCTATCCCTGCTGGTACTTACAGTACAGAGAGACATGAAAAATATATTTTGACTTAAAAGTAATTATTCTTTACTTAAAGGAATCATTTTAATCAGGATGTTTTGAAAGATAATACTCGCAGGCTCGGAGCATTAAACATGCCAGGGTTTAGCTTGGAGCAGGAAAACAACACCTGACATCTGCGAGAAGATGATTCACATCATGTAGTGGAGTGTTTCTTTAGAAGTTAGAAGGTGGTAAACTGCCTCCTATTAGTAATTTTTTACTTATTTTTAATTATCAAAATTAGGGTACAAACATAACAAGACACTGTTCCCCTGACAGCCCATCCCATCCCCAGTCGTGCAGTGCCGCCCCCAACCCCAGTAGAAATTTGGGAGGGTTGCGTCAGGAAAGTCATCCAGCGTGAAAACACTTACTCAAAAAACTATGTCTATAATCCGTAACAACAATTGTTCTTTACTTGTGCATTTCTAAAAATGTACATAAAAATGTCTATAAGTAATAAAGCTGAAAAAGGAATCTAGAAAAAAGTATTAGCTAAAAGTAACAGACATCCAGAAATGCAATTTTTCAGCTGAGAATGAATGAAAGACACTACACACCACAAAAATCAGATTTTCTACCAATATCATGACACCTGACTTAAAATCACACCTGAAGCACAGCAGTGAAGTTGATGGACGTGTAGTAGTGCAGCGGTGAAGAAATGTCACACGAGCACTGCCTTTGCATTAGAAATATGTATTTACACGACTACATGTGACTACATGTATCTTCCATTTCTTATTTCAGTTCTTTTGTTTACAAATTGCTGTTTCCACAATCAGAAATATAAAGTGAAGATTATTATTGGTTAACAAAATGATGTATTTTAGAAAAAATAAAAAGTAAAGCATGTGTTTCAGCAACTTTTAGCAGAAGACACTGAACTCAGAATTGGGTTGAAATCAGTAAATTTATTCCCTAAAATATTCAACACATCACTGAAAGTTTAAAACACTTGAACAAAACAAGTACTACAAATATAAGTCTACAATAATTTAAACATGTGTTTGATGTTAGACACACAACAGATTTACACAGAGTTGTAAAGCTAAATACAATTAAGTGTGACAGAAACACAGTTTCAGCCTTTTCTCATTCTGTACATCCAGAATCATCAGAAGTCCACAAAGTTGGTGACAATAGCAGCGTTGTAGATCAGGTCTGAGATGTAGCCCATAGAAGTCTGTGGTCCCATTTGGTGGTGATGATGATGATGGCGATGTCCTTGGCCCTGAGTTACCTCCCAGTACACTGGTTGTGGGTGAGTAGGGACTACCTGGTCCACAGAGGTGTGACCTCCACCTCCAGGACTGCCTCCATACACAGCCTGAGGAGCCCCAGCTGGAGCCAAGCTCTGGTGCTTGAAGTTCCTGAAGGTCTGGTACGAACACGATGAGGCTGAGTGGTGAGGCTGTCTGGTAATGGACTGGGCAAACGAACTGGGAAGAAAACCGGGAAGTGCTGGTCCCAAGTGCTGCTGCCAGTGCTCCTCCTCCCAGATATGAGACTCGGATAGTTTAGAAAAGCCCAGTGTGGGCTGCTGGTGGAGAGATGAGGAAGATGGCGGCGTTGTTGCAGAGTTGCTGTAGATTTGGATCCAGTCTGAGTAATTTTGTGCACCATCCTCATAGTGGTGACTCTGCTCTTGTCTGAATATGTCTTCCAGGGTGGATGGTGTGGGAAAAGTAGAGGTCATAAGTCCAGGGGAGGGCTCTGTGGACCCTCTACACGTACCTCCATGGACAGACTTTGTGGACTTTGAGAGTCTCCCAGTCTTGATACTTCTGGCTCTTCTGTTTTGGAACCACACCTGTGGAAAATAGTAAAGCTTTTGATGCAAAATGAATACGTCACCTTACCTTGACCCACATCTTCAGTGCATGACCCCCCCCCTACCTGAATACACTGAAATGATAAGAAAAGACAATTCTGTGGGTTCATCACAAAAGTTTGCATTCGCGTGTTTTGAAATGGCAAAAAGATGTAATGCACATTCAGCTAGTGGAACTGCTCCTTTATCAGAAGTTAAATGTTTAATTAATTTTTGTAAGTCGATGCAAATGTTTGCACCAATGTAATTTTTCATATTTTACTATAATTTTTTCCTACACTCCTTGACCATTTTTCCTTACTTCTGTTAATGGAGAAACATTTGTAGCAGTTGAACATGCATTGTTATTAGATTTAGGGTTAGTCTGTTTCCCCTTACACTGATTTGGCAAATATGGGGATGTAAACTTTTGCACCCAACTCTACAAGTGATTATTTAAGGTCACATTAAATTAAAACACATTAATTACAGCTTACAAAAAAATCAGCAGATTTTTCTCATGTGATAGTTTGATGATACGCCTCCATTAAAAATATGTTTTTTCTTGTTTACTTATATTTTATATAATATTGAGCCCACATTAAAACTTGAAAAAGGCAAAAAATTAAGATAGAAAATTCAATATGTTCAAAGCCGTTAAAAATGTAAAAAACATTTGAGACACAACACATTGTCCAAATGACTTTGAAGTTAAACAGACTGACCTGTATCTTGCTCTCTGGCAGGTGTGTGTGCGCCGCCAGCCGCTCCCTCAGGGTGATGTCCGGGTATGGAGTCACTGCGAAGGCCTGCTCCAGCTCAGACAGCTGGGGTCGGCTGAAGATGGTCCTCTTCCTTTTTCTCTGACCCTCCATCAAGCCTGCAGCTCTGTCCAACTCTGGGGAGGACACAGCACCCTCACCCATAACATCTTGAAACAACAAAGAAACAGTCACAATTAATTTAAAGTGTCATTATTATTATTATTTTAATGTTTAAAATGTTTCCAAATTGTACATTTTGTAAAGGTTTTGTAGACAATTAAAATTAAATAGTAAGCCTGTTATCTTATTCATATATGTTATATACACAATATATATTAAAGCACTTGTTTTTAAATTAATATGCACCATCATTGTGCTGGCAACATAATTCTTTTGTTGATTAAAATGTCAAATAAGTGACTTTTTCAATAAACAAAACCTCTTTAAGGCAAATAATATTAATATTTACAAATAATAATTGAAGTTACATAAATGGATGAACAACCAAATCAAAGAGAAAACATAAGGATTGAGGATATGAGACTTTTATGCGTAGAATGATTTTTTAAAGCCTTAAGATACGTTTTTAAAGTAGGCCTTTAGTTGAAGATCAAAATCAGATTGTGAGAAACTGCTCCAAATGTCATATTGACAGAAACTACAGAACATACTGACAGTAACAATAGTTTTGGATTTAGATATGTTTCAATTAGATGTGTTTCAATTAGTTCACATTGTTCTTGAATGATGCTGATCACAGGCAGTGAACTAAAAGTAAGAGACCAAAGTTATTTCAGTGATCACCCTCCATTATATTTAGCTCACCTTTATAATGATTCTGTTCTCCAAATAAAGTCTGCAGCTGCACCAGGTCCTTCTGCTGCCTGAGTAAAGAAAAGTCTGAGTCCATGAACAGAGCCATAAGTCAGGGATAAACACCAACTGCTACAGCTGAGGAGGAGCCACTGCTTCTTATACCCAGATCAGATGGACAACACCCCCCATCCTCTAAATTCATCTCAGACTCTAATTCCGTCACTCAGAGTTTTGCATAGATTTTTTAATTTTAGTCTATTTTTGGTTATTTTTTCATCAGCGATCAGTCCTTATCCAGTGTAAAGATGCCACATCTTTGTAGCTGCCAGCCTGGTTCAAAGGGCGGATATTTCCCATTCATTTCATTTAGTTTGGTTTAGGTTTAGTTGTCTTTATGATATTCACCTTATTTTAGTGAAATATGGTAAAAATGTTTCTCAACTTGGATGAAATTTGTGGGTTTATTTTTTTTATTGGAGAAAGAATTATAGTAGAAATGTTGTGCCACACTGAACTTCCAAATTTGTCTTATCTAGATGTTTGCTGTGTACGTCTCAGAACTGGTTATGGGCACAGACAGAGCTGGACACAACACTGAATGAAGAAAAACAGTTTTGCTAAACAGTTGTTTTTAAGTTAGTTTCACAGCTAGGTGAGTTTTAAACGACATTCTCAGAAAATTTCAAGAGAGAAAGCTTCAGTTATTGTTTTTGTCATAGTATGTCACAGTTACCAATGATCAGACAGATGGTGAAAGAGATATTGGATGGAGCAGCCAAAGAGATTTCTGTGCTGTTTGAGAGAACAGTTATTAATTATTGACCTAAAATTTTTTATACAAAGAAATGATACATGTTTACATAGCAATACATGTTGAAAGACGCTTAACTGTGTCTCTTTGGTGGCCTAGAAAGCTACTTTCTAGGCCAAAAGTGTATCTAGATTTCCTTAAATACTCTTTAAATTATTCCCGTTTTATGAAGAAGAAGAAACTAGTCATTTCTACCATAGTAGAAACTGCACAAAAATGACAGTATAATTAAACTTTAGAAATAATCCATAATCATTGAACATGTTTCAATATCCTTGAAAATAAAAATTTCAACGATTTAAACATTAGAGGCGTGAAAATAAGACAATGTAAAAGTAGAAATAAATCAGGTCATACAGTTTTACCCAATAATGTATTTGCATTAATGAAGCAATTAAGCATTTAAAATCTCATAAATGCTCTTGTTAGTTGGCAAACATTGTGTTTACCTTCAGGTGTTTCCTTTAACCCTACACAGGAAAAAAAGACACAAGGTTTTGATTAAAACATGTTTAAAAACTGCGTTGGTGACCACTGTGATTGACATAATGAGACACACATTGTTTCTAATATTTTACAAAGGACATTTACTCAATTTGTTGTTAGCAAATGTATTAAATAGAGGATCTGTTGGGATCACTGCTGGGATAAAGTCAAGGTTGTCCATAACATCCATGTCAATGTGTGTTTCAGTGTTCCCTGGAGACACCGAGCAGCATATTAACAACATAATCATAATCATCATAATCATAATCCGTCTAATTAATTTAAGAGTCTGTGTTAAGTTTGTTGTTACTGTTTCAAAAAGTGAAGTGTGAGCTCAGCAACCAATGATCCAAATGTGACACCTTAAATGTGATGAGTAACAAACAGATTTACCTCCCAAAATGAAATGAAAAAAAAATCTTTTTGTCCTTTCAGCTTATCCTGTGAGTTCAGGGTGTTGATGTGGCACAGTTTTTACACCGGATGTGGTGCCTGATGCAACCCTCCACAATTTCTACCTGTCTTGGGACTTGCACTACACGGTGTCTTGCCAAGGGAGGCTTCGGCATGTGGTCAGGAGGAGCGGGGAGTAGGTGGGCACTCTAAAACCTGAGCCACTGCTGCCCCACAAAAATTTTCCAGTTATTGTTTGTCCACAGTCAATGAAGTTGGAAGGAAATTTGGAGACTTTTTGTTTTTATGTTACAGTTTTTCCAATAATTATATGCAGCTCTGTTACAGCGGGTAAAGAATACATTGGCCAGATTTATGTGTCAAATAGTACTATTTATTGATTTTTATCTATAACTCAACATTATTTCAATAACAATATCACAACATATGTGGAAGCAAATACATTTTACAAATCTCATCATTTTTTTTGTATATTATTCTGTCAGACATTCTGACATCCCATCATAAACACATGTGCACAGTTTTCAGTGACAATCGTGAAGTATAATTCCACTGTATGACTACACTGGTGAAATATTAAAGGTTAATATGGACACACACTTTCAAACACATGGTGATATTAGATTTGTACAACAGAAATAACGGCTCTCATTAGATTTTAGCTCAGTCTTGCAACCACACACACAGACACAGAGAGAGAGAGAGAACAACTACTGACAAACCAGCTTTGAATTGGTGTGTAAATTAATCCTCTTCCACTAGTTTTACCAGCTTGGTCCTCCCCATGAGTCAGTGTTTGAGCTGTGTGTGCGTTTCCTGCATCATGTGGAGATATGTTCACTAATCCACCACCAGGCGGAAGTGTTGTCTTAGCCAAGCTGTTTCAATGCCAGCTCTGGGCCTCCATTCAGCTCAAAGATCGATACAGTAAATGAACAATCCCCTGCTCTTGAATGCCTCACAGTAGAGATGAGGTTTAAAAAGGTTGAATCTAAAACAACAATTGTGCAAAAGAAAAGATCCGCAGTGTCTAAGCTTCACTCAAACTTGCGCAGGTGGTTGTAGAGGGACTGGACATAGGTGAAAACACACATGGGGTCTGGTTTGCGGCCCATGATCATCATGTCGTCCACTTCAATCAGCCTATCACAGCCTGCCTTCAATCTGGAAAAACACACAGAAAAACACACAAGTTGGAAAGGAAGGGTTTTTTTTGCTGCATGATTCTAACTTGATACAACCAACAATTTTTATGACAGACTAAAACAAAGTACATGCACACTTGCCTAGAAATGTATTAAAATGCCCACCACAGCGGAACGTATTCTGCAAGTTGATTTGAGTTTTTTGATGCCGGATGCCCTCTCTGCCGCGACCCTCACATTTCATCCAGGGTCGGTACTGACATCAAGGTGGCCCTTGATGGCCGGTATCAACCGTATTATCTAACATTTGTCTAATGCTTAAAAACACATCTGTTCTTTGCATGTAATAATTCATATCGATGGTTTCTACAAATCTCTGCTCTGTGATGTCTGAGGTCAAAACTAAAGCTATATATCAAGGACTAATTCAGTGACCAAGTTAATTTTGTTTTTCATTCAAATAAGCTTAATTCTGCAGCAGTATTGTCAGTGAAATAACACTTTCTTAACTGAAGTGGCATTTTAAAGCCCTGATATACATTATGTGCTTGTCCAAGCAATAGGCCTGTATAATGTCAGTGAGCAGCCTGCAATACGTGTCTGGGGAAGCAATAAGTCATTCTCTATGAAGCCATTTAGTCAGGCAAAAGGAATGCAAACCTCTGATTAAACATAAAAAGGAAGCATGGTGAAATAGGCATGATAGGCAGGAATAAAAATGTGTGTGTTCTCTGAAATCAGAAAGCAATAAATCACAATAAAGTAAAGACTTTTCATTGTTTATGTAGTTAAATCCCATAAATTGTTTAAGGCCAATTCAGCAAATTTCCGTAAACCTCACTGACTCCCAACTGAGAGAAAAACATTTCTGCTAATGATCAATGGGAGAAAGAAAAGTTAAAGGAATAACTTGACAATTTGTTCACTGTCTTAGCAGGCAGTTCTTTAATTATTACATGTCTAAAATTTTGGGTTCCCTTGTTGCAAAGTCTCAGAACCTCCTTGTGTTGGTCCTCGACTGACTAACAAAAGTCAACAGTTCTCAGAAGGAACTGTCTTAATAAAACCACACATCTGCTATAAAGAAGCTGTTACAAGAGTGGTGGTGCACAAAGGGGCTTTTCATGTAAAAGTCATCAGACGGAACAATCTGGATAAATCTGAGTCATTTAGAAACAAATGCCATGCACATTAATGTTATCTGCAGTAAAAATTCATATCTCATATATAACCTTTTAAAATGACTGCCTAAACAAAATCAGTCATCATGATGAATTCAAATAAACAAATATGCAATATATTAAACTGCATCATATGTACCGCGTCAGAAAAATCGGAACAGTTCTAAAAAAAGTGCTGCTGTCACTCACTCTGCAGTTCCAAAGGCCAGCTCAAAGTTGTGTTTGCGGTTGTCAGGGGACAGAGAGGTGTAGTCAAACTCAGTGGGGAAGAAGGAATGGACCAGAGCGCAGAAAGCCATTCCATCACTCCAACTGGACGAGAAGTTCTGGATGTCAATGTTCTACAGAAAAAAAAAATCAAAAAACCAGATGGTGAAGATGTGGCGAGTGTGTGTTACAATGAACGTGTCACTTGAGTCCCGTGTGCATGAGAAAAGCAGGAAGGCGGTAAAAGAACATGACTTGTAAAATTGACTGGCAGCCTGTGGTTGCTTTATAAAGCCGTCTTCCCATCCACTGTCTAGCTCCTAATAATGATGGAGAAAACAGACTTTCCTCTCCTGCGTTTGGTCTGTCACATGCTTCTGAAATCATTCTGAGGCCAGTCTTTATTAGTCTGGAGTTTGCTTTGAATGAAATGCAGCATGTCAAATCATCAAATGAACATCTCTCTCTCTTTGTCACACGTGTGTGTGTGTGTGTGTGTGTGTGTGTGTGTGTGTGTGTGTGTGTGTGTGTGTGTGTGTGTGTGTGTGTGTGTGTGGGTGTGTGTGTGTGTGTGTGTGTGTGAATGTTTGCTCCCAGCTGGCTTTGCCTGGCTTGACTATGACCAGCGCCACAGGGAGCAGCTGGCAAAGACTGCGGTGAAGAGGAGGGTATCAGAGTGCAGCAATGTGTGATTGTGCTTAGCCATGACGGGGGCTCCCTCACCTTGCACCTTGACCCTAACATATACACATACACACTCATTTTACATTTTGGCTTTTATCTGGAAAAAAATGGCTCCCAATGTCTCTGTGAAGTTTCATGGTGTAACTAACTATTGCTTGTTGATCAACTACTAGGCTATGGTCATAAAAAAATAAGACACAATATGATAATAAAAGAAAACATGAAAGACAGGGTCAGTTTTCATTACATTGCTGTGGGTGTCTGACACATAGGAAGAAGACCTCCTGGGTAAAGTTACACATGCATTGAAAGGCGATAAATGACAAACCAGAGCAACATCTCCAGGATACTAATATGTGTTTTACCTGGTAGCCAATAGTCTTGGAACGGCACCACTCGAGAAGGATCTGCTTGATACTGCTGGCGCTGGACACCCCAAAACTCTGAGACCGCTTCAGTTTGGGTTTAGAGTCCACTGCTTTGGGACGGCTGTGAAAAAGGAGGCAGCAGAGATCGTCACGAAAGTTGTAGACCACACAACCAAAATATTGCAGAAAACTGCATTTACCTGTTGCTTGCTTCAGAGTCCAGTCTCTCAAAAATGGATCGACGAGCCTGAGCCCCGATGTTACGAGGCAGAGTCTGGGATCTGTGTAGCTCCCGTCTCCTCTCCCCTATCTGCCCAAGGGAACTGTCACTGCTTACATCAACATCTCTGCAGGACAGGAGCAGAGAGAGGTTAGGAAACGAACAATGCATATTTGACCTGTCATTAAAGACTCTTTGCCAAGCATTTTACCTCACCTGTCATGTTGATGTTGCAGCCCTGAGTACGCCACAGACTTAACAGGGGCTGAATTTGCCTTCTCTGCAAAAGACAAACATTCTGTGTAAATTATGTCCACAATTTTGTAGTCTCAGATAAGGATATGTGTGCCTCACCTAGAAGGCAGGGGGATCCCAGGGCTCTGATAGGTGTAGGGTTCCACGTCTTCACAGAAGATACTAACCGCAACAAGAAAAAAGAACCTGACAGTAAAGATTCTATAAACAGCCTATGTATGCTGCACCGATAACATGAGGCAGTCAGCTACCTGGTTGAATGGGTAACTCCTCGCTCTCTGGGGACTGGTTGGTGCTAGTGTCTGACTGACCAGGACGTGAAGACTCAGAGACAGGGGAGGATCCAGAACCAAAAGGGCTGCTGGGGTAGTCAGGGGGAGAGCCCTTGATTTCTGCCATCTTGGTTGTAGCAGTGATGGGGAGGTGGGGCATCCGCATGGCAACGGGGGCTGTGTGTTCATGTGCGCAGTCATTGGGTGGAGAGATCTTTCCGTGCACCAACACCGAATGTTCTAGGTGGACAGAAAGATTTTGTTCAATGCCATTAATGGAAATTCACTGCACTAATCAAAATGTCTATATAATCATTGTATTTGAGGCTGTTGTGACTGTAAGCAAATCGAAAGCTGCTTGGTTCAAATCACTTTGCATCTGTGACACAGTTGTAATGTGTTTACCGGTTGCAGCAGCAGTGTGTCCATTTTCCAGCCCAGTATGTGTTGGGGCAGGGTCCACTTCTATTGGCTCTTCTCGCTCGATACTCTGAAACACACACACACACACACACACACACACACAGTCACAGTTAAGCAGCTTTTATTGCTTTTAAAGGAGCATGAAGTCCTGTTTGACCTTCACTGGACACCAGCAGGAGACCTGTGGAGTTTTTCCTTCACCACTGAGGGTACAAGCTGGAGTGTTGACAAACCAACATTTAGAGCATCTGGTAAATGTATCATTATGGTACTGATCAGGTGTAATAATTGAATATTTGCCACAGGCAGTAAAGTAGTTATTTTTGTCTCATCTCCTTGTTAAACTGTTCATTCACTAAATTGTTGTGTTTGGATTCGAGAAAAAAGCATCATGTTCCTCTGTAGAATTCCAGATGTCTGTTGCTTATTTAGTCATTGTTGGACCATTTCATTCATTTCAGAACTTACATAAGGTTTTTTATTTTCATATTTTATGTAGTAAATTCAAAGTCAGACATTTAAAGCATGGAGAAGCGCTGTAGGTGTGACATACGCCAGAGGTTTTCTGCTCTGTGTCTATCTCCTCTTCTGTGAAAAGACCTTTGTCTGCCAAAATTTATGCAGTCATTTTGCAGCATGACTGCAAGAATGACTGCGACCAAGTTATAATGGCAAATTCAATCAGCATCTGAAGTTCACTGTCTTTGTACTTTGTGTGACCCCCACTACTTCCCGTGTCTGTGATCAGTGCCAACCTGCGGCACAGGCCTTCTTTTCTCTCAACAATCACAATCAGTCATGTGGAGCCAGTGAATCTCCACCCTTAAATTCAAGATTCAAGATTCAAACAACTTTATTGATCCCATAGGAAAATTGTGTTGCCTTGTTACAGCTGCTCTCCACGTGGAAAAGTAGAAAAGAAATGAAAAAACCTCTACCAAACCAAGAAACTAAACAAATACAAACTACTGATCAATAAGTAAGAAAAAGCCCAGCTAGAGGTGTAAAAATAAACAAAATAAAAACAATACTAATTGTCCATTTGGACCATTCAGTAGCAGACAAGCAGATACTTACATCTCAAACTTCTTGATCGCATGGTGCTGCTGACCCTAATAAGTTGTGGGTCAAACTGTCACTTTCCGTTTGGCCCTGCCAGAGTGATAAATGGAGCTTAAAGTGTACATAGTCAGTCTCTTTGGCACAGAATGAAAAAACCCAGGTCAACAGTGCAGCGCTGAAAGCTGCGCATGTTTTCTAAAGGTCAGCGTCAAACCACATGTCACGCTGTATCTGTGCTGGCCTAACACAGCCCGAAACAGGCTTTCAGGAAATGTGACACAGGAAGATCTTCTGCTCTTTGGCAACAAATAAGAAATGAACAGCTGGTTATGTTTCAAACTTGACTGTCGCAGAGGAATTAAATAGACAGCTCTGATTTCTGCACTGTGTTTCATCAAGAACATTTTTTCACCACTGATGCATCAAGTCTGTGTTTAGATAACGTCAGCACACTTGGAAGCACAACTACAGCATCTGGTCAGAAACTGTGAAATGAACAGAGGGTGTGATTATGCAGAAGAACAACCTGAACCCATTCACAATGCTTTCAAAAAGCCAGGAGTTGAGACACAATAGATACTTGGGGCATCTCTTAAAGGCAAATGCAATGTAGCAAAAAGACTTTTTTAATCTTTGGATGTAAGCATTAGGTTCAACATTCATGTATATTGAAATGTGCAAAACAAACATAAATATAGTAACACCAGCAGGTGGACATTAGATCATCCATAACCACTCATCCTGTTTGGGGTTGCAGGGGGGCACACAAGCACACAAGCTTAGGGAGAACATGCAAACTGGACACAGAAAGGCTGAAGCCAGCCGGGGTCACAAACCTGCAGCCTTCTAGCTGTGAGGCGGCAGCGTTAACCACTCCACCATCGTGCTGTCCACATCATTTTAATCCTAAAACAAACAAACCTATATTCCAGTACTGGTTCTCGCAACATTTACATTTATTTAAATATTGTGAGAACCAGTGTAAATTTAAAATGAATAATTTTTAATTTGATTAAGTTAAAAAATGGCCCATTTCCAGAAAACAACACCCTAAATCCAGTTGATGCAGACCTCACTGAAAATAAACTAAGTAAAGACCTCAACCGTTATTGCTGTAAAAAGATATGTCTCAGGCATAACTGAAACCTAAAATTATGAACTTTACATGCTCCATTATTTCTGACACACACACATAAGGAACACATGCTTTTCTTGCTCTTTCATAGCATGCTGTGCTCATTTGGGAATGTGTAGATGTGTTTGACTGAGCTCACCATATAGGAATGTTCCTGGGGCGTGTGTATGTGTGTGTGTGTGTGTGTGCGTGTGTGTGTATGTGTGTGTGTGTGTGTGCGTGTGTTAAAACAAGGCAAGTGTGTTGTCATTTTATAAAGTTCCAACTGCACACAGAAAACACAAGGCAAAGGTATTTTTATAAACACAAATTTGAGGGAGGTGTAGGGGAGTAACATGATGGGAAATGGCATCAGAGAAACAGGGAGAAAACAGCTGGGTATCCAGCAGGAGGAGGGAGACAAATTACAGAATGTCTGAGCTTCTCTGGCTTCAGTACTCAGATCAACAGACGTCCACAGTGGGACAGAGACGGAAACATGATAGTGGAGCTGCTGAGGTTCCTGTAAACTCTCTGGTATCTCGAGGTCTTACAATATTTACTGGCAGAACACACTGGAGCCCAACACTTAACATGACACAGTAACAACAAGGGACCTTAGAACATGATGCACCCACCACGCTCTTCACACATTCGGTTAAACAAGCCTGCACCATCCTTTTGCTGTAAGAGCCACATGCAAATGCACATACGTATAAAGTGATACAGGATCTGTTTCACTTGCACTTGATTATTTAAGATGATTTTTAGGATTCAGGCCTTCAAGTGAAATTCAGATGTTCACTAAGTATACTAATTATTTGGAAGCAGCTCTGAAATGATACCTGCTTCACCTTGTCTTGAAGTTACATTTACTTGAAATTATCTCTTTATAGTTTTGAGGAGATCAATAGTTTTAGAGACACACTGTTCACTGCCTTGCTGTGTTACAGACTAAAAGGAGATCAATACCACTGCCACACCCGTTCTTTAATAGGAGGCCAGACACATTTAGTAAATATGAGAAGTGCTGCTGGGTAGATTTTTTTACCCGTGGACAGAAGCAGACTGTTCACTTTACAAGTCTTAATGCTTAATTATTATTTTTTTTATGTTAATGGTTTATGTTTGTAAGTCAGAGGAATGTCTGAAGGTCTGGAAGTAAAAGCTCTGTTGTTGATGCTGTGCTGGTCATAAACTGACACACATGCAAGTTTAACTAAACTTTGAGTCATGTGCTTACAATTAAAACATCATTTGTGCAACAGTAAAACTGCATAATGTCCAACAAATATCAATTTTCCCCATCTCCATTCACCCTTGTTTCTGCTGATTATTCTTGTCGGACTGTGAGATGCTGACACCAAATATTGACATACAGTCAGAAATTACAAAAAAGAAAGTACAAATTCTAGTGTGACTGTCAGCTTCTGTCACCATCTCTCTGTCTTTCTGTTGGGCTAACATTTGAGCTTTAAGGGACTTTTAGTGGTGGAGACTGCAACACTAGTACAATGGAAGCCAGCTGGCAGCCTTCCAGTCAGTGCACACAGATACTGTACACTCGCCATCATTGGTACCTAACTTTAGTACTAATTTAACTTGCAAAGCTCTTGCACTCACAATGAAACGGCCCCTGAGGCACGCAAGATTTTATAGCCACGCTTTTGTATGGGGCACAATAACATAGCTGAATTAGGTGACAGCATTTCAGTATAGGACAGATTATGAAATTATTATTATGAAAAACAAAACTTCTGCACGTTGCTGTCAAGCATCGGAAATCAATGTCACAATCAGTGACCTTGCATTTTATTCTGGCATCATTGAAAAAGCATTTAACACAATGTGACCAGTGGCACTGTATGTGCAGATGTCACGTGTGAAACAACACGCATGCTCACGTGAACACACAGCTAGTATAAAGCTATCAATTTGCCACAGTCATCTGAGGAAACAGTAAGTGACCCCTTCTCTGTAATTTCCTCCCTGGAGTCTCTGGTGGAATCCTCTCAGAGGAAGAAAGACACACTCAAACCACCTGTGCTTCAAAATACACTGATGTAGCCTGCAATTTCTCTGCTGGAAAGAATCGCAGGGAATACCACTTTGGGTTGAGATTGGAAAATATGCACAGCCTTTGAACTGAGAAGAAATAAACACCTAATTGCAGGTGAGAGCTACTGTACAGGGAAAGGTTTTCTTAGTAAACACAGTTTCACTGAACGTGAGGTACATCTTAAAATTTAAGAGTTAATTCATGCTTTTGTGTTGCTTTTGAGGTCTGTAACAATATGCTGTTGTAACTTTGAAAAAGGTATTATAGTCCCAGTTTATAGTGAGAGATGCAGGCCAGTTGTTAGACAGTGGAGGGTGGTGGTGATGTCCGTCAATCAGTCTGTCTCTAACTTAATTCACATGAAATTTACTAAGAATGCTTTCTATTTTAGGCACTTCATGGCTTTCATCTTGGCCACAATAGTCAGTTTTTGGAACAGCACATGTAACCCTAATGCTCTGTTTGTAAAACACGGGGCCTTTATAACAGCTGAAAAACCTATTCAACATTGTTTTATCACCCCCAAAACAAATCAAGTCAAATAGTATTTACATAACTCAATTCCAAAATCACAAAGTTGCCTTGGTGGGCTTTACATTCTGTACAACAACATCATCTGTCCTTAGACCCTCAACCCAGAGAAAAACTTCTCCAAAAATCTTTTAACAGGAAACAAACCCTGAACTGGAAAGACCTCATTATCAGGCCCAAATCTCACACACTGTAAGACTATTCTCAAGGTTGTAGATCTGAGGATGGTGTTGCCTATTTTCTTTTTTTTGCTGTAGATTGGTCCACAGTATCACAGAAAACAGTGCACAAGAAAGAACACTTTCATCCTCCAGCAGATATGGTTCCCACAAGAGACACACATAGACTACCCATTCTGCCCATGTCATGACTTGAATCATGTTTATTCTTGGCCCTGAGGGCTGCAATAAAACACATAGAAAACAAACTGTGCAGCCAGAAGTTTACAGTCACAATTTTAAAACAGAAGAGGCCACTGTTTATTTCACGTTGATGCAGAATCCAGTATTGGTTATAGCAAAGCATTTTAGTGCATCCTGCTGTGAATATCTTTAAATGATACTTTTCTTACTACTGATTATTTTTACATAGCTTTTTCTCGTCATTATTGAACTTTTAGATATCCTCAAGTGTTTCACAGGTGCACCACAGAGCTCAGTTCTTGGTTGTCTTCTCTTCTCGATCAAACTCAGTGGTGCCACCACAGAAAAACGAGTAACCAAACTCTGCAATATTCAAAAAACGGCTGAAAACAGAACAATTTCCCATGATCCTGAATTATTAGGAAACCTAATTCTTTTTGTACTTATCTTACCTATCTGGCATTTGCATCTCTTCTTCTCAAAGCAGCGTTCTTTTAATGTTTTCACCCTGACTTAGATTTGTTTGCTTGCTTTGCCCCACACTTGTAAGTCAGTATGAATAAAAGTGTTGGCTAAATGACTAAATTAGAATGTAAATATAAATTTATTCAATGTTGTACTGTTACATTTGTCTGTTTCCGTTGTTGTGGAAACACATCTGCTGAGTATTCAGTGTATTCAGATAATGGACTGCATCGACAGCACTCCATTATCTTTCCTTTCAAGAGTTGACATTTTAAATTTCACCCTCAGACTGACTGACAGGCAGATAAATTAACTTCAGGTCAGGTTCTCCAGAGCCCTAGAAATACCCAGCAGTGGTAACTTGGTTAAACCCCCCATGGTGGTGGACTCCCCGGCTCTCTTAATTGTGACCCTGTGTCACCTAACCTCTAAAGCCAATTTCCTTAAAGTGCCTTCTAGGCATTATCCTAAAACACTGGAGCTGAGTGCTGCTAAATGAAATTTGTATTCCCAGGGTGGATTCAGCTGATGTAAGCAAAGACGCAAGGTTAAAATCTACTCTTGAAGTTTTCTTCAAGTAAGGCTTACTGGCTCCAGAGGTCAACAAGGGTGAGGAGGGTGAGCTGTCCCACCGACCAGTCAGTTATTAACCTGTTTCCACAGAGATGATGACGGGAACATGGCCCATTGTCTGGAAGTCATTAAGAAAGCCAGGGGTATCCAGGGAGTGGCCGCATACTTCTGTTAAACCCCCAGCATGTGTATGCACACTCACACACACACACACACACACAAACACACACACACACACTTGCTCTCTCCTCAGCTCTTTTTAGTTTAATTCATTTCTTTATCAGTCCAAATCTACTTTAACATCTTTATCAGAATAAGTCCAGCCAAACCACTATTCAAAATAATCTTGATAAGTAGTTTACGTTGCCAAACCACTAAAATTAATAACAGAGAAATCCACAGAGAAGCAATGTGTGCTGTGATTCAAAGTAATCTAAGACAGGTATAAATTACAGTGATTTTATTACGATCACAGTCATTTTCATAAATGTTATAAGTGTCTGTGTGATTGTGTGTCTGGGCACAAAAGCACACCTAACCTCTGTTTTCTGTCTCTCTCTCATGGCTTTATTAATAGCCACAAAAGGGGGCTGGGGGTTGGTGCCAGGAATCCAGCCTTAAAATGCAGCCGAGCTCTGAGGAGAAGACTGGGGGAGGGGTGGAAGGGTGAGGAAGGGGCCACAGAGCCAGCAAGGAGTACGAGGATGGATGGACAGATGGATGGGTTCTGGTAAAAACAGTGAGGGCAGAAGTTGCATGTGACAGCCTGAGCTGGTAAATGTCAAAGGTTTTTGGAACGGAAAGAAAAAACTAAAGTTCAGCTGAGAACACTTTCCATCACTCTTTCATCTTCAAATGTGACTGGCAAAATCTAGATACACACATCATATTGTGTAAACACACACAGACATACTTATACTTCAGCACTGAAGTATAAGCATAGAAGTATTTACTTCACTTAATCAGTTTGGGCTGCTTGTGCTTTCGCCAGTACGTTTCTGGTGTCAGTGGAGATTCTTGATACTAAGGAGTTTATTGTTGAAAACAAAAAACACAATTTTCTTTCCCATTTGACTAACAAGTCAGTACATTCAAGTACACTCTGTCTGTCAGTCTATTCTCAGACTGCAACTTAACTAAAACATTCCATTGTTTGCTGTGTGTGTGTGTGTGTGTGTGTGTGTGTGTGTGTGTGTGTGTGTGTGTGTAAATAAGAAAAGGTATCAAAGTTGAGTTGTGTAATGTTATGGGGAGATGGAACTAATGGGCACACAGGGAGGGATGGACATAGAAGTAGTATCAGGGAATTTTAAGCGGATGGAGTCTGTAGCAACATGAAACAAAAGATTAGCCCATCAAATCGCAGCTTAATCGATCTGTACAAATAACACAAATTAGTAATTCTGTCAAATGAACTTTCATAGCCTAGTTGAATCCAAAAATCCCATTGCTTCTTGCAAGAATCTATTGACAGTGATTTCACTTTTTACTGTGTGCCTCCACCAACACAGCTTGCTGAGGTTGTAGCACACTTTTGCCCACAGGGATGCCTCAAAGCATAGGCAGTAATAATATACAGGTGTTAAACCTGTTCATTAGGCAACTTAAAGTCACATGACTTCTATACAGCATGTATACACGTCCAAACTCAACTTTTCTACCTCAACAAATCAGATCTTACACAACACAAGATTCAAGTGTCATGTTGGGCTGTAAATCAAGCGCACCCAGTTTGTGTGTACTGATAGAGAACAGCAGTTAACCCTGTGACCTAACTGCACTAATCTGATCTGTTCTGTTAAAGAGCGCACACACAAGGTTAGTGTGTCTGATCCTCTGCAGCAATGGAGTCTTGTGTGGTGCAGGCATGGAGTGGAAAGGGAAATTAAAGTGTGTGCGAGAGAAAGCAGAGCCTAAGACATAAAGAGCGTGACAAAGATGAAGAAATGATGTAGTACATTTTATTTCTATAACTATCCCCTGATCAGGAGTGTGAGATGTGGTGAAAGCTTAAGCCAACAAATAGTTACTTTTAATGGTCAAACCACCAAGAATAAACTTATTTTAAATAACTAAATAAAACTAATTGTTGAATAATGAAAATCAACCATTTTGTCATATACGAAAAAAGGCCTCTATCACAAAGGAAGACAAAATATGTGTTGAGATGAGATAAGGCAAGTGAGAGACATAAGAGATAAGATGTACAAGCCAAAGAATGACGAGGAAAAAGATGAGGGTTGACTTTGTAATCTTTCCACACTCAATGTGTTCCCAGTGAAGCACGTGAACCCACACAATAGCCCATTGAGACGCACTCTTTGGCGCAGTAATTGGCAACAGTGGTATTGCAGGTGTGTGCGTGTGTGAATGTGTGTGAGAGAGACAGATAGAAGGAGAGAGAGCTGAAAGTGTGGAGGGTGGCAAAGAGGAGAAACAGGAGGGTTTGGTCTTTGTCTTAATCCTACTCTTGACTAGTTTCTGTTGCCCAGAACCATTAGACGGTAGAAAAAAAGCCATGCAGCTGCTTCCTTATAAACCCCCAAAACCTACCAGATGGACACATACAGTACACTATTACACACACAATTTGGTTTCCATTCAAGTATTTTTATGCATATTCCAATGTACTGATTTGGAAATTTGAAACAGAGGTGGAAAACTATGACCAGTCTTCTAAAATATTCCAAAACAGAAGACAGAATGACCCAAAAAATAAAAATGTAAGCCCATACATACAGTCTTTTTCAAAGAATTCCTGTAATTCTTTAGGGTTTTTATTATAATCATAAATACAATAAGGCACAAAACTGATGGATGCAAACGCACCTAGTGAACAAAGAGCCAGTCCGATCAAAAAAAAGACAGAAGGCTGTCATAATGGAGATATCTGCTGCAGGTGTGTTTTCAATATGAACAAAATCATGCTGACCTGCTGCAGGTGTGTTTCGGAGGTGAGTGTGTGCATGTACAAGTTTGTGTGTGTGTGTGTTTGTGTGTGTGTGTGTGTGTGTGTGTGTGTGTCTGTGTGTGCGTGTCGGTGTGTGCGTGTCTGCCTTCTTTTGATGGCTTGGCAGGTCACAGTGAAGGTGCACAGTAACAGCTGGAGAACGGGCTGCCAAACAAACGCGCCTATGCACATCTCTGGCTCTGATAATGCACACGAGCCATTATAAAGTCTACAGTCCACGTATCATGCTGATCAGACCTGTTTGAACAACCAACTGAATTTTATTTGCTGTTTCTTCCTCCTGCCTGTCTCTGACAGGTGAGGGTGGTGCAGGAAGCAGCGGTGCATCGTGAACTTTCATGGACAAGGATCCCAAAATGTGAGTAAAACTGCAGCATACACACACTCACGGACACGATATTTCACAGGACTTTGATCTGGTCTGTGTGATTCTGCAGTGGCGTGTGCTTGGCTGACAGCAGGGGATCTCCCACTGCAGACACAAAGAAACAAAGGTGCCCTTGTGTTGTTTAGCTTTGACCACATGATCTCACAGAAGATAACATTCCTCTGTTGTCTCCACCACATAGTTTGGTAATTACAGATACAGGAGCAACAGCTATTTGCATAACACGTGCATGCGTGCGCATGTATTTTTACATTTTTTGTGATGTCTTGTCTACATTTTAGTTAACTATATGACCATGTGTCGTTACAGAGTAGCTAGTATACATTCTGAAATTAAATATGTACATAAAATATGAGTATATGAATTTAAAGTACAGCTACACCCTGTATCATTTTGAAAAAGATTATTTCCCAACTGTCATGTAAGTTTACAGTTCTTGTAAAAGCAACTGTGAGCTGCTGCATACATCATACAGATGAGTCATGTTAAACTGGAGCTGTTGTACTGAATCAGCCAACTAATATGTCCCCTCAGATCATCTTAATGCAGATTATCTATCATAACGGCACTGAGCACATAGATGGACAGTGGAAAACTGGACAGTGTTGCAACAAGCCTTTGAGAAGTTTCTTGAGAACAGTGCCAGCATGCTCGTCCCAAATAATACATTTGTTTTTAGTGTTGCCGTTGTAAGAGAGACACTTCCTCAGTTACAACACAGAAACATGCCCAAACTCATAGTATAACTAAATATACGCAGCCAATTTAGAGAAACTATCTTGATTATTCAGTGGTGTAGAAAAAAAACATTTTGCTATAAGATAGAATTCCATTTCTGTTCAGGAAAACCCATAAATTTATGATCAGGAGCAGAAAGGGAAAGCTGCACACTCATCATCAGCTGGCTGAGTAATGCCGTCACTACCGGATGGATATGGGCCAGGAGATTGTCTTTTCCATTTAATCAGAAGTAAGACAAGCCAAGGAAGGAAATTCCACTATGTAATGATGTGAAAAGGGAAATTTACTGTTACAGACACAAAATGGATGTAGCTCCAAAGGACAAACCTCCAAGAGCAGTGTCCCAAAGTGACAGTAAATATTTCTTCTGACAGTAACTCAAATAGTTGCTGAACTGTTTGATCATCAATAATCCAGTGATGAACTGTGATGTAACCCGGACGTGAACGCAGGACAAACCTGCTCCACCCTTACTATTAACAAATACTAAATCAGCTTTCTAGGAACAAAGGAGACAGTTTGAGATTGACCTGTTCATTTTTAAATATACGCAGCGGAGTTTAGAAAGACTTTCACAAGACCCGTGGTTCCAACCACAACCTTGTAATCATTCAAGTGAACTATAATGGTAAAATCCCCCAAAACTGGACCCACGAGGTTTGCACAGGACGGCAACGATAATGACTAACCAGCAGCCACATTTCACAATGCTGACTTCACATATTTGACTCAGGTCTGCAAACCACAACCACACTTACCTCCCATGCTCGACTCATGTCACTGTACTTCATAAATCCTTAACCATCTCGGTTGAGGGCTATTGTGCAACTGTGGGGACACAGCCAATGCTTTGTATGACACGGCCACAACACAACATGGTTTCAGTCACATATTTTTAGCACAGTGGTCCTTTCCCAGCCTTGGGAATTACACTGTAATTACTAGAATACCTCTTCTGCTATTTTAGTTTGTGTATGTAACCCTGTTACAAATGTCACAATTATCTCAAGAGGTTTTGAGATGTTCTTGATGTGTGGTTTCTGAACAGCAAAAGATATTTCTGCTGTGGCCATGACATGCGAAATTAATGTAGATTAACTAATTTGAAAAAACAAATGATAATTCTGTTCACATTTCTAAAAGCAAACAAGCGAATATCTTAAACTACACAATTTAAGAACGTGTTTGTAACAGCGGCATTGTCTGTATCATTGTTCGCGCACTTGCTTACATACTTTGTGTATGTCTGGAACATTTAAAAGGTTATCCGTAAGGGGGCGGGCTTAGGTCTTATCATCCCTGACCGAACATCCGCTTTTTAATAAACAAACAAGAAGCCATGGAGACACTCGAGAGATTGAAGTTGAGATCACAGCTGAGAAAATGTTGCAGGTGACCTAAAGGGCAAGTATGTAAGTGCGCATAGTTCTAAACAAGTTCAGTGAGTTTTTCCCAAACCTTTCTTTGATACTGCCCCACTGGTCAAACACTGAATTGCCATGTACACATAGCATTCATTTTTTAAATGTGCACAGTAAACGCCCCAAACCAGCACAGGCTATACGAGCCCGCCATACTGGATACACTAAAATTGGTACTTATTAGGTTAAAAGCAAGTAGGTGGTGGTAACGAAGCCTAGGAGGAGGAAATGGAAAGTAGGACCACAAACTAAACCACCTGTCGTAATGGAACATGGCGGGTGGTGAAAATTAGGTAATCTATTGGTATTGAGAGTACAAAGAAGCCTGGAGGAACACATTCACATGCAGTACTCACGTTAGTTTTGCTGGACACAGCAAATATGGCTCGGCTGGAGAAGCGGGTGGTCGTGGGGCTGCTGTTGGACACTGAGCCTGTCATCGTGGAGGAAACTCGGGAGCCAGCAGCAGGGCTACTGGAGCCAGGGTTGGGAGAGAAGGTAGCAGGGGGAGATGCAGGGCTTGACTGATTGCTGAGGCTGCTGTAGGTCTGGGCTTGGTTCCCCACAGTCTGGATGTGGAGGTGAGCATTGCTCTGAGTGTGAGTGTGAGCCTCACCTCTCCCGTAGACCACCTCTTTCATCTCCTCCTGATTCTCCTGAATGTCGTTAAGTTGATTCTTGTGATTCTGACTGTAATTGTGGTTGTGGTTCAGTAAAGCGCTCCTGTCACATGTGAGGCCACTCAGGAGCTCCACCTGTCGTGTGAGAGCCTCCAGCTGACTCCTGAGCTGCCGGTTTTCCTGCTGGAGTTGAGCCACTGCTCGTCCGAGAGGCCCACTCAGGTTGGCTGTCTCCTCCAGACGACGCTCCATGCCCAGTTTAAAAGCACTGACGTCCACGTGGATCTCCCTGATGGCATCCCGGAGAGTGTTCTCATAACGGGCTAGAGCCGCACACACTGTCTCCCCCTCTGGAGAAGACGGCCTGGGGTGACACAAGTCTCCCATTTCAGCCAGGGTTGGGGCTTCCATTGGGACAGCTGGTGACCCTCTAGGAACAGGCCAGACAGCCTCTCAGTCTATTAGTCTACAAGTGAGACCCTCTCCTGGAGAATGTGAAGCTTCAGTCTGTGAACTGAAGGTGGGGACTGACAGAAGAAGTTGGGATGTAAAAGTTTGCAGGGACAGGAAGCAAAGGTCTGGTCTGTTTTATCGCCACTTCTTTAGCTCTGTCCTGGGATGTCTCGGGCTGCTTCTCCTCCAGTTAGATCTGCTTTGCATCTACAGAGAGAACCAGTCTGAATTGTAAGCGATGCCCTCCGCAAAAATGCTGCTACATTAGAAAAAGACAGAAACAGTAAATACAAGGCCTGTGCTGAGTGATTTGATTCAGAATCTACAAAAGATGCCTGAAACACCACAGACCCGATTTAAACACACCTGCCTGGACTGACTTTAATGCACTGGACTGTTCTGTTGCTTTATGGAGTCACACTGACAACCATCTTTCAGAATTGCCATAAAACACAGCAGTGAGGTAATTTCCTCTCACAGTTGCAGCAAACCTACCTCAGCTTCGCTCTCCGGTGCAGCTCGCTGTAGAGTTCCCTCAGCGCTGAACAGCTGTATGAGTGTGTGTGCGCTGCCGGCTCTCTGGTTTGTTTAAACTCTCAGGTTGATCCCTCCTCTCCTCTGGACTGGTGGCGGGAGGGGAAAGGGAGGAGGCTGGAGGTGGTTTAGTGGAGAAACAACATGGAAAAAGTTGTAAATGTAAGGGGAGGGGAAGGGAGGGGAGGGGAGTGGAGTGGAGTGGAGGGGAGGGACAGCTTTTATATTTTTGCACTGTGTAAACTCTTGGTTGTCCCCTCCCATACATTTCTCTCTCCTTCTCTGATTCTTACTGCACGTCATCCTCCACTTTTTATGTCACCTTTTGCCCAGTCAGTGTCAGCTTTTCTTTTTCTTGATGCTTCTCATACATATTTTGTAACTTACAACCGGGACTTTTAAAGAAATATCTTTATAAACAAAACACACACATAAACTGCTCAATAACGAATGAGGCAAAGGTAAAGGAGGACAGCTTAGTGTGTAATTGTGTCTGAAAATCAGTTATCTGACTGCCACTTACTGAAAACTATTAATAGTGCTTAACATTTTTAAATAAATAATGTATTGCATACATGAACAAACCACAAACACTGTCAGACAGTGAACCTTGTGCAGCATATACAGAAGCTGATTTTTTCTCAAAAGTGGGTAGAGACCAAAATGGACCTGAAAGGGGAGTCAGCACATCCCATACAATCATTACTCCAACCTAATGCAAATTTTACTCTGCGAGATGTGTAAGTGTTTGCTAACACATTACGCTTCATGAAGTTTTAAAATGAATAATTAATAGGTTTAGCTGATGACATGCTGTGTTGAGCACTTATTTTGAAAGGTGCTCAAAGGTGGATGTTGTTTATCCTGATATACATTACAATGATCAGTTCTTTTCAATGGATAACAAAAAGTACTGAATATTTACATGCATGTTATTTGTATATATACAATTTTCAGAAAAGTTGAGAAGATGAGTGAAATTTTGTGATAAATAATTCAAAACCTATGTCGGATTGTAAATAGAGTTGCAGTCTTTCACTTTTCTGGAAAAAGTTTTCTAAGAAATGCTTTGTTAGAAACATTGTATTTGTTAGAAATACCAACATCTCTCAGTTTCAGTGGACATAGCAAAGATGACCACACACTTCACACACATCCATTTAGTGACTGCGTTTACATGCACTTAAGTAACCAGGATACTTACAGAAATCAGCTTTTTCAGGTAATTGGGGAGCAGTGCTTACATGCACTTAAGAAAGCTTGTTGCTGGGAAGCTGTGTGCACATGCAGCAGAGGAGTAACCTGATTTCTCATCCACCTCACACTTATTTAGACCTCTACGAGAAACTTTGTGTTAGTTACATTTTCTGTCAGACTTTCGGTGGGTTTACACACATGCCCAGTTGGAGAAAGCTGGTTACGCATGTACATGGCAAAAAAAGCAAAACATACATGTGTTATTTACTGGTTTCTAATGTGTCTTACTGTATTTACTGTGTTGTGTTGTGTTGTATTATGTTCAATGGCAGGGTGACACAGTCTGCCAAGGACCAACACCCTCCCCCTTGTAACTGGACCCCAACAAAGCAAACATTCCACACCAGATAGCAATTGTGTGTCCGTGTGTGTGTGTGTGTGTGTGTGTGCACGCATGGTGTATATGTTTGTGTTAGAAGTGTATGTGAGACACTAGTGCAGGAGAGAGAGTTGGGAGAGGCAGAGGGGGCTCTGTAAAGTGATTTACTGGATGAATTTACCCCCACCTTTCTGTCGCACACATGCACACACACTTACATGCGCGTGCACACACACACACACACACACACACACACAAATGCTTAACACCCCTTCAGGGAGTGTGAGTCTCCTGGGGGCAGTACCAGACACAGACGGCAACAACCCACTGTAGAGGTCAGAGGTTACGAGTATCAGCCTCATCAGTTATCTGAGGTTCTCACAAAGACTGGTGTAGTAGCACTTTTTCCACAGTAATACTATTTTTAATTCTGTTCTGTAAAAAGGACATTTATTGTCTCATCTGTCTTTCTGGGAAGAGAAATTCCTCATGCTTCCCAAGAGTTGTACCATTTTTTTCCTGATCAACAGAAATCTGGCCGAGGTGAATTTAGCTAAATGACTAAAACTGATTTGATTTACAGTATATGCTGATAGCTCTGCAAGTGTATCTTATCCTTTTACATTGTTTCCCATGTCTGAAAGTAAAGCTTTTTGAAAATAACTTACAATAACTTGGTTAAGAAAAAAGCCAACCTTAGTTGAAGACTCAGTCTACACTTATAGTACATCTTTAAATACCTCTAAACAAAACTCATTTGTAAAAACTCTAAACTCTATATGGATTTTCATGTACAATTTAACTTTACCAGCATACTATGCCTTTCTTTTTTTTTTTAATTGGAATCTAGTCAAGCTGTGAATATTCTTGCCCACTGACTGTTGTTAGTGCTTCAGAACTCATTGTTTTTAATTTTTTGTCCACAATTTTTGTCTAATGTTGTTGGTGCTCACCAGGTAGTTGGTGAAATCATTGACAGTATAGACCATCATAAAGCTTAAAGTAGATTCAATATTGACCGTAGCTTACTCAGATGGACAGAATTAAGATAATAAATAAAGGCAGATGTTGCTGATATTTCAACAGCTAGCATTTTCAATAACTGTTTGCTATATTAAGATATACCATTTGCCCTGTGAGCTTTATATGGGGATAATGTGCCATTATGTTTACTGCTTGTTCCTTTGCTCCAGGTGGCTAAAATAATGATGAATGAAACCAATACATTTTCAATAAATCATGATTAATTCTGTGACATCATGTTTAAAATCGAATAAGGTTTGAAATCCAATAATTTTCCTTGTGGCAAAGGTCCCTGAAGGTTCCTTGTGATTGCTAGATGCTACTTTGAGTTATACTTCTTTCCAGTAAGAGTGATTCAGCAGGTAAGGTGGTATGACCTATGAATCAGACTGGTATTACACAAAAAACATCAACAACGGATCTCTCCCTGTCTCTCTCTGCTAAACCTTCCTCGATCCAAGCTGAGCTTTTTCATTGTTTTGAAAATGACCAAATATGTTTTACTTCTCTGACCCTGGCTCCCTCTGTGCAGAGCTAAGGCTGTAAACGTCCAGTGTGATTACTGAAAAGGGGAGGTGGAACACTTTGATTTTCTCCTCATCTGGTTGGGGTTAGGGTAAAACTATTTGTAGATATTGCAAAGACATTTACAAACACTCTTCTTCACCCATGCAGGGAGGCTGCCCTAACTGATGAAGTGTGGATTAGGTCACATAGCAGAGAGAAGGACAGTTGGGGTTTACAACATATAGCACCCTTACTGACTAAAATCAATCATGTTGTCAAAGCTCTAACATCTGCAAAAGGCAAAGCGCAAGAAGAGAAGAACCAGCTGTTATTATCTTAGACATGACTCTACCATTCAGGTCCTGTTAAATTATGCAAAAGCAACTTTATATGCTTTACTTCGCTTGACCTCAGCCAACCCTATCCCCTAAAAATAATGTTCATATGCAAATAAACTGCAAACCTGATTATGTTTTTGTTGGGAACATATTTGCAACCAGATTGTTGATATCAATAAATTGTTACCAGAGTGTGTATTTTTGTCCTCCAAAATATCCAATCTTCTACCAAAACATGCAGTTTGTCTGATTACAGCAATATTAAAGTTTTTATGGTCGTGTTTAGATACTTACAGCACTTGGATAATGTTAGAGAGAGGTCTGGCTTAAGAGTGAAAAATGTCATAATCACCCAACAACATGTTCCTTTGCTAATAAAGAAAACCACAATTTTCTATAACTTTAACCAAAGCAATTATTTTGTCTGAACTGAACCACACATGAGACTTTATAATCAAACTCAGGTATGTAGATTGACAGTCCTTTACTTAAAACATTTGGACATCATTCATTCAAAAAACATGCTGCATTGGAACATAATCACCTACAGATTACATTCCCATGAAAAATAATAAAATAAACAATCATGCATGTAGTTTAGTTGCAGAACAATGTCATTTTTAGGCCAAAACTTTACTTCATCGGCTGGTATTAGGCATGATAAATGTACTGTAAAATTATTTACAATAAGTTTTATGTTGGATTCTGATTGGCTGGGCATGAGTGGGGATCACTCCTCCAACCAATCAGAGTAGGTGCTCATAGATTTTATTTTATCTAAATACCTTCTGAAGCAGCTGCCTGAGGACAAAGAGGAAAAGGTGGATATAGAAAAAATCTGAACATCAATTTGTTATTGAAATATGACAGATATGTTTAAAGTCCACATTTTTATAAAAAGTGTAAAAAAAAATAAAAAAATCAAAACATTACAAAATTCAAAGACTACTTTATCTCAGTGTATTTTCTGCAAAGGTTACACTTAGTACAACTAGTCTAAAAGACATAAACACAAAACATGTTAACTGATGCTGAATGTTTTTATTTGTTTACACTGTTTTTTAGCTCCTAAAACTATCCAAATCTTTTTCCAAGATACTCGCTCATACTTCAGAAGAATGATGTCACAACGGTGAACCAAAACTGAAAAAGACAGATTTAATCAATCCTTAGTGATAACGTATTGAATTTTATATGCACGAAATGTTGCACAAGTCGAAACAAGGACACAAACACATTACAAGGAATGAATGACACATTCAGATGTGATACATGTTCCTGATGAATGTGATGACTTCATGATACAACTCATCAAATGTCAACATATCAAGATAAAACAAGCTTTTTGCATTTACAGGAAAATGGAAATATTTGAGATACAGATCATAGCAATTTCACAAAATACACTTAAGTAAAGTCTTTCTTTCATAGTGGTAGTTACTATTCTTACATTTAAAAAACAAACTGCCAACACCAGTGTTATAAATTGTAATATAGACATGTGTATTTTGAGTTGTTATTTAACTGACTTATAACAGGCTGCTTTCTGTGTCATATTTTGAAATTTACATCCTGTTAGCAAATATGGAAATGTGACATGTAAATATTGTACCAGCAACGCCTCTGTCTCAATTTAGGAAAAATCATTTGTGGTTTTAAATTTCAACACTCTTTGACTTTTAGTTTATAGCTGGAAATGATGTGTCATAGATGGTCATTATTGGAATTATAATGTTATTTATAATTAAGTGGTTATAGCTATATGAACATATTGAAACTGTACAGCTAAAGATGCCATTTGCAACCACACATCTCTTTGGTCATCTTTAATTTTTGTTCCCTCATCATCCACATCCCCCTATATCATCCACACAAACACTTACAGGGCTCTCTTACACACTCACACACACGCAAACACACAGGCTGTAAACATTAACAACAGGGCTCTGAGTTCGCCCACAGAGAACAGTGTACGTCACCAACACTTTAAACAGAACACAAATCCTGAATGTCTGTGCTCCCTTAGACTCCCATAAACACACACACACACACACACACACCCTTACAGATCCAAACATTGCCTAGGGAAGGCAGAGCTGTGCCAGGATGTTTGTGTGAACATGAAAATGCGTCAGGCTACATGTGCGTGAGTTAAACGATATGTTACTGATAATCAACACATCTACATAGTAGGTGTTTGTTTCATTCTTAGATCTGAGTTGTTGATTTTGTGACAGACACAGCTTCACTGTGTTTTCAGCCATTTAAGGAACTTAACCATGGTTGGTCCTTTGCTGTGAGGATTTTGAACCTCTGCATTTATTGAGGGACTGTACTTAAAGCCACACTGTGCCACTTGTCAGAGTTATCAAGTGACAATAAATTGAAATGTTATAAAATGTACTTTTTTGTTGTCCTGTTGGCTTATCCCTTAAGTTCAGGGTGTCCACAGCAGATAATTAGTCCGCAAGTTGACTTTGCACAGTATTTACGCCTGATGCCCTTCCTGTCACAACCTTCCCCAATTTCCACCGCGCTTGGGACACCTCGGCATGTGGTCTGGATGAGCGGGGCGAGAACCTCCAACCCTTTGGTTGGTGGGCAGCCACTCTAACAACTGAGTCACTGAGTCACCCAGAAAATGTTATAAAATGTACTAATGACGCAGAAATTGCCCCTGATTGGTCAGGAGTGTGAGCTTCAATCAAAATGTTTTTAGAAGTGATCATCTCTGCACTGCCGCCAGTGGTAAATGGTCTGTACTTATACGCTTTTCTACCTAATGGCACTCGTAGCGCTTTACACTGCCTGTTCACCCAATCACGCTCACAGTCACACACACACACACACACACACACCAATGGGGGAGCTGCTATGCCAACACTCACCAGGAGCAACTAAGTTGGGGTTCAGTCACCCCAGTGCTGTTCAATGAGTCAGTGCCACTGAAGGCCTCCCCCACCCTCTCAAGATGGATGTTCCTATGTTGGTTGCTGTGGGTTTACCTTTATGACTGACTACACACTCACTGGATCTGTAATAAAAACTGTTAATTACAGCTTTTATGTGCATCAGAGTTTTTACCTGTAATGAAGTAATTTTATATTATTGTAGTAAACCTTTACTTGAGTAAGATCGGAATTCTTCTTCCACCATTGCTTACACGCCTACCTTACATAATGTTTATTACTCACAGATGCTCATGCATGCAAATGCAGTGGTAATACTTTGGTTATGTAGCTTTCGTTGGACCTTTGAGTAATGACTAAGCAAGACATCAGAAAATTTTGCAGAAATTACTTATTTAGCCAATTGTATGCATTAAATGACAAGTTTTTACTTAATTTTGATTGTCCAGAATAAAACTCATCCAAATCTTTCAGTAGGTCAGTAACACCTGCAACCAAGCACACTCTTTATGTTTTATCTGCAGGAGTCATCGAGCGTTAACTCGTGGACAGCATGCAGTGTTTGACAGTAGCACACATGAGACATACTGACTGAGTATTGAACATTTAGATATGTTTGATAATATTTTTATTGTATTCTATAATTGCACTGTAAAGAACATCCATCAATCCATTATCTGTCACCACATATCCTATGTGGGTCGCGGGGGGCTGGAGCCTATCCCAGCTGTCATCGGGCGAGAGGTGGGGTCCACCCTGGACAGTTTACCAGTCTAGCACAGGGCCACAGAGAGACATACACAGACAGACAACCATTCACATTCACACCTATGGGCAATTTTAGATTCACCAATTAACCTCACATGCATGTTTTTAGACTGTAGGAGGAAACCAACACAAGCAGCCAGAGAAAATGCAAACTTAAAATAGAAAGGCCACTGCCGACTGTAGTATTTAGTTTACCAAAAATACTACAAACAAAGGCGTAGCTCTGTCTACATGTAAAACACACCTACTAGCACCTCATAGCTAAGTATAACACATTTGAAAGACTAAACAAATCAGACATGTAAATGAGTGAGTCAGCAGTTGTGCTCCTGCTTCTCTGCTGCAGCTGTCTTTTACTTTTAAAAATTAGATTCATATCCGTCTTCTTTGTGTAACTCATGACAAAAAAATTGATTACATAAATATATTCCACTACACCACAGAAGGACTTTTATTGTAGGTTTTTGCTACTTGGGAAATAGCCACACACCACGTGTTAAATGTGTTTCTTAACAGTACTGTTTGTCAGCAAGTGCATAGGATGGGTTCCGGCTTGTTTAGAGTGTTCGGGAGCACTTTCCCCAGGCATAGATCCAAGTCACTGCTTATCACATCACACTCTGTAAACTCAGTACGGCTTGGATCTGATATCTTTGCCTGGAAACCGACCATGAGACACAGTAACACATAGCAAATCGTGCCATGCAGTCAGTTGTGTGACTCTCCAGGGTTGACAGGCCAGCTACCTGCTGGCTGTGATCCCAGTCTGCTGACATGACTGTCTGTGTGTTAACAGACATCACATTTCACACCAGAACAACTGAAAAACATCATCCCCGCTAACCTCCATGACATCAGAGTTTCCATGGGAACCTATCATACCTAAACCAGGCCCCGGGACAGCAGCCAAGTCATGATCTCATTGACACTTCAAAGCGCAACATTAATTACCTGCCTGTGGACCTGAGGCATGGAGATTTAAAAGAGAAAGAAATGCATCGTTTTTATATGAAAGTACTACAGATTTTGCTATTATTGTGTCATAGATACACTGAATCTAATTAGGGTCTACATGTGTTTAGGCAAACACTGTGTCAGAAAGGCCACCCACTTCTAATACGTTGCACTGACCTGACTTAATAGAATATTAAGGCGACTTACAAGTGAGGTACAAGGCAGCAAAAATCTCAGTCAAGAAGAAAACATCAAGTCCCATCAGAAAAGTGTTCAAAATTCATGACATGCAAGTGCAAGAAAGAGAAGTTTTTTTTTATTAAATAGGAAGATCCTCTTAACATAGAGTCCCTTATATTGCCTCAAATACTGTGATAACGTGCATGAATAAAATAAGACTGTAAAAAGAAGCTGCTGTGATGGGTGTTGAGTTTACTGCTCACTCCAGAAAACCAGTGTCCAATCTCAGCTTAGCAGTGTGCATGGGGATGTTATTGTTTTCCTTTGCGATGCAAAGATTGTTGTTAATTTTGACACTGTAAGCTGCATAAGTGATGTGCAAGAATAAAAAGGTTTAATAGTGAGTGCATTTACAGGCACCTATCTAACAAGGATAATTAATCAGATTCAATCAGATTTCTGGAGTTATCGGGAAATGGTGTTTACATGCACTTTAGTTGAAATCCACAGATACATGTAACTGATTTCTCCTCCACCTGTGACTTATTTTGGAAGCCTGGTGCACATAATTCAACTGTATAGGGACTTTCTGACATTTTTTATTTGTGTGTGTGTTCATATTGCACCAGTGTGACAGCGCAGGGGGAGAGAAAAGAAAAAAAGGTGGAGACACAAGCAGCTGATCCACAAACAGAACTGTATGAATTTTAAAAAAATCACATGGGAAAGTTGCTTTTTTAGACTTCTACAAGGTCCTTGGTGGTAATTGTTTTTCAAAAAATGAGGCGGCATCACCCTGGGAAAGACCCAGCCTTTCACTCAGCTGCTTGTCCTTTCTGCAACCTTGTGTTATACACATGTACAACACTCATTAGAAACCTGGTCACAGAAATTAGCGTTTTTCCGGCAGAAATCTACCTGAGGAAACCAGGTTTCCCAAATTTGGAGATCTGCTTTCCTGGTTACATTACGCTTGTAAAATTAGCGTTCCCAAAAAAGTCAACTGTATCCTGTTACTTAAGTCCATGACATTTACCTGGGATGAATCAAGGTATCTGGGAGGTGTTAGAAAAGGAAGAAAAGGTGAGATGCTGTTAGAGTCTCCACTGGGGAGGAAGGAGGGTGGTTGACACAGTGCAGACAAAGGAAATTATGATAGAAATTGGAGATTTGAACCAATCTAGACAGAGCACTCGGGAGGAGAAGGTGTCTGAAGCATTTTTGGGAGGGTTAAAGAGAGCAACAAGATGAAATATGAGAAGAGGGAATAACACCCAACCATGCAGGGTCACTTACAGAAACCTTGAATGTGAGTAATTTGGTTTATTTTCACAGCATCGCCTATCTTTGGCCTTCAGAGACACAAAGAAGCCTCTACTCTGCGCTTCACCTCAATCAGACTATGGTCTCACCTCTTTTTTATTTTACTGTTTTTTTAAAAAAAAAAATTGTTTTGGTAATTTGCTGAACATGAACTATGAAGTCATTCCACCACCACTGTGTGTGGATCATGTACAGGCAGCTGAAACCAATAATAAAATACTTAATGCACAAATGTTTCCAGGGGTTGCAAATGTTCCCTGATGTATTCTTTGAATGTGACCAGTGTGCAAAATGAAATGGGGAAAATAGAGAGGAAGGTGTGAGACAGAAAAAAAAGGAAGGAGTGAAGGAGTGAGGAGTAAAACAAGAAGACCAACCATCTGAGATCACTGGCTTTATGTAATAACCCTGCAACCTTTGTCGCCCCCCAACACACACTTATTTCTTAAGTTATTCCTTATGTTATTCCTTAAACCCTACTAGATTCAGACTTTACCTGGAAAACAGTAATTTTTAAGATCACACACACACACGCAAATAAAATATAAATCAGCTCGGGCTGCATCACCTTGTTGTGCTGTTGGGTTCAAGAATTAAAGAATTAAATTACATTTTAGCTACATATGTCCTTTAATTCTGCTAGCCAACAACAGTAAAATGTTTTTTCAGTAGGTGATAGACATGAGCATATAAAGTTATACGTTGTACATCCTTAGTTTCTTTATAGTATATATAGTATATTAAAATAAGAGTACATATTCAGATAACTCATATTTTCCTCAGCTATACTGTTAAAATAGAAGCCAACAAAATGTAATAGTCAGCATTAGCAAACATATTTAGGAAAATATTTTGACTCAACCTACGCTACATACACAAAACAAAAAAAAATTACTAACAGATGGACCCTGAAAAATAAACGTAATCATATGTTAACAATATACTGTTATAACATTTCCAATTCAGGCATTTACTTGCAACACGTACCGAAGAGACAGGAGGTGCTGGTGTGCAAAGCTGCCTGCAGCAGCTTTAAACTATTCAAAGTGAATCTGTCCAAACTCAGAACAAAACTTGTCTCTGTTTCAGTGATGTGTTCCCACCAGCTATCATGGAAAAATTAATGTGATGGGCTTCCAGTTTTTTCATCACACTGGAAAAATGGATAAAGAACGTCTGATTTATAATTAGTGGCGTCTTGTCTGAGACATGAAAGCCAACCTTTTAACCCAAACTCATGTGCTCACACTGGCCAGCTGATGCACTCTCCAGAGAGGAGAATGATATCAGAGACAGTGAGCAGACAGACAGAGACACACACTGAATGAGACTGGATGAAGTGTCCTCCGTGGGATGGCGTCAAGATTAGATTGGAGTGGAAGTGGACAGGCCCCTAATGTCAACAATGGAGAGGATACTGGGGACTGCTGTGAGGATGTGGCCTCAAGAACTGGATGGGGCTTTAGGAAGTTAAGTATGTAGCCTACGGGTAAACAACAACAGAACACACACACACACACACACACACACACACACACACAGACATTGGTCTTTCTAAAGTTGTGAGCACCCTCACTTATGATGCATTTTCCAGTATTATTTTAACCCTTAAAAAGGTCCTTTGAAGTTGTGAAGTCCGGTCCAAGTGATGTTTGCCTACACACTCAAAGATAGACACAGTGGACAAAAGTGCGTATATTTCCTCACATTCTTTAGAAAACACGTGTTTATTAAAACATCTGATTAATTCCACAATTATTAGCTGCCACTTTAAAGTGGTGTGCACAACAATCTGTAGTACATTCATGTGAAATGTGCATACATAATGAGTACTTTTACCATGCTACTGTATATCAAGCCAAAGCATATTTTTTACTGTAGTTGTAAAAGTGCTTTTAAATTGTTCCATAATAGTAGCATTTACTCAAGTAAAAGATCTTCGCTCTTCTTCCACTTTAGAAAGACATGAAAGTCAATACGATAAAGTCACATTGGGGCAAAACTGCTCAGTGAGTAAAAATTAAAATATAAATTGATTGCTAGTGACTGAGTCTTGAGAAAGAGCATGTGTACGTGTTTGCACGTACTGATGTGTAAGTCCACAATGATGTAATTCACCCAGACTCAGCCAAAAGCATCTCAGTCTTATCCATCAATTGTTCTTTCTCAGCAATCAACACACATATGCACACACACTGTTCTGCTCTATCAAACCACACAGCATCAGCCCTTCGTTTGGCAGCAGGGCCCTGATTCAGCATGACATCATTCTTTCACTGTCCAGGCCCTGGAGCCAAACACACGCACACACACAATTAACCACACACACAGGCATGGAGCCAATTAGCAGGGGTATTAGAGAACATCCATCAAACTTGACTATTTTCCTCAAAGAGTTTGGAAAGACAGCATCTAGCTTGGGGCAGCAGCACTGTAACATGTAATGTGTGAGCATGTACCATTTTATTCAGTTCTGCTGTCCGAGTGTGAATGCAGCATAACCTTAAAGAGGTACTTTTTAATCTTTTAAATCTTTTAAAACCTAACTAAACCTTTTTTTTTCCCCTTAACCCAACTACCACATAACTTGGACAACATGACCGTGTTTAGTTTTGTTGTAATGGCAACAAATGTACTGTCGGCCTCCCACCAGTACGATCCCATGGATTGTATCCAACTCAGACATCAAAACACATTGTGTCTCTAATGCCCTTTAACTTTCCACTAGCTGCTCTTTACCACAACATCTACAAGATAATAATGATTAGGGAGCAGTTCAACTACAGTAAATATAGCAGATATCTGCAAGTAACTGTCACCCTTTGTAAGACTCATGTTCTCCAGTATTATTACAATAATACTAACATCTCATAGCACTATAAACATACACATGTACATCTGTGCCATACAAAAACACAACGTAACCAAATACAGTTTCCAGCTCTTAGAGTTTATGTAAATGTTTTTTCGAGCTTGAACATAAACCCTCTGTGGGTATTTTCACAAGCCTGTAAGCTCAGCTGTATCTTACATTCACCCAGAAAGTAGCTTTGCATCACATCACTTTATATCTCTGGGAGGAGTAACATAATCCTCATGGTGGTTCTGCAGCTCCTCACTGACCTGGGGTCCTCTGCAGTCTACTGCTGCTCTCTGATTTATATCTCAAATAAACAGAGACGAGGAGGAGAGACAATGGGGACATATAATGTACCAGCGTGAAAAAGGCCTGTAGAAATGTAAAATGGAACAATTTGTGTCTAGTAGTGAATTCTTTGCCTGTGTTGGCTTCACATCACTTAAATCACCCATTCTTTTTATGTTCACTTTGAGAAAACATTTAAATTAAAGTAGTGTAATATTAAATGTTCCCATTAGGCAGCTCAGTGCACATATTCCCAAAAACACACAACAAAGACGCATCATTTTCCGGTGAAATTAGCACAATGATGTAACCACCACCAGGGAAGAATGAGGCCAATCCACCAGGAATGTGCATTGTGTGTGATTAGTCAGGGTCACATCTATACATCTCATTGCATTTGGAAATTGCTGGAAACATTCGTATTCAGATTCCCACTGACACGACTGACAGGGCTGCAGTTTTACACGCAATGCTAATGTCTGACCAAAGTTTAGTTGTAGCACTGAACACTCGCGCAAGGTGCACAGGTGCTGTCCTGCTGATATATAAAATATGTAATAGATAAATAAATACTACCCTAAAGTACTTACATTTTCTCTTGTCAAAGTAGTCCACTTTGTTTGAGAACACTTTCAATTAGGCATAAACGTCCTGTCTGTGTGCCTTGTTCTCACTCTGGTCAACAAGGAAGCAGTTTTCTTAATGCTGCCTCTAATAGTCGGGAGAGGGAATCACAAATCGTCCAAATGGATCCCTCTGACACGTGGACAATAAACTGAATGACAGTTGTTGTAAACAGCATACAGAGCAACAAAAATAGGGCAAGATTGTGCTGGTAACTGCACAGTTTGATTGATTGATTCCTTTCCTGAAGACCAGGGCACGAGTGATTAACTGGCTGTTTAGTGGACAAGAACAAAGACAAGAAGATTTTTAAAAAACTGCATGGACAAGCTGTGTGCTTCATTAGAAGTGGATTGAAAGTGGACTACTTTACCAGGACATTAAGGGATTTAAGGCAGGAAACCACACTGTAATTGTGTTGGTTTTCTGTTTGTTTTTGGCCCCCACCCATTAAAAAGTACTCACAGACTAATACTGACCTTTATAGGAAATGGATCTGGGGCTCTCGTCTGCACAGTAAGGAGACAGTCCTGAGCAGGGCTAAGATTTACCCAGCACAAAAAGTTCAGTGGTATTAAAAGTAAAACATAGTTTGAATTTGACTTTGACATCACAAGTCATCCATGTGTCTGGCAATTTCAGCTAAATAACTGAAGATGTTAAATATAAACTACTTGAGACATGAGACAAACAGGAAAGAAGAGAGGACACAAACATGAGGAAAAGAGGAGGAGGCAGTAGCAGAAAACACTGATTTATTACGTCATGACAATGAGTGGTGTCACTTCTAATTATCCAAAACATGTGTTTTGCAAGTTTTGCAAAAAATGACATTAACACACTAACACTAACTCACTCTCACACACACACACACACACACACACACAGTAAGTGTCTTTCTGTTCCAGCTTGTACAAGCACAAATTAGGTCATTCAGGATGAGTTTTATCAGGGCCCTGGAGAGCCAATAATTTACAATTGTGTGTGTGTGTGCGTGTGTTTAAAACATAGACACAGACATGCAGAGAGTGAACCCAAGAATTGCATTTTCCTAATGCTCTTTCTTGCTGTTTAACGGTCTGGGAATCTGTCCTGCCGACCTTTCCCGTGTTACACTGTTGGGGATCTCCCCTGACTGTGACACACACACACGCACACACACACACACACACACACACACACATCTGGCCACCTCATTACAAATTAAAACTGAGCTTAATCCTGGTGTCAGTAGGGCTTACCGTGTGGTTGGCACATGCTCCAACACCACAAAGTATTTGTTCTTCTCTGAACCGCCAACCCTTTCAGATCTCTCAGTATGGATTTATGTTGAATACCACCTACTCATAAATTTAGCAACAGATTCCACTTAAGTAGTAGTTGAATGTCTGATTTTAAATTATAGTGTACAAGATGAGGAGAGATGCCGTTCGGAATAGAGGAGTCCATCTTTCAAGCTCGTCTTTCTTTGGACGTCATTCTTCCTGCTGACGAGGCTGCTTTAATAAGAGATTGGACATTGAATGTTGGATTTAGGGAGGTTTCTGTGTAAAGCCTTGGAAACTGTATAGATATGTTTATGTCAAAACTTAACTATTCACACACAGATAAATGTGTAGCCTTGGGTAAGTGTTGAAGAAGATGAAGCTATTTTTGTCCATCATTTGAAGTGTCTTGAGATATGGTCGATTTTTTTCAGCTGGACAGGAGACAGATGCGATTTGCTATTTTTGAGCTGGAACAGCTGGTAGATATTAAAACCTTAAAGTAGCTTAGTGAACGATCAGAAACTGCATTGTCACACAGGCGGAAATAATTTTATATTGTTCACAAAACAAAACTTAATTTTATTTCATCTGAAAACTCAGGTCCTTGGAGGAAGCAAAGTTAGCACAGATACTCTAGAGGCCTCCCAGGTTTTAGAGGCCAACACTGCATGGTGCCATTTGTGTGCAGCTTTTCAGAAATAAGCCCTAAACACACAGCTTAAGTCCAGTATTAACTCTTCTTTTGGCAAGAAAAGATCTGGCTCTGAAGCGCTGAGACTTTAAGTGTCATGTTTTTCTTTACCATTTTCCTCCCCGTTCTCTGTTACCTGACTCACACACACACACACACCTGGTTTTAATTAATGAATATCAACAGCCTCCTCCCCAGTTCTCGTTACATATAACCATCAGTCACTCTCCCTCAGTCGGCTGCCAGACTGTCTGTTGAGTTGTTGTTAGTCACAGTGTCACACCTGCCAGTTTCCTGACACCTTGTATTAAACCTGTTTTCACATTTGCCATCTGTCATGGAAATTCCACCTGTTTGTTATTGGATTTTCTGTTATTCCCTCCTCTTGGTTTACAGACTGTGCAGCTGTTGTCAATCATGGTCCTCTCTAGTTATGTGTCAACATACCAGGTGACCTGATTAATCCCAAAACTGAACTGAATGTGCTGAACTGCCACTGTCGTGACAGCAATAGCAGGAAGGTCGCACACCAGTGACTGAGAGCACTGTTATTAGGTTGGTTAATCTGAATAAAAGCTACGTGCCAATGGTGCCTGATGGCTCAGTGGTAGAGCAATGGGTTTGGATTTGGGTTCGTTTGAATCCCACCCTTCCAGGTGTGGCCCTGCCAAGCCACCAAGGGCAACCTTGCTGCCAGTCCCAAGCCCGGATCGAAATGGGACGGTTGCAGGGGGAAGGGCATCTGGCGTAAAAACGCATGCCAAATCAACGTGCAGTTGCTGTGGCGACCCCTGAAGGGACAAGCTGAAAGCCATTGAGCTGGACTCTGAATAAGAAAATACAGAACAGTGAGAATCCAATAACTGAACATGACAACCTGGGCCCTGTTCTTTAACTTAGATTACCTTGATTTGACACGGTCCCAGGTCTGTTGGTTCAGCTCACTGAGCAAAGTGATGTTGAGCTTGTTTTCCAGACAACAGATCCACAATCTCAAACCTACTCAAGAGCAGGTGTGTTCTCAGGTTTTGTCAGATTTGACCTGAAGTTCTTCAACTATGGATGTTTGTGCTTATCACAGAGTTTATTTGCTCAAATTCCTTAACACTACCTGGTGGTTTAATATAAAAATATCTTATGGGTTTTATAAAAAATATTATGAACAAATAAATGCTGAAGTATTATAATCAGCAAAGAAAATGGTTAAAATCTGCTCCACCTTTAACAACACATTATTTTATTAATTAGTGTCAGTGTTTTGTTGTAATTACCATAATCAAAATGCATTGTTTTCTTAGTGGAGAGCTTTTATTTGACTGCTCAGAGTAGCCTTGCTGACCCCTGTCCTCCATGACGTTATTAAGATCACCAGTGTTAATGTTGGGTGTGATCAGTGTCAATTAACACCTCACAGCAGTTGTGTTGGTTGTTTGTTGCTTTAGAATTTTTTCACCGCCTGACAATGACTAATACACCCAAAGGACTCTTCGGAAATAAATGTAATTTGCAGTTAACCTGTAATTGCCACTTGTGCACAAACACAAGCGAGTGACTGTCATTATTTTCCAATCTGACCAGGCAGCTCAAAGTTCAATGTTTAAATACTAATGTTCCTGTTTCTGTGCTGGCATCAACAAACCAGACAGAGCATATGCTATCCATGGATCCTCCCCTTCATCTGCTTTTCCCCTCAGTGGATGCCAGTATTGTCAAACTATACCCAACAATAAAATCCAGAGTGTTTACACCATGTACCCTGTATGTGTGTGTGTGTGTGTGTGTGTGAGAGCGAGAGAGAGTGTGTGTGTCTATGTGAGTGTGTATGTGTGAGTTTCATCCTTGGAGCTGATATGATACCACAGTGAAAGCATTTAAAACTGCACCGAGGACCAAAAGACACGCACACTGCTGTCTTTGAGGTCCACTATCGATTGCAGTTTAGTTTCCATGTAAACACAAACAGAGGGAGAAATAAAAGTTAAAAATACTCTCAGTAGAACAACTCCTTCTCAATCACATCCCACTTTGTTGCCCAGTAAGTCGCCAACTCTTATCTCTACACTGTCACCACATAAACTGAATTGCTTTTTGCTTATGATAGCGCTACACAAACACATGGACAATCTCTGTTGGAAACGTTTTCCCAACCAAGAAATTCGCTTGTGAACAGATCCAACTTGTTTTTTCTTTGAACATTTTCATGAGGCTTGCTGCATAGCTGTGCAATGACGCATCTCTTTTTTACGATGACTTAAATGCGGGTTTGCTGCACTGTATAAATCATGTTACACTCACTCTTTTATGCACCTCTGATGTTGCAACATGCAAACCCCGAGAATTCAAAGCTGCTGGCTGATTGGAGGTTTTCATCAGCCAGGCCAGAAACTGCAAGCATGACCTCATCGCCTCCGCGTTTCTGCATTCATTTTTTTTTAAACTTAGTGAGACTTATGCAACCTGACCTCACCAGAGGAACTGGCAGGGTAGAGAGTTGAGTGAGCCGAGATCTGTCACTGACAACAGTGACGGCAATTAGCTGCTTTGCTTTTCCAAACACCCGCTTGTGTCGAAAATCAGGCTGGTGTTATTCCTGATCTGTCACAACAGCTCAGGAGAGGAGAGCCAGACAGGCAGACGTTCATTAGAGCTGTTTATTATTCAAAGATCACAGGAAAGCTGTGCTCCTAGCTCCGAGCTGGAGTCAGAAGAAGAATGAACAGCGAAGAAGAAACAAAAGTATTTGTGGTTTGAGAAAAAAGAGCAATAATGATGATGGGGAAAGTTGGAGACCCAAGCCCTAACAGACACACAGACACACAGACACACACACACACACACACACACACACACACACACACAAAACGCTTCTTAGATAGTGAATTTCCCTGCAGCTTTACATGGATCCTCATTCTATGTGCATGAGCTAAGCGTGTGGCCAGTGGTTTGGCGCACACACAAAACATTAATCGGATATTCTTTGCTCTTGAAATTTCCACTAAGTTTTAGTTACAGTTTATCTGTGAGGACACAGAAGCATCAAAGGGTCAGTTTGTTAACTCCTGACGCCATGCTCAGCCCCTCTCGATCAACATTTAATAAATTGCTTTTCTTTTCCAGCTATCAATGTGTGTAGCACTTATTATACTGCAGTAAGAGTCGTGTTATAACAACAATCACTTTAAGAATGAAAGATAAAATCAACAGACATTTTTGAAAAACCCATTCAAACCTTTGACCGAAGGACAAAATTCAGGAGGTGCATGAGTTCAGTGAAAACCTAGTAAAACCATCACATGATGAATTTAGTTTTTTTGGACAGTCAGATTAATTTATACCCAGCTGTCCTTTATGGTAATGTCACAGTTAGACATTCATTATTTTTAGATACCTCATTAGGAAACTGTTGTAGGGCGGTTTGTGGGTGCTAGGGTTTGTGGCTGACCACGACTACCGTCTGAGGAAGGTACTGATTGAAAAGGTCCCCAAGTTTACATTTTGTGAGCGTCAGCCAACTCAAACATTGCAGCTGTCGGTCTTTACGTGCTACTGCTTTTCATCTATTACAGATATCGACATACTACAAGCAAAAGTGGACACAGTCATCAGCTGCATCAGACTGAGCAGAGAGAAACTAAAAATGCTACTGACCACTTAGATGTTTCATGTAAACACCGGTGAGCAGGTGAGCAATCTATGAAGATGATGTTTGCTCTTACTTTGGAAGTTGTACAGTATAATCATTAAAATAATGCAACAAAAGCAAAACAAAAGGCTCATTACAGCAAAGTCATATCTCACAGTTGAACGACAAAGAGGCTGAACTCATTGTTTTCTGCACATCCCGGAGTGTCTGTGCTTCCCTGTATCTGCAGTGAAATCAGCCAACCTCCAGCACTGGTCCTGGCTTGCCTCCTGTCCCACAAAACCAGCTTGTCATCTCAAGATCTGTGTCTGGATGAAGTCACTGTAATTACGCAAAACTGAAGCACTGTGTTGTGCCTCGGCTGTCGCATTCATCAGTTTCTCCGGAATAATTATCTGTAACAGACAGATCCTGTTGTTGTTGTTGTCGTCGTCTTCTCCCTGGGCCTGACTTTGTGTAACTACTATGGTCTATTATTTTTTTGTCTAATAAAGCGTGAGGCTGCCAGCAGGGCTTTACACTGTAGCTGTAAACCTGTGTTCACATGTCAGGGACAAAGCAGTCCCACACAGAATTTGTTTGCTCTTTAAAGGCTGGTATCAGTATCACTGCATTTTCTACTGATGCCGCCACAGCCATGATTTCACCCTGTTTTATTATTTCTAAATTGGACACGTTTCAGGACAAATATAATATTTCGTGGACCCACAGTATTTCAACATTGTCAGTGTCATGTGGGAGATCAGGATACATGATCTGTGCAGGGCAATTAATTCTTTAGTCATATGTTTCTCAGTAATAACATCAAGTATCTTGTTTATGTTGCTCCATTTGGGCTTTGGTCGTGCTAAATCGACCGTGAAAGTATTTCAGATACTTACATCCTGTAAATCAGTTTGAAACCTTTGCACACAACGTTTCTCATAAATGATGTGTCATTTTTAATAATTTGTAGGTGTTGCACAATGTGTGGCAACACACTCAGCGTTGACCGTGAAATCCAATTGTATGGCATCAATCCACAGACATTTGTCTATAAAAATGACATCATCATTGACTGATTTGTTTTGGCTTCTACTCTGCATTTAACATTATTATATCAGATTCTGTGGACAATCTGCTGGATGTTTTATTGTTTCCCCAAACAGTAAGAGACCCACACTTGTTTTCCACAGTGAAAACATCTGTATTAACACCATGGACACACTATGATAAAATGGCACTCAGCTTCTTCTTTTCGGTCATTTTGTTGTAATTTTGTACATTTTAAGCTGTTTTGTCATTTGTGTGTAATTCTTTTCATTTTGTGTGTGTTTGATGTTTGTGTGTCTGTTGTTTTTACCATTTTGTGCCACTTTTGGATGGTTTTACCTCATAGTTTGTCATTTTCCACTTGTTTTTTCATGGTTGCACATCACTTTGTGGTTTTTCCTTTTGTCTATTTTAACTGAGCTTTTTAAACAGGAAACGTAAACAGTAACTTCAGAGGCTGTTGTGCTTGGCCTTCCTGACTTGTTGGGTCCCTGGGCCTGTGCCCAGTAGGCCCATTCAATAATCAATCCATAGATGTAAAGCGTGGTTTTCAAAACATTAAATCCACCTGGCCATTTGGTTGTGATTGGCATTTGGATGCATTTTGTGTTCTGACACTTGAATCATGGTTAACTTGAAATGTTTCCTATTCTGAACCCTTTTCAACATATTAACACCACCAGGTGGATTTAAATATGATACAATATAATATTATATAATACCTCTATATTGCCAGTTCAGACTGAAATTTGTGATTTTGAAAAAACACAGAAGCACTAATATTGATCATATTCAACCTCTTGCAGAAGAGAAGAGAGTTCACGGTAATTATCTGTACCTATTTTGAAATGCTGGTCATATCTGTATATCAAACAACCAGCAGCTGCCTGTGACCACTATTTGTTCTGTCTCTTCTGTTTTGTCGAGGTATTTATTTAAAAAAATATCAAACATTAAGGTTGTGGTTTTATTTAATTGTCTTCTCCCCTGCTCTCTCTCATTCTGCCCTCCATGCATTCAAGACTGGTTTATCATTGTTTGTGTTCTGTGAACAAATCTGGGCCACACACATACACACACACACACCCTGCAGGGCACAGGGTGCTGTCAGCACACACAGACACACATCTGGCATCAGTCTAACTGAAGCTCTGTTTATTTCTGTAAATGGATTCAGACTTGACCGAGCAGTTGAGCTGAATGGTCTCTATGGACTCTGTCTTTTAGTTCCTCTTCATCATTCTTCTTCAAAGCTGACAGCTGACGTGCACCAGCCGTGAGGGGTCAGGATGTTTTACAAGGATGACGAGGCCACAAAGAGCATTGCACAAGAAAACGGAGGGTTTCGTGAGGGCAGAGGTTATGAGTTGAGTGCTGTAGAGGAGAAAGTGACGGAGTAAGAATTAATTAAACAAATGTATCCAGGTATATTTTTATCTCCAGGAGCAAATGGCACATGAATTTACAACAATTTTGTTCAGAAAAATGACAGAGAATTCTGCTCTGAGTAGTAGACAGTAGAGTGTCAAAGGAAAGAGACAAAAAGTGAATGTCAGCAGTGAGAAGTATAAACCATAAAGATGGATGTAAAGTGATGACACCCAAAGTTACAGAATATTCTTGTAATTTTTGTGACGGGTAACATAGGTAAAACCTAGAGTTCTAATGTTTGTGAAAACACAAAAGTAACTAGGAATAGTGGACTACAAATACCCAGAATCCAATAATTCACTGTTCAGTCGCTCTGACACCTCAGGAATATTCACATTCACAAGTTTAGCTTAGAGATGAAACAAGGCAAAAAGACATTTCCAACAATGTTATTACTCCAAAAACTCTGCATTTATTCAAAAATATAAACACCAACTGATAATTTATACCTTTTAAAATCAATTTTAAATATTTATCACAATTTATGTTATGTCGTGTTTTAATTTCAATGTGCATCTTTGTTTATTATATGTACAGAGTTTGTATTTTTCAAGTTATTACATTACTGAAAAACATATCAGCAGCTTTTCTGACATTTTCAGACTCACTACAGCTAGATGTGTTTTAGAAATTTTATTTGGACTTCTCTTAAATAAGCAAGGTTCTAGTTACATTAATTTTTTCCATGATAACAAATCAGCCAATGTATAGACTTCTTTCAGACTCTTCAATGTCAAGCTTTTAACATTAACAAATTAAAAGAAAATCCAAGCAGTTTCACAGAAACCCGAATTCACTTTTTGAACATCTAGGACGCTCTGAAACAAAAAACAATGGCCTTCACTGTGATGGGATGTTCGACTGGGGCCAGTGAAGGTGCTCAGTATGGTTTTTTCTGTTCAGAAAACACACACAGACAGAATAAATATTAGTTTGCACCCATACTGATGGTGTTTATAATGTTGCATTATATGGTATCATATTGATGAATAAACCAAAAATAATTAAACAATAGGAAGCAACAATTTAGTTCTAAAATGATCTTACCTGCTCTGCCCTCCTTACTGTAGAGAAAGAAATAATAATTACTTGACATAATGAACATAGTGGTTATAAAAGATTTAGCCTTGTCTAGCATTATTCACTTTATTATTCCTTTATTCACATTGTTATCTCTGATATGATTTCCGCACCCACCTGAGTGCAAGTAGCGCAGCATGAAGCGCAGGACGAGCACCGCTGCGACCACAAAGAAGACAACACTGAGGTAAAACAACCAGCTGCTGGGCTCTGAGCAGAGAAAAAAACCAGATATTAAAGAGATCAGAAATGCTTCTCTGCTGCCACTGTGTGGCCAGGCAGAGTACTACAGGGGGACCAGCTCCTTGGTGGAAAAATATAAATAATAAATGTATCTGATTCTACAACCTTTGTGGTCCAATAATCCAGCTAACTGTTCAACTGTCCCTCAATCTCATCAATGAGCACTTAGAGGGGGGGGGAGATCATGTTCAACCCGTCAGCTTTTCACACCATCCAGCCTCACGTGATGCTAGAGGAACTCAGAATACTGTTTCATTTGAATAATGATGTTGTAGGCTGATCTATTTAGCCTGCAGGGCTCAGGGAGTGGGAGTCAACACACACTTGTAAACCGGATAACTTTATCAACTGGTTCTCCACAGGGCTGTGTCCTCTCTCCCCTCTTACACATTTTGTACACTTATGACTAAGTTTTAGAATCGTTTTATCTTGAAATTTGCAGATGACACAGCTGTATGCATTGTGTTTAACAATGATGAGGTTTCTTGTGGTCCTGTAAGGAATGACTTTTCAAAATGTTGCTACGAACCCTTACTTGAGTTGACTGTAACCAAAAATAATGATATGCATTAATTTCAGCCACAAGTAAGAAATGGCCAGACTGTAGAAACAGTGAAGACAACATAATTAATGAAAAACTGTCAATTTGTACAACGTATGAATGTGCTGGGTAAGAAAAGTCAACAATCTCTTTATGGTCTGCAGCAGCTGCCCAAGTTTCAGGTTGACAGAACTCTGATGACATTGTTCTATAAATCTTTCATCGAAGTGTCCTTACATTGTTCTTTATTTTATTTAATGCCACACTTCTATGGTGTGGCATTAGTACTTTTAGTTACCTTTAGGACCTAAATACTGCACACACCTTGCACATTTAAGATGAAGCTTTTCTTGATGGGAACTCTCAGCGACTTGTGGAAGACGCTGCATGTAAACTGTCTTGCTGAGTCCCGGAGCGACGCCTTGAGGTAGAAGAAAGCGGAAAGCGAGTAGGTCTTGTCGTTGTTGTGTTTGTGGCTGGACAACAGAATGTTTGGGATGGCCTCGGGGAGAGGAACGCCGACCCTCTGGCCGGACATTGCTCGATCCTGTACGTGCCAAACTATCTCCACGTCCAGGGGGTAGTACTTCTCTGCATCACAGATAATCTTCTGCTCCTCACCCTCCAGCAGTGAAAGAATCGGTCCAACATTAATGGAGACACGGGGCGGCTCTGAGGAGACATGAGAGAGAAAAATAAAGTAAAATCGATAGCAGTCTCATGTTCAGTAGGAAGTTAGCTCTGCTTGGCCTAAAGACTAGAAGATGGTATCACTGTGCTTTCTCACCTTCAACATGCAGATTTATGTCCACATGAGCAAACAGTGGATTCACTGACACTGAACAAATGTACATCCCTTCGCTGGCCATCTTGGTGAAGGGGAGAGTGTAGGATGCATCCCCAACCAGGAGGCTCTTTACCGCAACCCCAGACCCCTGAGTCTGTCCTGAGAGGCTGTTGTGGCTAAATAATTTGATTCTCTCTCCTCGATGCTGCCATTGCCAACCCACAGTGACGTTCTCCTTCTTGTGGTCCAGAGCAAACTGGCAGTGGAGCTTTTGTTGGGAGCCCAGACCTGCTTTCACTGTTGACGACTGTGTTTTAATGACCATGGCAACTGTGGAAACAGATGTGACAAAACAGAGGCAAATCAGACAGATAAGCACCATATATACTCTGCATGTAACAAAATAATGGAATAAGTTATAGAATATAGAATTCATATAATATTGTGGTACAGAATATTGTATTTAGATATTTAAAGCCAGTGGGCTACCTGATGTTGTGAGTATCTCTCTGTCCCCGATAGCAGGCCAGTGGTGGTAGTCCTGCTGTCCTGGGGGGGGTTGGTCAGATGGTTGCCTAAGGAAGCCAGTGACGATTAAAAGACCATTGCTGTGTTTGAGGGTGCAGCTGAACCAGCGGTTGTACTCCTGGGCTCCCTGGAAGGGCCAGTGAACATGGATGCCTTCTGTGCTGTACCTACGCAGCTCACACTCCAACTGCTCTGCCTCCAGCCCCTCCACATAGCGCCGCAGGTCCAGCTTGGATCCTAGAACGGAGGAGAACACATTAGAATATGAGAGACCAGAACAGTTCTCAGTCTGTAAAGCTAGCAGGATCCAGGTCGTACCTGTGAGCAGGAAAGTGATAGCATGTGGGTTAACAGGGACATCTCCTTTCTGTCCAAACTGCAGCATGGCCTCTCTGTGGATGAGTCGAGTCTCTGTGTGTCCCTCATTGTTCACACTTACATGCTCATCGACGAACTGACAGGGCAGCCAGGCCATCTGATGGACACCCCGGACACCTGAGACAACACACATCAATCAGTACAGGCAGCTAACAGCAAAGTATAGTATAATGGAGTAAGGTTGAATATATGATATAGTATTTTTTAACAGCACAGTTAGGTGTAGTATAACATTGATCATAGTACAGTGAAGAGAAATGTGGTAATAGAATAGTAATACATAGTTACCATATAGAAACATAGCATGGTATAGTATAATGTAGTTTTTCTAATTCAACACAAAAAACTGTAAAAACCACACAATACAAAACATAACAGCATAACAACAGTGTGAAATATGACATAAACATGTGTTACCTATGTACAGTGTATGTTTGCTTGTAAAGGTACATCGGGGTTGGAGAAGTGAGGAGGGGTAGTGAGGATGAGCAGAAAGGGTATAATCATAAAAGAAACAACAGGTGGGATGAGGATGGGAAAGTACAGAGTAGGAGTATATATACTAAGGATATAAACATGTTCTAAGCATTTTCTCAGAATAAAAAGAGAGACTAAATAAATAAATAAATAAAGTGAAAAACACACATATACACACATAAATATATATGGCAAAGAATTAAAATGTTAATAATATCAATAATAATTGTATGAGCCAACCAGGGTTTCCCATTTCTGTTTATGTTGTGTATTGTGTATTGTGTACTGTACTGTATTGTTTTTTGTGTTACGTTGTACTGATTAATAACATCATGTGGCGTTAATGTTGCCTTTGATGTTTGCCCTTGTAATTTACCTTTTAAGATTTTTATCCAGTTGTCAAGGAAACAATACATAGCAAAGGTTTTGTTACAAGAGAAGCAAAAGTTTGGCTCAGCTACTGAAGGGAGCAGACGTGGAACTCACTACAAGGCGGTGGCCACCACATGAAGGTACAAGTGAATGGTTCAGTGTGTAGCTGTGGAGGTGCACGCTTTCTTACCGAGTCCTGTGGTTTCAGCCATACTTTGAGAAACGGGTTTTGTGGGCAATGTATACTTTCAGAAATGGATTCCGTGGTTTAAATACTTTGAGAAGCTTCTTTGATGAAACTGTGTTTGTGAGATTACTGTTCGGTATGTACAAATAGTTCGTCATCAGCTAAGTTGAGAAGCAAATACAATAAATCTTCAATGTTTGTCATGCAACGATCTCCAGAGTGAACTAAGGACCATCAGATACGCGTAAGACCGCCTCTACATTAGTAACAAACCTTCTCTACCCAGGCTAAACACTTCTCACCGAATAATTGAAGGAGAAAATTACAACAGGCAAAGCCAAGTATCAAAGCCATGGAGAATCTTTGCCAAATCTGATAGACACAAGAAAGGTCAAGTTGGATCAGCTAGCGAAACAAATCATTAGTTTAACAGGTTATCCTATCCAGATTAATGCATATCTTTGGTCTGTGGGAGGAAACTCACGCAAGCACATGCAAACTCCACACAGAAAGGGACATACACAGACTCAGCAGTAACATAAAGTAACCCATCAGTAGCTCTGCAGCACTAAAGTGAATACACTAGGAATATACTAGTGTCAATAGTCCATTAATGCAACGCATAACAGTTACATCAGTCATTTTTCTTGAGTACTTTTGCACTTTAATCCCATTTTGCTGATGATATGTTGTACTTTGACTTAAGTAACAGCAAGAATGCCAGGCTTGTAACAGAGCAGCCTATTTTTAAACTGCATTGCTACTTTTACTTAGACCTGGGTACTTCTCCGCCATTTAGGATTCATAGCAGCATAGAGAGGGCAACTTCATTGTTGGGTTAATAACAAAACTTAGTGACACATATTATCTACACAAACGCTGTAATCTAACAAAACTGAAGTCGGTTACGTACCTGTAAGTAGATATAGGTAAACTAGTATCTGTAGGATTAAACCCATGGTTATTCATTAGTAGAAATCGCCGTGTTGCTTGTGGACCAGTTTGGTTCGTTGGATGGACACTTTCACTTTCACTTCACATGACAAACAAAACCTGCTTTGGATGCGGCTCTTTCTATCACGTGATGGTTTGATCAGATATCACTGAGGCGTGGACTTTAGTAACCATGGTACTTTCTCAGGAAAGCTGATTTCTTGAGTGTCATGTATATGGGAAAGCTGATTTCCGCAGGTAGATTTCTGTCGGAGAACGCCGATTATTCTGCCATATACACATCTGACCAGCTTTCTAGTCGTTTCTCCAACTGCGCATGTGCGTAATAATAGGTTTGCAAAAGGAGTGAAAGAATGAATGAAGTAGATTACGTAACCAGGATACTTAAAGTGCGTTTAAACACCGTACCGTTACTCGAGAAAGCAGATTTCTCTGAGTACCCCGCTTACTTGAGTCCATGTAAACGCAATCGTCATTCCACAGTAATTTGAGTGTTGCAGTACCCTCTTCGTCCTATCGTGGCGCTGTGTACACATTATCTGACAGCCGCGGCTCCCTCTTGTCTCTAAACACGTTGACGCAAAAAGGCGGAAGCCCTTTATACGAATTGTTGTCGTGCTGTTGAAAACATGTAAAACGCGTATTTATTTACTGGATACAGTTTTTGTTGCGTATTTTGAAGCGCCAGTTGTTTATTTGATAAAAAAAATATTTTCTGACCGATACGCTGCGTTATAGCTGATGAAAGGGGATTAATAACTGGACTAAAATTAACTAACTTCATTTTGCTAGTCAGTGGCTAACTGAGCTCACCCACTAATGATGGATAAAGGTAAAGTTATTTTTTTTATATAAAGGCGAGTTTTCGAACACATTTTCCTGTACAATAACATCACGCTACATTTCATTGAACGTGTTTTACACCAAATTAGTCTTTTATATTGTCGTTGAATTCCCAAAGTAAGACTGAAATCTATTTTTAATATGGTTCTCCACGGGCTTCTCTTCTTGAGAAAACAAACAAATAAGACTAATTGACCATAATAATTTGATTAATCAATATTGAAATGGATTTTTAATGGCAGCACTAGTTGCACTAACACATGTTGACCTCGTATCTGTAAGAGCTAAGAAATTGTCAATTGATCAATACGCTTTTGCTTATCACATTAGTTGTGGCTCTTTTCTCTTGTGTTTTCAGATTCAGCCATTCTTCAGGGTGCTTTCCTCCTGGCTAATAAGCTCTGTCAACCTGCATCCCTGTCCTCCCTTGAGAAAGAGGACTGGTTCAGGGTGGGACATCCAGTTGTGGAGGCAGTCAGAGAAATCTGTAGACAGGAGGGATTTGATGGGGACACGAGGTCTCGCTCCTGGAAAAAGAAGATGGTCTGTGTTGTGTGGCTAAAGCTCTTGTCCAGGGAGACTGGAGAGGATGTAGAGACAGAATGGAGGGAGAACCCATTTTTTCCTCTTCAGAGGGGACTCCCTGATGTCAACCATGTTGTCTTGCTGGAACTAGTGAAGTCAACAGCAGCAGTAGATATTTTTGCCCAATTCTTGTTGCATCTTCCTCCATCTCAGATCTCCACTGAACTTAAAAGGCTGACTCAGCACGTGACGAGAAGTCCTGTCAGAGAAGATGATATGAGGCTTTTTATGGATGTGTGGTGGGAACTGTGGAAAGGCAGAGAGGAACAGAAAGCAGGAGGAGACAACAGCATAGAGGCAATGTTTGCTAACCAGTTTGCTCGTCTTTTCTCCAAGTCCTCCGGTTTGTCCCCTCAGGCTGCAAAGAAGTTAAAGCTGGACACATCAGATCAGTCAGCAATATCACCAACCACTGATGTCCTGCATATTCTCTTTTATGCACTTAAAGACATGAGAGATCACATATTGTCAACAGACCTATGCCTGCTAACCCTCTCCATTTCTCTTGATTCACTTTACACATCCTTCCTAATAGACCAAGAAGTTATACTTCCAACTAAAGAGAAGATGTCCATGCTGTCTAAAATTGTCAGCTTAAAAAAAAACAAGGAGGAGAAACTTGGCCCTGAACTAATTCGACAGGTTCAGAGAGATTTAAATGCTTCCTACACACCATCTCATTTTCAGCTCAACAGAATGAAGCTTATTGAAGCCTTGAAGATTGTAACAGAGCTTGCTCACTTTTGGCTTAACAGTGGGCTTCTCAAAGTGTGTGAGGACTCTAGTCCAAGTTACTCTAGTTACTCTGCATTTAAACTACAACAAAGTGTCCTGAGAGTCCTGACAGCCCTAGAGGAAGCGGAAATTCCTGCTCAAGAGGCTGAGACAAACGTACTCAGAGGACTGCTCGACTTGCTGGCTTTCCCGACCATAGAGAGTAAACCTGAAGTAAACCTAGAAATCGCTATAATAATCATCAGCCACCGCCTGGAAGACTATCAGAGCTTTGCTCTTTTATTTGCCACTGAAATGTCATGGGCAGCTTGTGATGAGCGTTGGCTTGACTGCCTGCAAAAAAACCAAGCAGCGTTTCAGCAACATGACATACTAATCAATCTCTCTTCCACCCTCATGAGTAAACTCCACAGTGAGAGCTCAGATGTGAGCCAGTGCAGGAAGCTGATGAAGGTTATTGCTGACCTTTTCTCTGCGCTTTCGTTAGAAAACAAGAACAAATCACTGGCTGCCATGATGACATTATCCAGCAGGGGGTTCTTTGGGTGTTCTGTCCCCTCTGCAGTTACTGATGGGTTCGAACAGGAGCTCAACATGGCCTTCAACTGCATTATACAAGGAGGGGGTGGAGCGTCACAGGGCAGTCTATACACAGCAGCCTCTTTAGTAGCGAGAGTGGCTTTTCAGAACCCAGAGGCTGCTTTGAGGTCATGTTGTCATTCAGCTATTTTCAACAAGGGGGCTTTCTCTCATATGGCTAAGATCTTGCAGCAGCTACCTGGTCTCAGAGGACAGACAGGGATAAAAGATGACGCTCAAAGTCATGGAGAAAGAGAGGATGCAGATGAAAATACAAGTGAAGGAAAATATGCTTTGAGTGGTAGCAGTCTGCTCTGCAGGTGTCTACAAGAGACTATTAAGACCAAATCATGGTCAGCTAATGAAAAAGAGCAGTTTCTTAAGTTCCTGGGTCTGCTGATGATGCCAGTTATTACAGTTGAGGGCGACGAAAGGAGGCAGAGTTTTCTGCCACCTCAGGAGGTTGTCAACATTTTTGTCCTGCCTAACCTTTCCACTACAGGTAAGCTTATTGTGACACCTATGTTTGAACTAATTATGGACATGTACTCATTTTAAGGCTGAAATGTCTAGATTGGCCAGAGTTTTCAGTTACTGTATTTGCTATTGTCAATTTCAATTAATAGGTCTCAGCACCGGTTTGAGAAAATAGTCTCAACTCGGTTGAGACTTTACTGGAACCTCATCTCTCAGCCTTTGTTAACAAATAACATTTGTTAAGATGCCATGGAAGCTGGTTTAAATAAAGGGCACGGTTACAGTTTTGTTAACAAGGTTCAAACTATTTGTTAATGCAAACCTGTGAAATCATTTGATTAAAAAGACGAATAACAAAAGTGAAAAAATATTTTCCAAGGCCAAGAATGAACTTTCACAAATGCTGCACAGATACATAAATGTCACCATAAATTTGTTATATAGGGCAAAAAGATCAACTGTTCCCTTCAGAGGTCGCCACAGTGGAAAGTGTTCCGCCCCTTAAATTGGCACGAGTTTTTACACCGGATGCCCTTACTTCCACAACTTTACCATTTTTTTTATCTGGGAAAGGGACCGGCACCATAAAACCAATATGCTAAAAAAATGTTTGTAGGGCGACTGTCAGGTGATGATAATCTGTAGGTTTTATCCATTATTTAGGCATAAAATGTTGATTAGTGCAGGGCTAAGGGTGTCCTTACATTATATTTTGTAAGTCAAGGTGTGTCTCTATCAAAACTTTCAAAAATTTCCCTGCAGGTCACAGCTTCTTCGACATAGAACTGAGTGTGCAGCTTCTTCACACTGCTTTGTGTGTGGATGTCCAGGAGTCGGCCCTCTCTCCTCACTGGGTGTTGGACTGCTCTCCCTTTCCCCTCCTTTACATTCTAGCCCAGCTACACGACCAGGCTCTGAGGTTTGTAGGAATAGTGTTCTTTTAAACTCAGTCCAGATACCTACTTCTCCAGAATCTTTTATAGCAACTTACTTAAGTAATCACTGAGACTCACCTTTAAATTCAACATTAATTTAAATCTCTTGTAGGTGTTGGGAACAGCCAGCAGAGAGCGCTGTCCTCTCCTGGTCCATGGACACAAAGGAGCTGCTGGTGTCTGCACTGATCACACTTGGGCAGGTGGTTGGTGCAGAGTTGGCAGCAACCCCCAGCAGCTGGTCCAGAGCTCTGTTCTGGCTCTATAACAAGATGGAGGAACTGGACTGGACAGTGAGGTTCCACCTAAAGCCTCTGTGGAGGGAGCACTTCAAAAACGAAGTTCCCTCATCTCTGCTGACTGTGTGTGATCTACCTGAGCAAGTAAGAACATTGGATTTGACTTGATCTTGAGCTATGGTATAACCATATTTCAGCATTAAGAAAGACCCATTTTTTTATTAAATATTACTACATCATTAGGGTTCATCATCATGTTATCGTATCAAATCACAAGAATTATGCATATACACACATGAAAGCAGCCCATGAGCCATTATTTTAAAAAGTACCCTGATCTAAAAGCTGTTTTCCACCACTCAATTTTAAAAACTAAAAATATTCATCAGTCCATAAAATCTGATAACTATTTCAGTCTTATTTCAAGCTAAATTGTCACAAATTCTTTAATTGTGAGGACTAGTGGCTGTTTTCTGCTTATAAACTAAATAGGTTTTTAAGACCTGACACATCACTTCAAGATAAGAGAAAACTAGTTAATATCTAATTAATGACTGACGGGGTATACGCTAAAGCATAATGCTTATATTTGCCTATCCTACATAGGCAAAAGACAAAAAGTTCTAAACTTGTAGAATATCTAACATTGTAAATAGGTTACAACACATTGCAAGAAAGCAATTTTTCTTCTAAAACTAACTTGTAGTTTTTTCTTAAAATATAACTAGAATCTAAAAGTGCCCTTTCTTTCATTAAGGCTTTTCCTATTATGTTATTTCCTATTATATGTGACTTTAACAACATTTTATTTTGTAATGTTGACATTATTCTCCTACAGTCGCAGGTGTGTGACCCTTGTCTTTGAGATGTTCTGGAGCTGTCCACCTGGCTGCAGCATTGCATCATTTCTTTGGGTTTAGTGCAGCCTTGCTTTTGTTTCTGTTTCATTCTGTGGCAAAGTGAACCAGTGTGTTTTTCTCTGTATACCCTCCCCCTCCTCTGTAGCAGTGGTCTGGTTTGGACCTCCCTCAGTATGGCCCAGGCACCGGTCTTTTGGCCTGGATGGAGTGCTGCTCTATTTCAGACTCCCTGCAGTGCACCATGTTGTCCTGTCTCTCTCTGGACCAGCGTCGAGTTGACCACGTCCGTATGTTCAGCAAAGGACTGCTGGTTGCTCTGACCCAGATCCTGCCCTGGTGCTCCATCTCTCAGTGGTCCAGGCTGCTGCGTACCCTGAGGGAGTTGATCACCTCGGGTCGCCTCTATGTGCCTTTCACACTCGAGTATGTGGACCATCTGCCCCTTCTGGATCTGAGGAGATTTTCATGCGAGCTCCGTCTTTCAGTACTTCTGCTCCGAGTCCTCCAGTTGCTCTGTGGGTCCAGCTGCTCGCACTGGCTGTCAGAGGACGGGTGGGCACACTTGGGCAGGTTGTATGCCCATGCTGTGAGGGAAATGATGAGCTCGGTAAGAGCCAAGTTGCCTCTTCCTCTATCTGGTGCATCGATCCCGTCTGCTTTAATGCCTCCTAAAACACCAGAGAAAAGAGACTCAAATCCTTCCTGCTCTTCAGTCCAAGTTTCTAAAATGTCCAAAGACTCTCTCAAAGAAGCAGGAGGCTCTACTCTGAAATCGAAAGACTCACAAGTTGAAGAGGAGATGGGGATAGTTTCCAGCCAGGAAGTCCTTTTTGTTCTTAGTCAGGTCTTCTGCCACGTTCAGCACATCCAGGTATGTAGGAAGGAATTGTTTCAGTCTGTACACAAACACAAACAAATGGACTAGTGTAAGATAATAACCTAAAGCCTCTGGCCAAATTTTCTTCTCCCAGGTGATGATGCCAGGAGGCCAGTGTGAACCACTGTTCCTGTCCAGTCTGGAGATTCTCAGTCACTACGAAGCCGTCATGTCTGCCTTTCCAGACAGCAGCAGTCCACTGGAGAGTGACAACACCCGGCACTTCTTCACCACCATCACAGACAACCTGGAGAACCAGGAGATGAAGGCTGTGCTCCAGCAGAAGATCGCTCAGCTTGTATCATCAGCAGCTTGACACTTTCTTCATCCATATTCAGTGAAACATTTTTATTTAAACACTCAAAAATCTGTCTGCTGAGGAGTCAGTGAGATAATCTTAGGTTGGCAGAGTCACACTGTACTCAGCTAATTTATGAAGTTACTGCATAAGTGATGTGTCAGGAGTGAATAAAGGGCAACTTTTCACAGCAAATGTCTTTTTGTGCTTCCTCAGTAAAATTCATTTCTACAGTGAAACATAACTGTAATAACAAAAAGTAAGTTTTATTTCAAATGTATTTTCTGGTTACATGAACACACCTTGTGGTCTGGACTGTACATTAGCCCTGTGTATCCCCTCATCATCATGAACCCCTTCAGGAGCACAGAATTACTAAAATACATATTTTAATTACTATAAATATATTCTCTGTAAAAAAGCATAACATCAATATTAATGATAAACTCCGACTGTGAAACTTAATTTCTTATAAATATCTTCTGTGTAAAGATTATTGAAGACAGATCCATTAGTGTATTTACATGTACATGGTTTACATTTACAAGTTATGAACCGTTATATTCCCTAATTTGTAATGGAAGCATTATATTCATATATTCCACACCTCCTATACTCTGGTTTTCAATCGAGTTGGTGCTGTATTTTTGTGCAATTTGCACCATTGTATGTTATGATGATCACAAAGAAATGTACATTGTGAAATTTGGATTTGCAGACCCCCCAGGGTGGGCTCCTTATGATTACTAATTCATATCGTCCCTACAGTTGTTTCACCATCTCCAGCAGCTGAGTTACTTCAGTTTTGTCTCTTTCATTGCGAAACACACAATGCCGCTGGCCACATCTGTCCAGCACCCACTGCAGAGGTTTTCCCATCGTCTCGATGTGTTTCTCCACTGTCTTCCCTCTCAGCTCTTCTCCATAGGTGAACACCACCACAGCGCTTCCCCACACTTTACCCCCAAGAACGCTGAGGTACATTTCTACAGCTCTCCGGTCTTTCTCTCTGAATGAGTCCACTGGTATCACCAACAGAAATGCTGCTTTGCTTCTCACAGGAAGGAGCGAAAGGCTTTGACTGATTTCTCTCTTGACCTGCTCAGGATTAGCCAGTCCAAACAGACTCCACCCGGGGGTGTCCACCACTGTGACCGACCACCCTGACATTGTCCCGTGGCCTTGAGAGCACCTGGTGGTCTTTGTGTCAGTCTGGAACTCTTCTTTGTCCAGGATCATGTTGCCCGCTGTGCTCTTTCCTGACTTCCTCCTTCCCAGCAGGATGAGGCCAAGGTCAGGTTTGTAATCAATGAGTCCTGCTGCAGCTGATGGAGATAACACAGTGCAGTGGATTTTACATTTTAAACAACTTTGCATATTTAATGTAATTTTTTTGCTTGTCAGTAATTTCTACATACTTCTTGGCAGATTTAGCCATCCTGAGAATATCTGCTTCCTCTGCCTCCCATCTTGCACATCATGCATCCCAGTCATTTCTATCTCCTCCTGTCTGTCCCGCCCCCTTCTCTCCTCCTTCATGCACACATCTTGTCTCAGCTTGGTGTACATCCTGTACTGAATCTCCCTTGAACGCTCATTAGCCAGCATCATCCTGTGGATCTTCTCAAAGAGCTCAGTAACCTGAGCCTGTGAATCTCTGGACTGATTGCTCATAATCTGGTACCTGTTCCCACATCGCTCCAGCAGCCAGTGAAGAGTCCGGCTTTGTTGCCTTATGTGCTCGTGGATAGAAAGGCTTCCTGCAGCATATGTAACAGAAAACCATTGATAACTTTAGTCAACAAACGCTTAAGTTTGTTTAGTAGTACTTCAACAGCTAAAGATTCAACTGGATTTATTCTGAACCAAAGAGTTGGACAGCCATTACTTGAGAAAAAAATAATCCATAGGATTTCAAGTTTATCTTTGTGATTGTTGCTGCTGACGCATATTGAATTGTTTTTTATGTTTTAAACTGCAGTTTTGCACAGAATGCATTGGTGACTGGTTGAATCAGTTGTTGCAATTACAAGATGGAACTGAATAATGTTGCTCAAAGCATGAATATAGTAAAACCCTGACTTCTCCTGTAGCACCACTGTGGATTTGTGGTCAGCTCACACTTGTCCACGGACGTTCTGGGTGGGTTTTTTTAGCAAAATGTTAGCATGCTACCACTGGTGCACATTGTAATTACAATGAGCTGCAGATCCCATGTTTTCTCATGTTAAAATGTTTATGACTGGTTTAATGAATTATATGATTTTAGCACACACACATACTGTGCTTTTTACACAAATATAACTCAAATTTCAATTAATACCACAAAATCTGAAATCTGAAAAAGTTAGAGAACTTAAACACAAAGATGCATACGGTATGTTGAGTATCTTGCAAGTTGTACTTACTGAAGTACTGCACTACAATTTTGAAGTACTTTACTTGAATATTTTAATTTTATGTTTACAACATGACACTCTTTACTCATTTACTGCATTTTTCTAACCGCTGACAAATTACAAATTACTATGCGAATTAATGCTGTACAGTAAATTTAAAAAATCTTTTCCTTTTGGCTGTTTACAAAAAAGCACCATCAACTTTTTTTGTTTGTTTCAGACGTCTTTGGGATTTTAGCAGACAGTTCTAATAAAGAGACATTTCCATTCTCCCAGGATTTTATATTTAATAAATATTTTTTTGTTAGTAAATTGTTAGTAAAAATCAAACAAATTTTGTTTTGACTGTTTTATGAAACCAAACTTTCTTTTAACCCCCAGTGACAATCTTCCAATTCTTCAGATTTATCTTGTGAACCACTGGACTAAACTATCCATAAATAAAGTAGCTGAGCATCTATTACAGTAAACTTCATATGCACTGATGCATTCATGTTGGTTATTCCATAATGCATTGGAATATCATTTATCAGTCAGAGGGTATGAGTACCAGCACGTTTGATACTTCAATGCATTTTGATGATAATACTCTTGTAGTAGTTTATCCATCTATTATCAGTAACTGCTCATCCTGATTCTCACACCTGAGGACGCTTCTCACTCGGGTGATTCCCCGCTGAGGGGTTACCTGTCTGAAAGGCCACTCCGGATAATGTCCGATGCTGGATTCTTCTAAAAATGTCCGGAGTTCATGTCTGAAACAGACTTATCTCATGGCCAACACAGAGACACATTCATATACAATCATTCACTTACAGGTAATTTAGAGTCACTAATGAACCTAACATGCATGTAAATGGTAAATGGTCTAAATTTATATAGTGCTTTTGTCCTATTGCTAATCAAAGGACTTTTCATTCACCCATTTACACTCACACACCAATGGGGGCCCAACACTAAGCTACTAAGTTGGGGTTCAGTGTCTTGCTCAAGGACACTTCAACATGTGACCGGAGGAGTCGGGGATGGATCCAACAACTACGGGATTGGTGGATGACCGCTCTACCTCCTGCACCACAGTCCACGCCCATGTCTTTGGGTAGTGGGAGGAAACCCATGCAAGCAGGGAAAGAACACTCAAACTCCACACGGGCAATGGTTGGCCAGGGATTCAAACTGGGGACCCTCTAGCTTTGAGGCACCTCCTAACCACTAACCACTCCTTCACCGTGCTGTCTGGTAAAGGTTTACAACTTGACCCACCACTGCTTCAGAGAGTGGCGCTAACTTCATGTTGGGAGGAGGCTTATATACGAACATTATAAACAAAAAAATCATTTTCTTACCTAACTTGTCTCCATGTGTAAAGAGGACAATGGCCTGCTGCCAGATGGGGGTTTGGAGCAGTCTGAGTTGGACTTCCATTGCCTTCCATTCCACCTGTCCAAAGGTGGTCGTGATGGGCAGCACCAACAGAATGACTTGGCGTTCTGATTGGGAGAAGGTGAGACCTCTGGAGAGCTCCTGGGACACTCTGTCTGGAGTGGCAGAGTGGGACAGCCACCCTGGGGTATCTACCACTGTCACCTGGTTAATTTAATAAATGTAGTCAAGGTCTGTAAAAAAGTTTGAATTATTATAACCAAAGCCTAACCTTATATACCCACCTGTTTTCCAAAGACGGTGCCATTCTCCTTGGAGCTGTGAGTTGTTTTCTTATTAAAGGCTTGTTTGCCCAGGATGGTGTTTCCTGCTGAGCTCTTCCCACTTAGTTTCTCACCCAGTAACAGCACAGCCACAGGGGACAGGCTCAGCTCTCGACCTGAAAAACATTTGTTAAATCCCATACATGATCAAGTACAGTTGTCCAGAGTGTTTGAAATAAGCTTCAAACATACCACGGAAGGCTGCCATAAAACTGGTTTTAGAAAGTTCGAAGCTTCAGTCTTTTTTCAGTGAGTCCAGCTTGACATTTACATTCTGCTACTGCTGATTCACTGTTCTGTGGAACAGGACAAATGTGTAAATAAACCTTGGCTTTATGTTTTAGGGCTGGGCCAGGTCCATGTGAGATATAGTTTCAAAGTACAGCAGGGAGATTCCTGAGATTTACGACCGCAAAATGACTCAGACCCAACAAACAAGCCGAAGTTATGAAACCACATACAGCAGTGATTTGTTTGAAACTGACATTAAACTCAGCCTACATGGAAAAGTTAACGTTGTCATCATATTAAATTTAACAAAACTTTTAAAAGTAACTCTACTAGAACCTCTTAGAGAGAAACTGACTCATTTCATTCCTGTACAAATGACGTAAAATTCTTTAGCAATCATACAGTTTTACATCATCTGATATGAGCAGGAGCTGATGATTTAGGATGATGACACTTTATGCTGTATGTTTTTTTTAAATTCAATTATTTCTTAACAAGTTCCACAAAGTAGAGAAAAGTGGAAATATAATGCTGTCCAAGTTTAAGGGAAAATCTGTGTGTTTTCATGTTTGTTGAGTTTCTATTTTTACTTGTCTAACAGGATAGAATTCTTCAGTGTGATGTGGAGGCCTCCTGAGGTTCAACCTATATACAACTGTGCCAGGCTGTTGGACCCTTTCATGCCCTCACATCATCATACTGTGGGGCCACAAATGTCAAACCACACAAATAAGTAGTGCAGAGATAATAGAGCAGCAGGAAGTTGATCGGACAACTACATTTTCATAATGATTATGCATCAGAACAAAATTGTTCTGTTAATCAGGATGAGCTGTGAATTACATGAATACTCAGTTTTTCTCATGCACAGTACTTGTGTCATTATGAATCTATTTGGTGGATGGGTGATATTTAAATACAGAAGTATTATAGTCAATTCCCACGGGACAAACAAGCTTAAGGATTACGCTAATATTCAGCCATCAAGTTTAGCCACCAAGAAAGTGAACTTAAGAAAGACAGACTCAAAGTAAAATCACTATTTTGTTGATCTTTATTCATATATATATATATGTATATATATATAATTTATGTATTTATATATTTATATACTCATGTGTTTGACTGCCACTGTTAGAAAGTGTGACTCATCACATTATCACCTGTAAGCATAAATAATAACTTTTGTTTCTCTCTTGAAACCTGGTAAATCAACCAACTGAAAACAGTTATGGGTCATTTTCAGCACCATTGAATAGTACATTCTCTATATTGCATCAAGATATAAAAATATACAGATATAGTGTTTTTTTTCTTCTTTAAAACATTCTTTCCATGTTGTTCAATGGCATGAAACAAGAGAGGAAGAAAAGACCTCATGCAGATGATGAGGATTGTTACCATTATTATCATTTTATTATTAATCCTTAGCAAATCTGTACTTAACAGTTCATTCATCCATTCACAGCACTTTGAAAGTGTCAGTAGCAGCCACACGTGGGAGAAACACATAAAATATAACACGAGTTAGAGGGTTGTCCTCGCTCACAGTGCCACCGGCCTCCCAACCACTTTCAGAGAAAGAAAGCACAGGCGAGGAAGAGGCTAACAGAGACGTGGGAGTGTTGTGGTGGAGTGGAAGGGAAAACCATGAACCAAGCAGGCCGGTGGGCTGAAAGCTTCTCGCAACCATGACCAGTTCTTTTTCACTCTAAATACAGTTTATCCTCAGTCCAAAGTGGTGGTGATGATCATGATGCTCATGGTGCCCCCCCAACCCCACAAAAACATAAATTAAAAGCAGAAAAAAAGTCCCCCAAAAAATGCATCAAGTCTGTTTTAATGGTTTGAGGCAAACGAGAAAAATAAGCGAAGGCGCAGTCAGGGTGAGAGTTCATTTGCAGTGCATAGAGAGGGACTTCTGAGATGGAGACGGATTCACCGGTTGGTCGATCAGATGGAATTATTGCCGTTTCAGCCTGGCACACAAACACACACTCACACACTCACACATACCGAATAAATACACACCTCCACCCAGTATGAACAAGACACAAGAGTAAAGACAGAGAGAGAAAGAAAGCAGGGCTGGTTGATCAGGTTTTTGTGGTGCTCCCCTCTCTAGCTCTCTCTGGAAAAAAGCAGCCTCCAGGGTGGTGGGGGTGTGTGCTTTCACGTGTGTGTGGGGGTGCGCGATGCAAGTCAGAATATAAGGGCCAAACAGGTCTGAGCTCCACCAGTACACTCTGCTTCCAATCACCCGTCCGTCCGTGGCCCGCTGTCCTCTGAAAGACCTCACAGCCGTGAGGATGACACAAGCTCGTAGAACAGGACGTAGGCATCACTGCTGCGCACTTGGCTGGAGGACATTGGCGTTACTCTGGTAGAAAAGAGACAGAAAAGTTAAGATTAAGACAAAACAACTGAAATAGGCCATTTAGCATCTGTAAAAAGAAAGAATCCAAACTACATTTAAAAACCACAAAGCTAGTTTAGCAAAATTCCCTCTTACGGTATGATTTTGTTTTGTGCACAATATCAGGGATTAAATTTTATGTTAACATGGTGATTAAGTTGTTGAACATATAAAGGCATAAATGCAAATACCTTTTAGAGGGTTTCTAATACAATTTATGAACCTAAAAGGAACATCCATAATAAAAATTTGAAAACAATGACAAATATTCTTCCAATGCAAATGTTTAACGCTTAAATACCTAAATGAAATTAAATCTGAAATCTGAATCTAAATCTGAATAGAATCTATTCATAATCAGATTTTATGTACAGAAAACACATGCAAACAGTAAGTACTGCTGCAACAAAACAGTTTCCATCTCTAGAAACATCTTTTGGACTTTTAATCATAAAAAGAAAAGTCACCTTCTGACATTTCAAAGCCATTTGATAAAACGTAATTAAGAGATTAATAGATAAAATTAATGCAAAAGAAGATACCAGATAAACAGCTTTCATGGTAACATCTTTCCATATTAAACCCTTCATCCTCACAGTGCAGTACCAACACCGACTCATTACTCATTGAGTTATTCATTACAAACAGCTGGAGCAGCAGATGTGTGAAGTTGTGTGCAAAGAGCCATGGTGCTGTATTACTGTTGCAGTGATACAACAGTGCGCATTAAAGAGTGAATGTGGAAACGCACGAGACTTCTTTTACAGTATATATAGTTGAGTAGGATTGTGAGAGAGTAAAATGGTGCGTTGGGACTAAGTGTAGCGTAGCTAAAAGACGCCCGAAGAGAATGACTGTGAATGCTTAGAAGGGAGCAGTGGAGTTAAAGGAGGAGCAGAGCATTATATCCTGCTTCAGTTATTCCTCATTAATACTCTGCTTGTTTCACTCAGTATAATTCCATTTGGTACCTTTTATCTTTTCAACCACAGTGAGGCCATGGTAACTAGTACCACGATCAGTTTGCCGACATAAGACATTTTGACATGTTAAAAGCTTCAGTATAATATATTTATAATATATGTAAACAATATGTAATGTAATCCAAAAAAATTAGCATTAAATACTAGGCAATAAATATACTTCTGCGCGATTCTTTTCCAGTCATCCTACAGATAAATATTCAATGCAAATTTAAATTTTGGGAAGTTTTCCTTTATTTGTTTACATTATGTGTTTCTTGAATTTAAATATTTTTAATACATCATACTGCTGTTCCATTCTAGTAGAAACGTGAATGTATGTCCTTTGATGACATTTGTCCAAAAAAGCAACTTTAGTTTTTTCTGATATAATTTCAGGAAACAGCTTAGTTTTGTGACTGTAATCTTGCAAGTTTTTTTTTTTTTTGGTCATGATGTAAACTAACAAACTCATATCTTGGTTGAACAAGCGCTCAGACCCACCTGGAGTCATTAAATGTGTACCATTCTCCCAAGTTGGGGTTGCGACAGTAGGCTGTGTAGTGACCGCCCATAGTGGTGCCTGAGTGGTTGGACACTGCATACAAGTTGTACACTGCATTTACTGCAACAGGATAGAAAGAGAAACAAAATAGAATCTCATAGTTACAAGTTCCTTTATACCAATATATGAGAGCCTCTCAATTATGATACATGTCAAGCAGATGATAATTTTGTTTAATATTACAAAACATGAGCATTTAATACAGTGTTTTTCTTTCATGCCCATGATAATCATATTATTTAAAACCAGACCTGCATCCATTAATTGGTACTTACTACTGTTTTCTGAGGCGAACTCTCGCAGGTCGAGATCCTTCATGGGGAAGTTAACAAAAGTGGACAGTTTGCTGGTTCTTCGTGCTTCAGAGAAGCGTTTCAGGTCTGGGCAGCAGCTGGAGTCAAGGAACAACTTCTCTATACTATATGTACCACTCGGTACATTACACCGGCATTTTCTACAGTTGAACGCAATTTTTGTTACCAGGTGAAATTCTCACATTATCTTTGTTCATTGCATAGACACAAGTTACTTAGGCTTTACCCTGTCAATGAAATTAGGTTCAATTTCCAGTTCACAAACCCTTGGGTATTTGCAGATGTCAGTGCTCATTACTGGGATTCAAACACATCAGGGTTTTCTTAAATTTCCACCATACTTGCAATAACTGAGTCTTGACAACTGGTTTCAAATCTCACAAAACACTGACTCACTCAGATTAGCCAGGAAGCTGACGTTTCTATAATCCGATAAAAAAACAATTTCTAGTAGAAAGGATACGCAGCACTAAGATCTTGGGGAACTTCTGTATTGTGAACTTCTTAGTGCATCTCCTCCGAGCTTTACACCTGTAGCACGTCTGTATGGAGCAAGTACAGAGTTTGTTCACTAATAATTCCGAAACTGAACAGGCAGAATAGAAAAGTTACATTGTTCAATCGCATAGAATTTGTTAACCAACTGGATACCTACCGGCTTTTCGTCACCATCAAGAACGTCTTCTTTGGTGAAGAGCCGCATGCAGTCCATTAGACTCACCTCACCATAGCCCTTCTGAGCATAAACATAGATGCATTTAAAAATTAGCATACACAGAAACAACCATACAACACATACACACACAAACACAAAGCAAAGCAAAGCAAAGCACACAGAGAGACAGAGAGGAAACCAAAAAGCTTGTATTAAAAGTATTTCATCATGAGATAGTAAAGTCCACCGACTCAGAACTGAAAGTCATGTGCGATAAAACATGTAATGTGTGTGTCTTTTCTAACCTTGGCGATAGGTAGAGAGAGATCCCAGAAGGGGTCGAAGACAGTGGAGCAGAAACCACAGTGGCTGCAGGTCAGAGAGCTTTTCAGCTGCCCTACAAACAGGTCTGGAAGAGCAGGAAACGTGACATCAAACCAAATACAATACTTCACTGGATCGAGTGACATGCTTGTGTTTGACTTACCGACTATCTTACTGTCTTCTCTCTCCAGGTATTTACTCCACATCTTCTTCCCTTTCTCTTCATCCCTGAACAGCACAGAGTGGTTGAGAAGGTTACCATGACAGAGGAACACACACGCTAAGTTTTTCTGCTACAGTAAAATAATCTAAAGGTTGGACCTGACCAACTTTATTCAGATTAGGTTGCAGAATGTGGGAATAAAGGATAATTTCGATCATTGTCTAAATCAGTTGTACTGTCCACAAGCACCATGCAACATTCAAGGTGAAATTGTGGAGACTCCAAAGACAATGGACAATGTTTACAGGGGTCTTGGTTTCCAGAATGAAGACACAAAACATGTCACCCAGTAGAAATGTGTCTGGCTGGTGTTTTTTATTTGTTTTTTGGAGAACAGAGGACTATGGCATTAAGAATGAAGCGAATCCAGTCTGTAGACTGAACAACAACTAAACATAGGTGGAGAAGATTTTGTGTCTGTATGGTGATTTTGGACAATATGACTGCCCAAAATCTTTTTTTTACCCCCAAACCCAGTATTTCCTCAAAGAGTGGACCTGTTTGGAAATGCTGAAAGTTGCAGAGATTAAATGTGACCCTCAATTAAGCTGTTGTTTGTAGCTGATAATCATATGTGGGATGATACACACACACTTTTTGTCAGGCTGATTACTTACGGCAGGTGGTCAAAGTCTTCCACGGTGCCTCTCGGCCTGACAGTGACCCTGTTGACTTCGTTGTGCAGACCATCTAGGAGGAAGCGTAGGAACTCCTGAGCGTCCTGTTGGCTGCAAAACACGCAATCAATCACTAAGAACCAGAAACATCCACCGCTAAATCTGTAGACATATTTCTCAGGCAAAACTAAAACTCAGAAATCACAATAAAGATAATCAGCTTGTAAAACCCAGAGTAAAGAAAGTAACAGAGCTTACTTGTATCCCACAAATCTGGGAGCATATCTCTGGATCTGAGTTTTGAATTCAGAAGGGCTGACGGCCTCACTGCTGGATGATGTCCACATGGTCTGTATCAGCTTGGCAAATTCTACCAACACAAAAACACTCAAGTTACTCACATGTCGAGATATACACTAAACACTAAACTTATTTTGCAACGAAGTATTTGGGTTAACAGGAATGAATTGAGGGTGCAACTCACTTTTCGACCCAAATGCCTATAAAAACATTCTCACTTTGTATCCAAACCTAAATAATAAGAACTAGTTTCCTCATTGTTTCCTCATATTTAATCCAAAGGTAAAGAGTTTTACTTGTAAGTGGCACCGAGGAATGTTGGTTTTGGACTCTAGGGGGCCTGCATGACACATCTCTTACCTTCCATGAGGGCTGTGTTAGTGCGGCTGTTGTTGTTAAGGTCTCTGCGGTGCGAGTTGTGCAAGCAGTAGTCTCTCAGGCTTTGCGTGTTGCTGAGACACTGCAGGATACTGTTCATGAAGCACTGCAAGGAAACAACAACAAAAACAATGTCATTCAGATTCAGAAGAAAAAGCAACAAGTTCAACTCTTCCTCATGTATTGGTGACTCTTTTTGCTGGAAACAAATTAGAATGCTAGTAGAATTAAAATTTGCTTTGTAATGTAATGTGTTATTTTTTGCAGGATAACTGGTTTACGGATCGACATACTACTCATAATGTAGCTGAATCTGGCAAATTAAAGTTCCACATTATGGGAAATTGTTGTTTTCTTGTTGAGAATCTGATAAAACACCCGTATTTGTACACTAAGTATGAACCTAAAACCACAAGGTAAAGCTTAAAGTAGCATAAACACTAAGAGCAAGAGGACACAATGTCACTAATTAACTGACAAATTATATGTTTTATCTACGCAAAAGCCAAAGAGTAACACAGACACATTGTGGTTGTATAGGTTAATTCTTATCTTGGTTTCTGAGTCTCTGTTGCTTGTCTGGCAACCTCAAGGTGACACTCCAAGTGAAGAACTGTGAAATAGTATGTGAATAGTCCTGCAGACATTCCTCCAAAAAACCACTACATTTATAACTTTTTTGTTTCATTTCTACACCTAGAGTTTTGTATGGATAAAACAAATGTATCTTCTCTACGAGACAGTAACCATATACGTTTCCAAAATGGCTAACTATTCCTTTAAGCTTATTTATGTTCACATTAATGGATTCATATATTGCTTTGATACTTTGTTATTAATGCACCTAATTATTATTTTAATTATTTTACTGTAACTTTTTTCTAGACAAAGTGAAAAAATCTCAGTATAACTGCTGAGTAAGATTAATAAGTATCACATACACAGACTCAGGTTGTCAAAGGCTGTGTATACACTGCTCCTGACATGTGTCCACATGACACACGTGCGATTTGGTAGGATCAAACCAGTCACAGAGAGAGAGAGAGAGAGAGAGAGAGAGAGAGAGAGAGAGAGAGAGAGAGAGAGAGAGAGAGAGAGAGAGAGAGAGAGAGAGAGAGACAGCGTCCACCCTGGTCCATAGGTCAAATCTCTATGATTAGGTTACTGTACAAACACACTGACAGTAACACACACAACCACACACACACCACAGCTCATGTTGTTTATTTTAGGAGGCATCCTTCTGGTTGTTGCCTGGCAAATACCCTCTGCTGCAATATTATTCTTGTGTGGACTCCTTGAGATCAACAATCTCACTGAGGTTAAGGAATGTTTTGGATTTTAAGAATTTCACGTGAGCCTTCTTCACTGCTGTAAACAATAAGACATCAGCTCTATAAAGATGTAACTAAATGCATATGTTTCAGCAGTACTTACAGTGTTTCCTAGGTTCTTGAGTCCTACCAGGCCTTGGGCACTCTTTGAATTCTGAAAAACAGAGGACACAATATTAAGATCAAACGGCAAATCCAACTTATAATCCTCTGCAATGACAACTGCTGTAGATTTATTTGAGAAATTCACCCCAAAATAAAGAAATCTTCATCTTGTTATACCATAATCTAATAACGCTGAAATACTTACATGTTCAGAGCCTGGCTTTTTTATTCCAGGACCCATGAAGAAAGAAGCATTTAAAATGTCTATTGCACTCTTTATATATGCATTTTTAATAGTGTTGCATTATGATGCAAAGATTGTTTTTATAATTTATCTCCTTTCTGATCCCTGTGCTACCTCTCTTTCCTCTCTTAACCTCTAAAATAAATGGAACACACAAATAACTGCATTGTAAATTACTAAATATTACTAAATAATTATATTTAAATAAGAAACAATCTTCTCACCTCCAGTGTTGAAATTTCTTATATTTCTTGAGTTATCAAGGATAAAATTAATCCTTGTATTTTTTTATAGTTTGCATTCAGCTTTTCACTGACTATGCCAGATTATATTATACATATAATATATGCCACGTTTTTCTAACACTGCTGAAGTGTTTTAGCATGGACTTGTACTTTAACAATATCTTGAAAATGAGCAAACCCAGGAAATGCTATTAAAATGTGACCTATCCACACTGCAACTGAATGTGTGTTGTGTCTGTCTGGGAAAAACTGAAAAAAAAGAGTTTTTTTCCTGGTCAGCATTATCTTTAGAGAGGAACTTGTTTTTGTTACTTTGCTGTCAGTTTCTTTTGAGGTAATTCCTCCCAGATGGCAGAGACCTGATCAACAACACTAGGTTAACACAGAATCACTGTACCTTGAGAAGTTTATACGATGTAGCTTTTAATGTTGCAATTTCTAAGAAAGCATGTAATACATTAATTTTAGCTCAGTGGAACACAACAGATGGAAAAGCATATTATATTTTTAAATTCTCATAATAGTGCAAATGCTTTGCAGAACTTATGTCATCACTTGCTGTGGTTAGATTTCATTACATAAGTTGAGTGGTTATATAATTGAGTAGCTGGAGGAAGAACCAACAAAGAATGTGGGGGTGGGTAAGGAATGCACTTGTGCCTGCAGCTAAGAAGCAGATGCAGCTGATAATTATGCTATAGAAAACATGAGCTATGCCAAATTTAATTCATTTTTCCACATCTACAAGAATCACTAAACACAAATTTGTGCCCTGTCAAAGAAAGTTGATAAAGTTGTTGGTAGTGGTGTGATAACTAAGATAATATTTTCTTACTGCCCCAACCTTTTCAAAAACTGTTACTACAGAAGAGACAGTAACTACAATATAGTGATTTAAAATATGAATTCAAATAAATGGATAAACCAACTAGTGTCCAGCACAAAAAACTAAAACCCTGGTAACTTGAGCTTGCATTTTCTAGACAGAGAGCACCAGTCACCTAATCTCACTGGCAGTTGAAATCTATCTCACTCGTGTTCAGCGTTTGGTGAGCCAAGAGCACATTCACTGAGAGTCTACTGTGTATCCAGACCACCGTGAAAATGGGAAAAATCCAAGGTGAGACGACTGATACCTGCAATCATTTAACCATTCCCTGACTAAATCAAATAAAGTGTGTAAAAAATATTATTTGTATTTGTAAAAACAAATATTTGGCTAAAATGACACTGAAAGTGGTTTCAGCTTTTCTAAACTGAGAATTGTTAAGAGGATGCAAATATCATTTATAATATAGGGTAGAGAGGCTGAATACAGCTCATAGATACTGATCCCTGCAGTTAGCAGCTTCACCCGATAAGCACCACAGTTCTGCATATGTTCATTTGCATACTGTATATGACTACCATACTCTGGACTACACTCCTCTGTGATCACACATTTAAAATGGTCTTTAGGTGAAGGGACCTATGAATGTGCTGCACCATTTCCTGAATTGTTACAGAACCTTTAACCATCAACATAATCATTATAATCAATGACACTAACAGAGTTTTACACATATAATACAGGTAGTAATTGGTGCCAATTGTGTTTGCATCAATACTAAGCAGTGGACATGGACTTGCACAAAATGAGTTTTATCGAATAATTTGTTAATTATTACTTTTCAGATCAATCAATTAAAAAATTTAACAAAAATCTCTCTTTGCACTTTCTAGAGCTATGCAGTCTTTCACATATCACATTTGAACTGCAGTAGTCCAAAGCCCAAAACAATTCACCACAGACTTTTAAAGCTGCTTTTATTAATTTATAAACCACCTGGGGGCACCAAAACAACCTGTAAACAAAACAGTGACATACTACTGCCTTGTTAAATTATTATCCACATCAAGCAGACACAGCAGAACATCAACATTCATCTGGACTTTTATTTGTTTTAAAGTAACTCCTGATGAAAATATCTGTCTCTGTCACTGATAAACAATATCGCTAACTTTCTCTGTTTCATGTCTAGTGATGGTAATCAGTTAAAGTCAGTTAGCAGTAGGGCTAAAGGATATAAGAAAATAATGAAATTGCGATTTTCTTGGGCAATATTGCAATTGCAATATTTAAAAAAATTTGCTACTTCTGTATTATTCAGTGCAGACAAGCTATAAATGATAAGAATGCTCAGTGTAACACAGAATATCAATTAATTATTCAACTGTTTAGTATTAGTTAATAGGAGCTTTTTCTTGCTGCTGCAAGAAATTAAAAAGGAGAAGTACTGAAAGTGAAAAAACTGACACATTGAACTGACAGCCACTAAAATGCTTTGGCCTAATATGAAGTGCACATTTGGTAACTCGTGCAGCTTGAAATATTTAAATAATTATGATTTTCAGTAGTTTCAGCTTTAACAGAAGTATCTGTTGCATTGCAGGTTTAGAGAAAAAACACTGAAAGTGACAACAGAAATGGAAGTAATAAGTCCTGTCCTGCGCTTGGCCTTCTGGAAGTTCACATGATTTTAGGTCGGCCTTCTGTTCATAAATAAGGTGAGCCTGCACCTTATCTACTTATGCATACTGATAAGGGAAGGGCTTTTTACTATTATATAAATAACCTCTACCATCTGTTATTTATTCAAGGAAAAGGGCATCAGTACAGCATGTGGAGGGAAAAAACATGGTTTATCTAAATCCTCCTTTCTGTACATTTCCCTTTACTGAATACATGAAGAACTTTATTAGCCACGACAGCGTGCTGTGACATAAGTAAACACACAAACTGCCACGTCCAGCTGCCTCACAGTGGTTATTATGACAGGATGCAAGACAAATCCTCTGGTCCCTCCCAATTGATTTCATAACACAAACATACACACACACTTCCTCCACCGCTGGAATGTGTGGATGTCTACGTCTGATCTTGCTGCACTCTGCTGAGTAATGCCACAGCTGGTCCCAAAAATAGTAGCTCTGCTTTTAATAACGCCTGCTAGTCCATTCCCAATTGGCTGTGCCTTTGGCCAGTCTGGCACACGTCACAACAATGAAACATCTCAGTTCTGTCTCCGTAGCAACGCTTTTCTTATATTTTGTGGCTGAAAAGCTGGAGGACATAGTGATATCACAGTGATGGAGCTGAGCATGGAGTGACTGTGCGAGTGACTCAGTGTGAGAGAGTTAACAGTGTGAGGAGCTAGCTGTGAATGACTTGGTGGAGATGTGAGTTTGAGACTTGAATATTTTTAGACGGAAGCTGAAATCAGCCAATATTTTGTTCTAACATTCAGCATTTCCATTTTAATTCTGCCACATTAACAAAAACAATTTAGCGTGGCAAGATTTATGGTTTTTAGTGCATCATGGGCCACTAATGCTTTCCCCTAAAAGGCATAGTAATTACATTATATTTTGTGAGTTAACACTTCCTCAGGGCCAAGGAAATAGTTTTCACAAACTTATGAGGGACACCTTCCACGTTATACTATTACTCTAATCAGTTATTATATATTTAAGAATCTTCTTCTTGGTCATCTTCATCATATTTTGCTTTTATCAGTACATTTCTTCCATTTGAGCTAACAGTAAAGACATCTTTATAATAGTTAAAATACTTTACCCTTTTCATAGCCTAAATTAGTGATCTATGATGCATAAATCGACCAATATTCAACAAAAAGGAACCAATATTTGACAACCAAGAATACTGTTGTCAGATTACATCTTGCCATATAATTGGATGAGCACATTAAAGACAGCAAAGAGGCAACCTTTTCATTTACATATTAGCTTTGATTCATTGGCCATTTCATTTGAACTTGCTTCTCAGCTAGCTGCAGGGCCTTTTGTTATAATGCCCAATTCCTCCACAATAACCTTCCTGCGAACCTTAAAATCCAAAATTAAAATTCTAGAACAAATTGACCAGCTGCTCAACATACACATTAGTAAACAGCATAGGTTGGATAGTGGTTTTCATGGGTGTTTGGTAGGGTCTTCTACGTTTCATACTACTTTCAATCAGCTATGCACATTGTAGAAAGCAGGAAAAGGCAAATGTGAATTAGGGGTTTCCTAGTTATTGTTTACTAGGAATATAAAAAAAAAAAACTGTAAAGCAACGGATGACTGATTAGACTATACACTGATCAGCCACCACATTAACAACCCCCTGGGGGTTTTAATATAAAAATATTACTGTGTAAGTTTAGTTTTTAAATATTATGTCTCATTATGGGTTAATCAACTGTCAGCACATAAAGGGATTGCTCCTCCTACACCATTAGGAATCTTTGACCCTCATTTGTTTGATAATTGCTGTACACATTTTGCCATAATTACCATAATCATACTGTTAGGGACCAAGTCAAGTTGACCATTAGTGGGAGCCCTGAGACACAGCAGCTCAGGACTAACCCTCCATCTTATGCAATTTTGTTGTGCACCTATATAATGACAAATAAAGCACTTTACCTTTACCTTTTACTGGTTACTTTGACTTGTTTTTGTAAGTACTTTGTAAGTAGCTTTTACTTGAGTCTTGAGTTTGTGTGCTTAAACTACCTCTGCAAACAGTGTATTACATTTTTCTGTGTATGGGGCTGTGTAGTTGCAGACTGCGTAGAGTGGCCATGTTGACCCTTGTCCTCCATGACATTTTTTAGACCACCGGTATTAATGTTGCGGCTGATGTATAATAATAAAGTACAAACTCTAGTATTTTAAAACGGTATCATACAAACAATCTGAATGGCTACAAAGATAAAAAGTGAAAACACCAAAGTTACTTTGAAACATGAACATAGTGCACAGCTCACAGAAGCTGCAAATATTTACAGTCCAAGTCCAAGTCAAAGCAAATTGCTTACAAAAAAATAAAGTCTATTCCATGTTAAATATTATAGTACTGTCTGTACTACTATACTATTGATTGAATTTCTTGAATAAATTTACATAAATCTTTTTACTAGAGATGAGTGCTTGACATAAACACAAAAAAACCATTGCACATACACATACATAAACTTTCCACCCACATCCTGACAATTACTAATTGTTTACATTACATAGTGAGTTTTGGAAATGCTATTATTACTCCTGACACGCTACCTCTGTATCTCTTCATAATAAATGCTTCAATAGGCTCTAGTGTTCGTCATCTTTCACAGATGTTGCTGTATCAACAAACGTGAAGCAGTGTCTGTGTTTATGGATCAAAGAGTTTAGGTATGAATACATGACACACATATGTGACAAAAAGCTATAAAAAGCAGTATTTACCAATGAAAACTTTGGGGGAGTATGTAATCTTGGTTCAATGTGTTGTTAATTTCTTCTTGATTTCATATAAAGCTTGTAGTCAAACGTGTGGTTGTTTAGTTCTTGGTTTGAAAGTGTTTATTTTGGTAATATTCATCCTACATGTGTAGCTATGCTCTGCTGACAAAGTTTAGGCAGTGATCGTGGAAGCCCGGAAACACAGCGCTCTGTGTATTTGGAGCTGGTTCCTGCTCAGTGCTGTGGAAGCTGACCAATCAGAGCAGACTGGACTTATTGGGAGTGGGAATTAAAGAGACACAATGTAAAACAGAGCGTTTCAGGCACAGCGTAAAAAGAGGTTTCAAATTTGAAACCGAATAAAAATATGAAGCTTAAAATGAGAGTAACGTGGATCCTTAAAGGTTTTTAATCATAGCTAAGTACTTGTTGCAGCACCAAACCTGCAATATTACATGCTCCTTGTTTTTCTTACAGGTATCACTTTGGCAACATTACATTTGTTAGATTTTGTTTGATGTTTGACTTAAAGTAACCCACAGAACGTAAGAGCAGGGAAGTGTTGGTTGATCAGGAGCCAACAGTGGATCAAAATAGTTATTATATGTGCCATCTACTTATGTGTCTGAAGTATTTAGCAATATTATAAGATGGTTTAAATAACCACCTTAGTACCTTGCATAACACAGTCACTATTCAGTGCATCTGTCTAAGCTGTTGGCAATTAATTAAACTAAAGCAGAGATGTTACATCAAGAAAAGGAATCATAGTTAAGGACTTTGATAGAGGAAGAGATGAAAGGAGAAATTAAGGGAGCAGAGCAGATAGATTATAACAACAGTCACATGAGGAAACATACATCCACCATTAATATTCCCAGTTGTTCCATGTGAGTGAAAAGATTCATAGTGCACACAAAACAGGCAGCCCAGGGGGATAACTTTGTATAAATGCTCTATTCATAAATGTCAGAAGCAACACTGGCAACTGGTGAACTACTTTAGAAAAGCTACTCCTTTGAGGCTAAAAGCATCATGAAGAGAGGCGACATTAAAAGGCATTCCAGAGGCCAGGTTGAGCTGCTTTTTAAAGCCGGGAATAAGAGACAGCGGAAATGTCCCTCTGGCATATACCCAACTTGCTGAAAGTCAAATTTATCCATCCACTGTGCTCAATTAAATCAAAGCTGTAGAACTGCTGGCCTGAGAGATCGAGGGTGGCATTGAAGCAAAGGAAATGGGTCAAAGCAAGGTGAAGAGGCAGGGACAAATGAATAATCTCTGATCGTGGCTCTGCTTTTAGAGGTGAATAAAAGCAGGAAAACAGAAAACAGAGCAAGACAACAAATAAAACTTTTTTTTTACTCGGTGCACAAATGTGCATTACCTCAGTGAACTCTCCCACACCACTGTATCACGCATTCTTTGTTTACATCAAACTTAATCCCGGAATCCAGTTTAACATGCTTTCATGCTGATATGCAACCGCTTGACGTAAGGCACTCGATGATAAAATCTTAAGGTGACAACAAAAAGGAGAGGTTGAGCAGAGGTTCCAAGGCTACTTTAAGGGTTTTACTCGCCTGGTCAAATTAAGTGTATGTTGAATTTTTTTATGTATATTTTCTAGGGTCAGTGGAAAATAATGATAATTCCTGTTTGAACAGATGTGAAGTTAACATGAAACATAACCTTTTAAAGAGAGATCTACAGTACTGCACACACTTGTTGTTGCAGCATCTCCTTAGTAATTCAAAACTTGTGGAGGCTGTACATGGCGTGGGAAAATAACAAGTTCGGTGCATGAGTGACATAGCCTAATGAAATCCCAAAAGGAAGCTTATTTCAAACTACGAATGAGTGCAAGGGAGCATTCTGAAAAACTCTGTACCATCTGCTAATACGTTTAACTGCTCTGCATAGTTTGGGCAAAGAATGTGACAGTATTACATCTATGTACTTTTATAGATGTATAGAATTTAAGCAATGGGTTGACAACAAGAGTGATCTATTTTCAACTGAAGCTGTTGATATATTGACAGTATTGATATCTTTACATACTGAGAGAAACAAAATATAAAACAGATCATCAGTCATTGTTCATGTTGTACTCTTATAGGGAAACTATTAATTTGGCTAATAATGTATGTTTTTTTTATTTTCACACATATTATTATACATACCACAATGAAGCAATGAATTTTATCAAATGACTTACTGCAATACATTGAGAGATACAGTATTTAAGGGCTAGCTAAGACACTATAATTAATATGGCAATTGTGTTTAAGTGTATACTACCATATCATCTATATCACATAATTTAATTACAAATGTTTCTGATTAATAAAAAAGTTCAAAACAAACAAATAAACAAGTAAATAAATAAATATTCCATGGAATCAATAGGGGCTCAAAATACAAAATCAAAAATCATTAAGGGTGAGTAATTTCTAATTGCAGTATTGGCAATGGTATAAGAACATGCTGCCTAGTGACAAAGCAATAACAAGTGCCTCTTTCCCCTGTCTGCTCCGTGTGGGTCTCTGGGGCTGTAAACTAAACTTCACACAACAGCGGCAGGATGCCTGGGTCCACCTGGCAGTGCAGAATGCCAACTGCTGATTGGCTGGCAAAGCAGCGTGAGAGAGAGAGCAACAGAACAGTCTGTTCTGACCTGTCTCCCTGTTTGCTAGGCCATCATAAATGATCTCTCTCGTACTCTCTGTGGGTTACCTCTTATTCTACCATTGCATTTCTTCCATGTGAGCTAAAATGACATGTTCACTCCCACAAATATACTCAGTGTTTGATGGACAAAAAAGGCTGTCTGACTGTTCTTAACAGTAGTGAGATGAATTTAGGCATCAGAGGTGGTAGAGCCAGTGCCCGGTGACGTAGCCCCACAGATCATCTCTCTCTCTTGCTCAAATGCAAACAAGTAAACGACGAGATCCTCTTACTCAGAAGAAAGGCTGCCTTTCTGAGAAATACAAATATATATAGCTATGATCATATGAACTGGCCCCTTTTTGCATTGCTCTAGACCAAGACAGTGTGAGAAGACACTCTAACACCATCTTCACCCACTGTGGGTATCAAGCTAAAACCCAACATTGTTAGATAGCAGCTTGACAGCATGTGGCCATAAAGCAATGTGTTGGTGTCTTATGCTGTTGCTCTGCTCATTTTCACACGTATCCATTGGTATGCGTTTCAGTCACTAAGGTACTACACTGAAAGATCACAGCATAGCCCTCCACAAGTACAATGGAGATAACTGAATACTACTTTGGAATGAAGTACTTCCATCCCAACTGAATCCTGCAGAAATACCACATAATATCCAGAAGTTATTTCCACTGAACTGAAAACCTATGTGGTACTCTTAGGATATGAAATAAACCCTCACCCAATACCACATCCTCATAATATGTGTCTTTGGCTGAGTAACACTGCATCTTTCAGGAGACTGGCCTAGTTACAATAATACATTAATAACAGGACACGCCGCATGAGTAAATAAGTTCATTTTAGCAACTACGAACAACTACTAACCTTAAAAAACTAAACACCATACTTTGACAGGACACTATATTTTAAAGTAAATATTACAAACAAAATGTTATTTTCACACTGAATTAAAAATTATTTTCTCTAATAAGGTATTTTGTATTAAGTCACACATCGTTTAGTCACTAAAAATAGATGCTAGTCGCATCCAAGCCTAAAGTAACAGCGTTATCATTCAATGTAATTGAAGGCATATATTTTAAGTAATTTTGCAAACAATTTAATTTCATACAGTGTTAATATTTATAGAAATATTAATAATAAATAAATATAAAATTATAATAAAAAACAAAAACTCTGTGAATAATTAACTGATTATCATAGTTATTGGATATTCATTTTCTGTGTAACAATCAATCGTTTCACATTGAATTTTGATCACTGTGAGCAAGCATTCGGAGGTCAAGCTGTGAACCTGTTGTGCAGAAACATGTGCACGATGTCAGATAACCATAAACACACTATCATATACACCAAGTTTAACAGTCATGCACACTTGCACTCATACTTCTACCATTCCCATACTCATATGCAGTACACATTCAAATAGAGACCTACGGCACGTTTTTTTGCCATGCGTGTGATGGTCTGTAATGAGGGAGTGGTGGAGGACATATAATGAGCAATAGCAGATGGGGAAGAACAGGACATGAGGAGCAGGTGGATGGTGACAACAAAACAGAAAACGTGCCAATCAGCCATGCCACGGCAGGAAAAATGTACTCTAATGTGATTTCTCATTACATGCCAGTAGCAGTCACACACCAACTCTACACATATATACAAACACACACAGTAGCAGCAGAAAGTGACATCAAAATCAAAGTTATTCATCTTCTTCTGATATGAAAACCAATAAAGCTGATAAGTAGGCTTGTAAATCTTACTTTCGCCAACATGTATTATTAAACTCTGTTTATCTACACAAGATGTGGACAGCAGTGGCAGCTTTACAGTGAATAATTTATCTAAGAATTTAACACTGTCTCTCACTGTAAGTAAGGCTACATGGTAACCAACGGAAACATTTACCATTACATCAATACACAGTTTATGTCAATATATTGGTTCAGTAAAGTCAGAGCCATGTTAATGTATTTTGTTTAAATCATTGTAAAGAGGCTTGTCTACCAGGAAAAAATATACTGTAGTGGAAATTGGAACATGAGCAAATCTTGAGCAAAAATGTGTTTCCATAAGTCCTCACTTGAAAGTCAATGATTGCTGTACATAATACATTATATTGTATTTTATTATTATCATGATTATTTTATTTTGCTGTACGGTGGCTTTATTTGAGTTTTATTGTATCTTATTAATCTATTTTGCTTTTTATCTGTATCTGTTTTATCTGTGACCTTGAGTGCCATAAAAGGCACCTATAAATAAAATGTATTACTATTATTATTATTATTATTATTATTATGTATCCAGCACTACATTTATCTGTATTTGTGGCCTCATTCATATGGAAACAGACAGTACCTTACATATCCTAGTTTTTCCAATGAATAAAGAAAGCCCCATGAGACAGGGCATTTCTTTATTAATTTCCATGATATGCCAACACTGTAACACAAGTGCAGTAAAGTGAGAGCTGTAATGTATGAGAGGGATTAAACAGTGGTTATATAACCAGTGACCTGCCAGTGCAGGCCTACTGATCCTGGCACAGCACAGTGCAGCGGCTTATGAGAGCGGCTTATGAGAGCGGCTTACCTCTGCAAATGACTCACTTCAACGTTAACAGCTAAACTCACATCATCTATTACAAGATACATAATACTGTCAATCAAATAAAAATCTGTGTCGGCTTTGTAAGAACAAAAAGGCCCACTTCTGCCAGCGGCACTCATAACGTTACAAATCCTTTGCAGCGTTGGCCCAATTCTTGGTCACATGAAGCTCGGATGTGAAATAAAACCTCTCAAACTGAGTGCGTACTGAGTTTCACTAACGTGACATTCACAATAATAATGGCCGTAAAGCAGCACTCACTGTACGTTTACTGTACGTTTATTGTACGTTCATGCCGTTTGCTGCGAGCCACACGAGTCATTTGCACTAACTGGACATCGTTTTCCCACACAAGCACCAATTTCTATGTAACCGAATAGAAATAACTGCTTACTGTCTTAAGAGTTTTGTAGTTCCACCAATCGCAAAGTAATAATACATCAATTCATATGTTTAAGACCAAATTGAGCTATTGTTGAATGGAGTTTTCAGAGAGCGGAACACAGCCACCATCTCTCTCTTACCTTGGCTTGGTTGATGAGAAGCCCTACGAAAGTTGACACCAGCACGGACCCGGACATGCTGCCTTTCCTCCGCATCTCCTGCTTCAGGAACGGAAAAGCGGCGCTTGGCGGCTCCTCGGGTACGGTCACCGTGTAGGACTGTCGCATGCTCGGCATGCTGGCGGATAACTGAAACTGGCTACCGGTGCGAGCGACCCAAACGACAGCTAATGTTTTTTCTCCTGCTCTTTGGTTAATTGAACCTTATTCTACTGCAGGCGGCGATTTTGATGTTTCACTCCCGTTTCTGACAGGCTGTCTGCCGGTCCTCATTCATTCATACAACAGCACCAACCTCACAAATCTCGCCAATTTGACGTGTGGGTTTCCCTTCAAATGATACTAAGAGAATAACAACAACATGGGAGCACAGGTAAAATGGAGAAAATATCAGTCTAATGTCAATCGAGCCACTGATACACTGATAAGTGCATCATTCTACTCAGGTTAATGCGCGCACCCAGTCATTTGAGCGGCTCTGTAAATGGCAACAAAACTAAATTGTGTTCCCTTTCCGTTATTACAGGAGTGGAGCTCCGCCCCTTTTGGCTCGGGTTAAAGCCGGCCTACAACAAACGTCAGAGACCGCCTCCATCCGTGATGTCTACGTCAAAGTCCATCCTTCTCCACGCTCCTGTAACAGTCTGAAGGACTAATGCTGTGGTCCAAGGAGACTGCTCATCACACAGAACACTAGCCTAAGTCATCCAGGCCATGGCTTATATGCCACAATATGTTCCATCAGATACAAAATGACAACACAATAAATAAAAGACACACTGCAGTAGGTTACAAAAGGGGTGTATACAAGAAATTATTTCAAGAACAATCTTTCCCAGTGCCTCTAAAATTAGGAACAGCAGTGCTAAAAGGTTCACCCACAACACAAAGAAATGCGGTTACACAATATTTTGAGAAAAAAAAGTTGCTTTGTCAACCCATGTGATGACATTTACATCATTTACATTTACAAGCTATTTATTGTACTACTATTAAAAAAAGGAACTGTTATCTTGACACCAGACACGAGAAAAGCTAGTAATTTAAAGAGCTTATATTAGCCCCTTAATTCATTTTTACATACAAAGAGTAGTTTGTGACATTTTCTTCACCAATAGAATTTTATAAATGCATCTTTCATAACACATAGACTGCTATTTGTCCCCCATTAGACTGTTCAACCTGAAATCTGCACTATTTAAAACCACCTTCTCCAATAGGTTGGATTTGTGGCCACCAGGTTCAATCCCTGAAAATCAGATTGCTACCTAATAAGAAATGCAAATTCTTCTACATCCTTCTGCATCTGGAGACATACATAATACTATATCTATAGAATATACTGCAGGTTTGCAGTACAAGTTAAGCTAGTGTAGCTGCATAAACGCTAAAATTAATATTCATCAAATAAACACTAACAGGAGACAAAATACAGACACCACCATCCTTCTCAATAAACATTATTAGATTTGTTTGCTAAACGTGGATCATCCTCAGTCACATCGAGGTGATTGAACTTTAAAAAGACAACAATCTGCAAGCTATGTCAGAAATTGGTTTCTGTTAAGGTCACCTCAACAACTAACTTGTTACACCATCTGCAAACAGCTGCATGAAAGACAAGAAATATTTAAGTCTTCAGGAGTCAACTGTCAATGACAGGTTAAAACCAGTTAACTTTAGCATAAAAGCTATACAGTAGGACTAGAAAACATCAGATGTAGTGGCTGTAGCTCAGTAGTTAGAGCAGTCATCTACAAACTAAAGGGTCAATGATTTAACTTCCAGTGAGTCAGGTGAGCACCTTGCAAGGCAGGTGGTGTCATTTGTGTGTGAGTGGTGTTTAGGGGTGAATGAGAAACAACACTGTAAAGTGCTATGGAAGCAGATCATTTACTAGTTAGATGGTCAGACTAACTAATGCTGCCTAATTATATCGCTAATAACTTTGTGCGAATATAATTGGTTAGAAAAGATGCTTTTAAAGTACTTTTGAACAACATTACCTTAGACCCAAGACACACACCATCTGGGAGAAAATACTTAAGTCTTAAAAGACTTAAATTATTGCTAACATTAGTCAAAATAAACAGCATAAATAAAAAACATGTTCCAAGGTCAACAAATAAAACCTAAGACTGCACTTAATTGGAAAAGACTGAAATTATGTTACATCTGTTTCTAGTAAATGGGAGCGACTGTATGTTTTGACATTTTTGCCAGGGTAAAACAGTTTGTGTTGACAAAGAACTGTTGAGGGAAAATGGGCTGAAGGAGGCTAGTTGTTGGCCACACACAGCCACAAAGTGCACCCAATGAATGTTGAAGTCACTGATGATAAATGAGGCTGGACCTTGCTAAGATTTTTTTAGAGAAGCTTCTGAAACAATGCAGCTCAGTATACTGTAAGCCAGTGATTTACCACAAGGCCTAAAACTATCACCACTAAACTAATTAATAACAAAGACAACAGAATGTGCTGTACCTCACCTCCCACGTACAGGCGGACTTGCCAAAATACCAAACAAGCTTAAAAAACCCACCCCACCCATTACTAAATCTTTGTGGGAAAGTAAAGTTTTTCCATTTCTTTATTTCCCTTCATTTATGTGATCACGTACTGGTTATTTCCTAACTTGTCTTTAGAGAAAGAATTGTAATTTACACTCTGCTACCTGAATTTAGTGGGACTGATGTCTGGAGTGACAGACATGTACATATACCCAGGAGCAATCTCGTGACCTAGCCTCAAGCCTGTGGACAAAACAAATAGCTCAGACGCACATTCCATCACCTGGTTCATCATGTGTGTCAATCCTTAAGAAGGAAGACAAAAAATATGAGAAGGGGGAAAAGTGTTTATATTCTGATATATGAGGCTACAGGCTGGTATAAAAGTGGGACAAAAGTAGTCTCTGAGCAATGTTATCTAGGAGAAGTCAGAGTACAATTAGCAAGGGATAGCTGTTCTATTCCATAAACTATAATAGGCACATTAGGCTGACACTTTATTCACTTGAGTGTTTAAATTTAACCTAGGTGCAACATATTGTGTTAAAGGGAAACTAAAACAATTCATTGTTCTTGATGGCAGACCCTGGCCTTTATTTTACATTACTACAAAGTACATAATAATTTTTAGCTCGCAAACACTGATGCTATATGCTGATAACAACATGTATGCGGGAGAGTTCATGCGAGTATGTGTGAAAGTCCTAGAACAGAATGTCTTGTTTAGTCACTCTACAACTGCATATCAGATAAAGTTTCAAGTTGGCTTCAAATTCATTACACTAGCAACATGACAAAACTGACCCTTTTAGTTTCTTAGATGAGGCCTGCTCTCACTAACTTAAAACAACTGTTACCCCCGAAACACACACTACCCCTTTGTTGCAAATTATAAATGTTACATTTTCCTTTCTACAGAATTTGTTTGCAACTTTCCAACACAGGCCAAATATCTTGATTTATTAAAGTGTAGTATTTATCAACCCTGGACTACTTCGTTCTCACTTTGGGTCGTGAACAAATATTCCGAAATAAAAATCATAAGCTGGTCAATAGACTCACTGTGCATATTGAAGAAATCTTGACCATGATAGAAACCCAGGGTTCACCTAGTTTATCAGACAAATAACTTCAGTCTAACAAGCACAAATAGTGTATAGTAAGGCTTTCAAGTGTATAGGGACCTCCAGAACAAGTGGATGAAGTCATAAACTGCACAGCTACACCATGACCCTAACCTGCACAAGAAGCTAAAAAATTCTGTAAATGAACACATGGACAGATACTATATAATATTCTTTAAAGTACTAATACTGCTCATTGTGTATAATTAAAAATGTTTAAGTATTGAAAGCACCCATAAAATGAATGATGAAAACTGAGGCACTCAAGTACTGACCACTATTTGCCAAGTAAAGTACCAGATAGGAGAAGGTGTGAATGAAATGTTGTTCCAGAATCTGAGGTACCTTGACCTTGTTTAGAAGTTTTAAAGAGAAATGGACAGACTTTGAAGCCAATATGAAGATGATGATTAAACAGACAGCAAAAAACAATGAGCTTATCAATAATCCAAATAATACAGAGTCTGAATGCACAGAATTATATCAAGTACAGTTAGTCAGAGTTTGGGCTATTCTGTTATCTTTTAAATACATTTTATGGCAAAAGTAGTAAAAGAAATCAGACATTGAGTTTAATTTTTGATTCTAAAGAATATTCTAAAAATGCAACAAAGAAAATTGTCAAATTATTGGATTATAGTGATACATATTTCCTGCAATTACATGTCTTCAATTTTGTCATCAGTCATTTACAGTAGTTTACTTTAATTGGAGAAAAGTTTCCACAGGAGGTGACCCAGTTTATATCAATACTAACAAGTGCTAGTTAGCCTGCTCAGAAGCTAATCCAACGGATGTGTGAAAGGACAGTGCCATCAGTCTTTTCTATTAGCTGTGACTGTCACAGAAGCGGCAAATCCAAGACACAAGCTATGACCGGTTAATAAATAAATAATAAAGTATCTGATTAATAAAAAAGTTATAGAATTCAAAGATGTATTTGTGGTGTTTGACTTAGAGTAAGACTGCACACACCAAGTCAGAACATGCCAATTTTATGCTTAGTAAAGGCATAGAAATAGTTACATCATAAGTCCTAGTATGATTTGAACATTGTGCATTATGAACATGAAAAACAAGGGTGATGATAGGAGTCATGTTAACCAGCCTGCCTTACTCACAAAACTGGCAGAAGATGAACAAGACATGAGGCACCAGCAGATGCTATTTTTGTGTTGTTTTTGTGTTGCAAGCTTCTGAGAAACTATCAGCATTGGGGTTACCTTGCCAAGGCTATTTTAAGAGCCCATGGCATAACACTGGCATAAGTGAGTTTAAAAATTCACATTAGAGCAAGAGGAGAGAGTGTGTGTTGATTCATCTCCTCTTTTTGTCATTCTGTAGGGTTGTAATCATTGCATTTCGTGGATCCCTGGAAACTGGAAAAACTTAAACAGCATAAAGAAAAAAAATTGGATTGAGTTTAAATTCTTACTTAATGTGACTTGCAAAACTGGAGCTTAAGTTGTGTATCAGTGTGCGTGTTCAGTAAACTTTGGAATAAGAATAACACAATGGGTATTTTCATAGTTAAACAGAGCAGTTGGAAGGATGATGTGATCAACCTGTGTTTAGGTGATTTGTAGTTGTTTACACTCAATACATGACCGATGACTAGAAAGCTGGAGTTTGGGTTGGGCAATTATCATTTGGAACAATAGAGCTGTAACAGAGGCATGTCTCATGCAATTTTGACATGGTGTAGATAATTTTATCTTCACTGTAATGTTTTTCAAACTATGTTGTAATGAAAGCTATGTTACTGTGGTAGGTATTAAATGATGTGGAATTTCACTGATACTTATAAAATATAATATATATCTATAATATAATAATAAAATTGCACTTTTAGCACAGTATTTGCTTTATTATTGCTGTTTAAATAAAATTTTGTAATACTGGAAAACTGACAGATTTGTCAAATAGTCTATGGTTAAATTGATGAATGATAATGAAAATAACTAATACCTGAAGCCCTAAAAGTATGTACTGTATCTTTGACTATATGCTGAAGACGCTTGGCATGGAAGGTGAATGACAAGAGTCTCTACTCTTTATCTTTCATCAGCTTCAGTGTCATGAAAACAAGGCACCACTCCACTGTATTGTTTGAGGAAAGCTAACCTAATACAAAATGATCAGAGTTCACTAGATGGTCACAGGGACTGTCATTGTGATGCACATCGGTTGTGAGCTAATTTCTGACATTTCCCGCCCAAAATGTATCAGACAGTACACATTAGGCACACCCGACAAGGAACAGCACACAGTGCACACCCACTCCATATCACGGTCACAATCTGAAGGATTTCTAATGAATGATACATATTTACATGCATTCACACAGTACAACACACACACACACGTCTTAACTGCAATACACATGAGGTGTGTATTGCAGTTAAGTTTGTGGTAATAAACCAATTTTATTGACAAAGTTTTTTTTTTACCGTTGATGTATATTCCAATAAAGTTTGCTTCTTTGTTTTACTTTAAACAATAGTTATTGCAGTGTCGATTTGGAAACAATGAAAACTTCAGCACTATTTCTAAGCAATACAGTATAAAAGCCATGATCCTCATTTCTGGGTTCTATATCAGTGCAGAAGCCCAGCCCTAGGAGGAGAATGTAATTAAATGTGCCTGGAATAACAGAGGCCTGGGGTTAATTAACAATATTGGTGACATCCAGCCACGTGATATGATGGATAGGTGCTGATTGCTTTACAGGTTAAATAAGAGTAAAAGTAGGTTCAAACTTGCCATTTCCACTACACGAAACAAACTGGTCTTCTTTTCTAAATGCTCCTCACTAATAAGTAATTTTCTTCACTGACCAATGTGTTTTGACATGAGCTGGTACTGTATGAGTTACTGTACCAACCTGACCTTGATGCATAGGTCATGAACCATGAATAAGAAAAGTCTCTCAGTGATAAGGCTCATATACAGTTCAATTCCACATTAGTGTTTTTAAGGATGAACAAGGCATCTTTTTTTATCTAACCGTAATAGCTTTAGTACAAACACATCTCTGTTATTCTACTCTGTTATTCAGTAGTCTCATAGGTGGTAAAGTGATCTTTTTCTCTGACTCATAAAAGCCCAGGATTTTGTAACATGCATGTCATGTTAGGTCAGGTTAAGCTATTTGTGAATGGCAATTTGTATGAGCTTAATATTAGCATCTGACTGAGTTCCAGCTGAGTTTACTTTATTTACAGTACATATACGTCATGATGACAGCGAGCAGTCCTGTCACAAGACAAGTTTGTTTAGATTGCTAAATCTCCTTTACTTGATATGGTAAAGTAAATAAGTGCATATAACAAAGTTCACAGCGTTAGTCATCACTGTACAAGGGCTGCATCACTAAACATAAATACTTTTTTGTACAGTAACCTGGCTAGTACCACACATTTATGCCAAAACTGATAATTTTTCTGATGTTGTCACCCATGGTAAGCCCACAAAGCTGATTATAATTTGACTGATTAGAGTGCTCCTCAGGAGTGTGTACATACATTTTGATTAGTACAGTATACAGTTTCCATTGACTTCACATAATTCCTAGTATAGTGTCACCCGCTTTCAGCCTGAGCAGAGATCAAATCAGCCAGAAGAAGTGAAAACACCTGTGTGAATGTGCATACAACAAAAGGAAGTATTTCTTCATTGGTTATTACAAACCTAGATCCGTAAAAATCACGTGTCGAGAACAAAACTGCAAACACTGAAACACTCACTAGTAACATTATTAGTTACACCTGTTCAACTGCTGCCAGTGTGAGTCATTACTGGGACTAATCAGGATGAAAAGTGGGTTACATGTGCTTTCTGACTTGCAAGGACAAAACTTTGGTCTTTAATGCTGAGCATATAAACGAGGCTAGTGGCCCGCAGACCCAGCTTATCGTGCCTCCATCAACAGCACCATCAGAGAGGTAAGTGAGTGTAAGTGAGCTTATTGCTGGTTTAGCAGGGGTCAGGTATCTGTGCGAAGAGTTTATTTGTCAAGTAAGCATGGAGTTACATACATACACTGAAACAGTGAACTTTGGACAGTTTCTTATTATGTTAAGGGAAAATAATTCTCCCACTAAAGAACAGGTTAAAGGAATGTGAGAGAGTGTAACATGTCTGCTATATTGTTGTACAGTGTGTACTTTAAGTGTATTGTAATTGATTTGAGCGACAGTGCCCCCATTTGGTAAATACCAGTACACTCAGAAGCTGGGCTCTGTCATGTATGTGAAACTAAAAGCATGAAAGTATGCCTCTCTGGTAATGACTGCAGCTTTGATTCTATTCTCCTTACTCAGGCTGTGGATATTGATCCCCTCATGTGAAGTACACCACAAATAAAAGCAGCAAGCTTCAAGCAAACATTTGCAAGAACAGACGTCATTATCTTACCGTGGAGTCCCTGGAGGGGGAGTCAGACACCCTATTACTGCTAGGATCCCATGTAGAAGAGCTGAACCCTCTGCTGCTGCTGCTGAAAGCCTCCTGGGTGGAGCTCCGCGAGAGGGCCTCCTGAGTAGAGCTCCGTGACAGGCCTGAGTAGCCAGGGCGTGAGCTAGTGCCATATGAGTCGGCCACATCACTGTTGCGACTGCGGTAGTTCCGCAGGGCACTGGTGGAGGAGGATGTGATGGATGAAGAAGAGGAGGAGGTGTTGTTGAGGCCCAGAGAGGCCAGGTCCCTGCTCAAGTCACTCTGGGATACAGATTTTCGTCGACTGAGGGCTATGCTGGAGGCCACCGGTGAAGAAGAGAGGTAGCTGGACTGGGCTGAGGACGAAGAGAAGGTGCTGTAGCTGGGGTAAGCTGACCCCCCACTCAGCCCTGATCCCCCATAGCTCTTGACGGGGGTTCTGCTGAGGCTCTCGCTCCGGCGACTGCTGCTGCTTCCAAGTATGTCGGTGCGTGGGATGGTTCGACCCCGGTCACGATCTGGGTCTGATGAGGTGCTGTAGTTGCGGCTGCGGGTGGCGGAGCTGCTCAGATAACTGGAGGAGTAACCTGAGGAAGAGGTGGAGGTGGCAGAGGGCTTATAGCCGGACAGCCTGTCCCGCTCACTGTAGGAAGTAAGACCTGGGGTCAGGGAGGAGCTGTAAGAACCGTAGTGGCTGGTGTAGGAGGGGCCAGCGTAGCGCTTGGCGGTAGAGGAGACGCGGGACATGCTGCTGCTGCTGCTGCTGGTGGTTTCTCAGCCACAGGGATGGAGAGTCTCTGGAAGACCGCATCGACTGTAGCCACAGCAAAGTGACACAAGCATTAGTTCATCAGCAAGAATCAAATCAATGCTTACACTATAGCAGCAATGCAGGATGTAGATAGGGCATCATTTACTCTCTCTTCTCTAAGCAATAATCTGTTTTTAACACTAAATGATTCAATATTGATCTTCCATTAAAATTCAATCCTTTTGGCATAAATCATGAGAACCTATAAACTTATGAATTCCTCAAACTGGTGACTCAAAAACAAAGATAATTATTTAAAACACTGGGTACGATTTTGTCACATTTTAATTTCTACAAACTGCATGTAGTCTATATTACTTTGACCAATTTACAAATCATACTGTTTTTCTGTGTATTTCTGATATGCAGGCAGCTATTAGCCGCATCATTAAAATAAAGTTACAATAACTTGATACTTCCAATATGTAGGTAATGTTTCAGGTTGTAGATTATATCCTTAACTGTCAAACTGTGTTGTTTCTTCATGGCAACCTATATAATGCAGTAGGGAGAGAGAGTTAACTTAAGTTTAAAAAAAGGAGACACCCCCTGAAGCCCTTGTCCTAAATCAAAGAAGTAAATAGGAACAATATTTTGACATCTCAGAATGGAAATCCTCGCTCTTACAGGCCACCAGCTTCACCACTCCTCTGTGTCTCAGTATATTGTGCCTCTCCCACGGTTACAATAGGAGAGTCCAGCTGGATGAAGTGGCTGAGGGACAGAGGCTCTTCTTCACATAGACATCAGCATCTGAATAAATGAAAGTATCTGGTGTTGCTATCAGTGTTGAATTCAGTAGAGGAGGCTCCTGTTTCTTTAATCTGCCTCTCTCTCCTCCTCTCTCTCTTACTGCTCCTTATCCCCTCTTGCTCTCTTGGTTGCTGCTCGGCACCATGCCTTCTCTCTGAGGGCACTTACTTCTCCTCAGTGTAATTTCTCTCTTTCAGGGTCTCTATTGCTTTCTCCTTTTGCCTGTCTCTGTGACCACAGGTTTATCAATAATTCAGTATATTGGATCTGGGGTAGGTAGACAGGCCACGGGCCAGAGTCAGGCCAACAAACACTTCTGGCCAACACACATAGGCAGGCCAGGCAGCTGCGGCTATTCAGTTGGGTACTGCTAAGCCAATGAGACTAAAGGCATCTAACACTTACTTTCAGTCAGCTATCTAAAGCCAGGCTTGGTCGATCTATGAGATTGTTTATTTAATTTGGCAGCAGATGAACTAGAGAAATATTTTGGTTTTGTGGACTGAAATGCACTTGGCAACTACATAGTTAATTGGCAATGGCCCTTTTTTAGTTGCTTAGTAGCATCAATATACCTGTTAAATATGCATAGGTATGTAATATGTATGTAATTAAATATATATATGAACATTAGCTGTCCTGTCCAAGGTGTACCCTGCTTCTTGCTCAACTCTGAAAAGGTTAAAGATAATGGACAGCTAGATAGTTGGATCAGCATCAGCCATGGACAAAAATGTTGAACTCAAATATTTTCTAAAATACTCATAAATATTCAGCTTTCCAGGATCTAATGCATTCATTTCAAATACTATTGGGTTTTATATTTTAGAAAATAGGCATTTATCTGTGTACTTAAGCCTTAAATAAGCTTATAATTTGAGGAAAATGCACAAGCTGAAATACTAATAAAACTACTACTCCTAGGCAAAATTTCTGTCCAGTTATTTTTTTCCAGTGTCTTGTAATCTGAGCTTGTAATTTGCTGCCTGAAGGCAGTAGGAACATTGGCCAAGCACTGTTCTCAAAGCTTGTGTTTGACTTTGAGGCAAAAATTATTCATTACTGCTAATTCCACTAGCTGCAGTTGGTAAGCCCACCACATTCTTATCATCACACTAGCTCAAGCCTTCATTATGTGACTGCTCACACTGTGTAAGCACATGGATAAAAATGTGTGAGGGAAATCACAGCGAGAATCCTGAATGATCTATGACACAATGAGGCATGTTGTATCTGACAAAACTGTAAGTCCCACTGTGTAAACAAGATATTTTAACAATTACAAATTCTTAACAAATTGAGGTCTGTGGTTGTCTTCCATTTATTTGGGATTTGATCATATAATGGAATGCTGTAACTGTCAAATAAGGGATGCATAGATGTATTTTGAACCCTTGCCTTTGCTACTGTGGCCTTGCTGAATCTAACTGTAACTGGCTTATGTATACACCTCTCTGTATTCCCAAAGCTGTGTCATATCCAAAGATTCAGGCCAGCTGAGCAAAACAAGCTTGGGCTAGTCTGGTGGGTGAGCTGCTGAGAGTGAAGTGCAAGCAGCTAGTTACACCCGTGGGAGTAACACTACACAACATGGACACACAGGATTGATAAAATGATAGCAAACTATGGTTTTCACTCCTGAGAGGAGACGTCTCCACGGAAACAACAACACATGCACAGGCACGAGAATGCGGCATTCTTGCAAACACGCACACCCGCAAACACACACACACACACACACACACACACACACACACACACACACACACACACAGGCTACTCTGCATTTTCAGCCTCCCCTGAGGTTGTGCTAACCAGTAGTTACCATAGTTACCATCCACAAACTGCATTTGTTTGCTTGCTACCAACGCATAAAGGACTTAAAAGTAGCAGCAGGACACATTCCATGACCAATTTACACTTACTATGAGAGCTAGAGCCTAGTGGCTGCACTTAATGCTCTTTACTCCCTTCCTTCCTGTAGAGAACCACCAAGGAAATGAAAACTCTACCTAACAAGCCTGTGTATCTGGAAAATGACAGAACAGGATAAAATAGGATTAAATATGAGGTCAAAGAAAAACAAAAGGAAAAATATTCCACTACAGAGCTTCTGGTAAATCTGTATTAGAAGAGCTGTCAACAGAGTGGAAGAAGTGAGTGCAAGGAGTACAGGAGGAGAAGATTTTAGCAGCTGACTGCTGGCAGTCTTTGGCAATGAGCTGAAGAGATGAAGTTTCACTTACAAGGCATGTTTCAGAAAACCAAGATCAAAACTTAACTTGTCTGCTTACTTTAACTTTTTGGAATATGATTCTAGCGCAACTAAAAACACAAAGCACAGGAACATAAAACAAAGATGACTGAAAAAACAAGCAAGTAGTACTTAAAGTGGTAATTATCACTAGAAGTAGTGTTTTACTTTTCAGTAAACATGTTCCCTGTCTATTCACAAAGTAATAATGTCAATACATTTTCAATTTAAAGTTGCACCCTTCAATATTTGTTTACTTAATTAATGGAATAAATGGGTGCGTAATGATATAGTGGTTGTCTATAGTGACCAGCCCACAGATAAATACCATGTCACTATGAAGTTTCTCATTGATTTGGCTTTACAGCCTCCAAATTTTGGTAAATTTTGGTATCAGCACTCTTAATCAACTTGGATTATTGGACTTACATTCATCTGGTGGACAACACAAGGTAAAATTACATTTCCTTTTGAGGAGCTTTAAGCAACATACAAGTACTTTAGAAAGATTTTTTTTGAAGTTTAGATTTAAATAAACATTAGATTAAAAAACGGAAAAAATGGAGGATATACTAAGGAACTTTATAAAGTAATAAATATTGTAAATAAATGTATGGGAAAAGAGATTTGTTAATTTTCATTACACCTATTATTCCAATAAAATATGCTTCTGTTGAAAATCAATCATTCTAATGAGTCAGTCACATTGTTCTCCCCCTGGTCTATTAGAGAGCAGAGCCAATCTCAACTGTGTTGGGAGAGTGTGTGATGACGCAGGGATAGCAGAGCTAGCATGCCCCAGGGTGACATTGCATGAATGGCGCATCAGGATGGACGCTCTCTTGTGATTTTGGAGTGAAAGTATGTGCGTCTGTGAGTGTGTGGAAGTGTTCTACCGTAGTAAATTGTTAGCTCAATCTCAGCCGAGTAAGTGAGACGAGAACCGTGAGTGTAAAAGTCTATGTAAAATCAGATACATCTAACACTATGAAGACAGTAAAATAAATGTGTCACAATAAGCTTATTATTTTACACCATTACAGAAAAACTTGCCCATACCTGTACTGTGTAGTGTATCTTTAGTGAATCAAAAGGATTATTTCTACAAAATAAAAAAGAAATAAACAACTATATGGATCTAACAAAGCATATCATCAACACCCTACAAATCTGATTGAATGGCATTTTCATTTTTCCTACTTTTATTCAGCCTACATGAGGGGGAGCAGTTTTGCACTGCTCTAATAGTCCAGCAGTCGTTGCTAATTTGCAGAAACTGAAGTTGCAGTTAGGAGTACTAAATATTTTCCTGCTGATCCAGAAATGACATTGATTTAACAGTTGTAATTTCTTTTTAAGAACAGTCACTGTACGTGATCTTACTCCCACATGTTTCAGACTGTATTTTTCAGACTATTTTAAGTTAAACATGTTAATGAAACAGTTGCCTATTTTCAGATTTAGCGGACACAGAGCAACAGAAATATTCACTTCTAGCTGTGAAAAGTGCAGTTTTCCCTCCTTGTAACTCTTCAGGGAAATACATTGCTCATTTGCAGATAAATAGTACTCCACTGTCTTCTCCATATAGTGGCTGCTCGCTAAACTTTGTGTATAGGGTTAGAATGGTACAGTAAAATGGTTTTCCAGAGCTTTTGTTTTTACTGAAAACAAGTATCTCCTGCTTCGGGAGTTGAAAGTGGGACTAAATCAAAGCAATCACATGAGGGCTGTAAATTTATGACAAGAAGCTATGAACTACTAAGATGCTCCATAGAACTATCAGAAAACTAAAGACCTGTGTGATAAATTTCTAATAATTTGTCACTACAAAATAAACCTTTGACACTGGACATTTTTATTTTATTTGGTCTAAGATTTGGAAATAACCTTCAATGACTTTTGCCATAATATACATACCATAGTTTGTTGCAAGAAAATAGTAAATAATAGTTAATAAATTTGAACAATTGCTACTTTTGTCAATTGTATACACTCTAAACCTACAATCACTTCAAAAAATTCAAATAGCTGTAGTGGCACACATGGACACTTACCTACGGGCCTAAAATTACCATAACATACATTATACATAGTGTTTGCATGGGGAATAATGTTAGAAATCAACATGGGGGCTATTCGGTGTTCCCTGAGCTGTGTTGGGTTTGGCTCAGCCTTACAGGAGGCTATATATATACCCTGAAATGTGAGCAGATAAGGGACTGTCTGTGAAGGGCCACACTGACGCCTCTGCCCCTTTCTCTCTGCCTGGTAGTTTGACATATTCAATCCATTCACTAGCTACTAGTTAAAATCAACTCCTTGAAGTTTTCAGCAGTAAAGTTTAGGGTGTAGCAGGACAATATAATTCTGTATTTAAATAAAGGGAAAAAAGTAGGTAGCGGAACATACTGTGCTAGCACAAGAATTATTGCCAAACAAAACAATTAAATTAAAATGACAACTAAAAACATATGGTTTATGAAAATGATATTGAAGAAGAGATTTTATCAATGGTTTTCACTTGTCTTGGCACCTCCGGCAGAAAACTGGAGCTCTGACTGTAACAGCACAGTCATCTTTGTATTTACATTATCGAGCATAATATTAAACTCTCAAAAACAGGTCACATCCCCAAGCACTGCATTCAAATTTTGTACCTTTTTCACATTTCAAATTGATATTCTTGAAGAAGAAAATTCCTTGAAGATTTTACCCTCATTCCAATTCTTCATTACAAAACCAAGTTTTAAAAACAAATTTGCATTTCGCATCATCACCATATGTTAGTGACTCATGTAAGAGGCCATGATGCCAGCAATGACCTCAGAGAGTTCTTAATCTGCAGCCTTCGGTGACTGATTCACCAGCCCCTGCTGCTGATTAGCTTAATCCTTTATTTACTGAACTTATTAGTTGGCCAATTAGTAACTCTATAATTTTAAACAGACATTTAACATATATTTCTACATTATTACAACCAAATGTGTTATTTTATTATAAACATTTTTCCAATAGTCTCATTAACTTGCATTGTTTGCATTTACATTCTGTCCCTCTGCAACAAAATCTATCAATCTGAAATAAATTTGAAATGTCTTTTAAAGCCATACTATTTAAAGTCTACTTAATACTTTACCAACATTTCCGTTTTCCCCTATAGTCAAGTCTAGTGGGGTGCAATAAAATGTATATTATTTAGTATTTTGATACTAAAGGGAAAAAGAAATTAAAGTAAAGCAATGTACAGGTTTGGGACAGGAATGAATGCCAAATAAAACTATGTTTGTCAAATGAAATAAATTGATGATGGACTCATCTGGATGCATAATTTTGAGGCATGACAACAAATCATTGCCTTCTCTGAAAAAAATTTGCTTTGCTCTTTATGCTCTACCATGCCCTGCACAGCTCTGCAGCAGAAAATCTGTTCTTATTTCTGATTGGTCAGTAGAGCGAGCCTCATTCTAAACATTCAGAAAGGCTATGTCGGTATTGCTGCCAGTGCTGTTCAATCAATGCGTGTGATAGGAGGCTTTGACAGTACCTCTCAACATTTAGATATTTTATAGAGCATTTTTCTATTACTAAAAGCTCTCCTGTAGGCATCTGAATATTACCATCACTATATAACACATACATTTCAATGTAGTTTGGGTGTCTAATACAAAGATATATGTGTTGATACTGTGTCTGGGGAAACAAATCGGTTTTTATCAAATCTGGAATTATCTTAGACTTGTTTTTCTACTCTGATTGAGACTTATAGCAGTGTAGGCAGCATTTTAAAAGACCAATTAGTGTCATAGTTTAAATGTCTACAGGGCAGTAATGCTGTAAACTGAGAAAGAACTGACGCACAACACCACCTTTCCAATTTAGTCATTTCTGTGAGTCATTTAAACATAAAACATAGTTATTTTACTAACTTTTTAGACGAGTCATCTTAACTATACAAGTAGTAAAACTCTTATATGAAACAACAGGAATACATTGTGAACTACATGTATTATGAGGGATACTGACCATCACCTGAACACTGTTTGTATGTGTATAACAGCTTGTGTGTGTAGTAGTTACCTGCTGTATTTTTGTAGCTGTGCGTCAGTCACCCCTGGCTGTGATCGTTTTTGGGCAGCTCATCCTACTGTTGCTACCCCACAATGCACATACACGCAGGTTTTGCGACAGTGATCAAATCTGTGGAAACACACAGACACACTACATGTCAAACCATCAATACATTAAGATACAATAAAATTGCGACATGAGATGTGTGAGAAGTGTAATCTGAAATAGGAAAACATCACTAGATATATGCTGTTAAACAACAGCTATCATCACAACAATCCTTGTCTGACAAAGAGGAAAATGCAACGCATGAGAAATATATTGCCTAGAGCCCAAAAATTACGAAGACAGATGGAGTCAGTGTCTCTTTTTCTATTTTATGCTGTCCCTCACAGCACACTTTGACACATAACAGCAGATATGCTCGGCATAAAGTGAGCATACATGCCGCGATTTAATGTCAGGCCATCAACAAACTCGTAATTTCAAATACAAAGCAAAAGCTGCTCAAATATAAAGCTCAAGGTAAAGAGAAAGTTTGACTGCATCAAATTTTGCCAGTACAATCAGGTACTAGTCTGTATATACATTCACTACAAAGAAAAACATCATGCGTATAAACTCATGTTATGCTCTACTGAAGAAATACGTTCTCAGGTCTTCTACTCAAGCTAGAAAACTCCAAAACTTTCCCAAACATTATCACCAATCTTCCATGATCATCTCCTTGGAAAGACATATTCTACATCTGAGCCCACACCTTACGTACTCAACTAACAACTAGGCACCTAAAAGAAGAAAAGGGAGGAAGAGTGGCAGTTAATTTGGTCCATAAGAGGCTCACCCTTGTTGTTCTGAGTGGTCGGGCCAATGGACTGAAAGCAATGGGGTACTACTTGGGAGGCTGTGGCCCCAGAGTGTGAGAGGATATTATGAGCACAGCGGACCAGAATGGCACAGATCAAGTTACAGAACTGGTAAATATAGCAGATGCCTATGACCTCTACAGGTCACTCAACACTCAGTGGCATTCCAATTTGCTCCTAAAGGACTGCCAATAAGACTTTTTATAAGTCAAGCTGGGTAGGCAACAAGTTCACCACACTGCTGTAGCCAGCAGATTGTCTGCTTTCTTAGAAATTAAACCTCTAAGGGGGGCAAGCTTCACAGGATCCGGATTCATCCACAGGCATCTCTATAGTAATAACTGCTCCAGTAATAGTGCCTCTTTAAAGTGGCCTCGTTACTGCATAGGCTGCTGTCATGCTGTGAATTTTAAAATTCAGTTTTAATGCTGACAGTACTAAATGCATTTCATTACATGACATCTACATGTATTTACATATATATTGATTTTTTCAAAATTAAAGTCATTTTCCACCTGGTCTCTCTTGTTCCGGCCACGTGTATATAAAATAGTCACAATACATGCGTATGCCAGAAACAATTTAACCAGCAAACTCCCACATAACAGTGTTTTGTAGCACAGGAAAACAGTTGACGTGTGTATACAAGACAATGGAAAAAGACAGGCTAGTGTTAGTGAGAGGTATGGCATTACATGACACTGACAGGAGATGGGACGACAATGGCCCGGTCAAAAGCCATGGTCGATGCACTGCAGCATGACCCTTTCTTTGCGGTTTTTGATATGAGGCAAAACTAAATGCAATTCAAACACATCCACATAAAGAACAGGGACATCGTATTCCACACGTGATTTGACAACCACTCCTATTTTACCAGCGCTGCTCGATGATGGAAGAGGGAACACTGTCCGTGAAGGGGCCGGAGAGGAGACTCTCAGTGAGAAACTTGAAATGGGGAGTAGTGAATTATAAGATTAGCACTGCGCTTATTGACAGCCTGCAAGGCCAGAGCTGATGCGAGTGACCCTAGTGATCGGCCTGCATCGGTCAACCTCAGTTGACTAGCTATGAAGCAAGGTAACTCAAGTAGTGTACTGTTCACTAGCCAAGACAGGGGCAGTGTTTGAAGGCAGACCACCTTGCCACAAACTGTAACTTAACATTAGTGTGTACATTTGTGTGACACTGGTTATGGGCAAACCTCGCACATCAAACTGGTAACAACATAGCTAGGAACCTGAAATCAACCCCTTCTTATTAGGAAGATAAGCAAGACTTCATTCGACAAAAGCTGAACTTTTGAGATTGGTCCCGCTTTACTCTTCCCCTTGAACACACCGCAGGGCAGTAGGTGTACCCCAACTTGCCGCCTTAAAACTTGACATTATACTCAAATAACGAGTCGCTTCGCAGCCCCGTTTTTGCCGAATACTTTGGCGATTCATTGTGACTTTTAAAACGTTTTAAACGGTGCTCGGTAAATTCTGGATTTATTCCCAACAAGCGAGGGAACATACCACGGCTAGAGTTTGCCTGGTGATTCTGTCCTTGGAAGAGAACAGCACCTACCAGGGACACGGTGGTGAAAGGTAACTGCATTCACTCACCCCACAGTTGGAGATCGTCCAGATCCAAGCGGGCACAGAAACGCCCCCAGAAAGTGTCTTTCTGGCCGGGTTGTGTTGCTTTTGTTGGCCTTTACTTAAGTTCCCGTAAAGTATGAAAGTTGGACCGAAGACTAACGTTACACCGCCACGGTGTTTTAGTCAAGTGTACGCTGGTATTCAGCCATATCTCCTGTCCCCTGCAGTTGTAGAGTTCCAGCGACCGAGTAACGGTTCTTTTCTCTTTAACTGTGACGTCAGTCCGGCAACGGAGCTGATTTCCGATTGGTTCATTCTGCTCTGCCAAGGTCACATGCCAGAGCCGCGAGCAGCCTCCTGCACCGTCGCCATGGCGACGAACGTAAACATAAGAGATTTCTTTCATTGAATAAATGATATATTCAAGCATATGGGACAGACGGACACTTCTTTCCATTAAGTATTTTAGGTCTCCGACCCCCCAGCCTCCCCCCCGTGTAGACCTACATACCAACTAAAATATCAGCTTTTCGCTGGCAAGAATTATAAATTGTTTACTCCACCCACTAAGTGTTCGTGGATTTAAATAGGTTTGCTCACATTTAAACTGTATGTAGGCCTACGTTTTTGTTTTTTTTTATTTAATGAGAGATTTATTTTTTTGCAGTATGTGTACGCTGATGTATATGTGAACCCTGCAAAGCTGAACAGACATTTTACACAATAATTGTAATATGTATAAAGTTAAAAAATATCTAATCGGGTGTAAACTTCCAAGCATTAAGACAGGCCTTTGATTCATCCACAAACGAATTTTAATTGCTACCACTCTTACATTTTGTAGGTGCCTAAGAGGTAATAAATACAAATCTTGCTTACTAGGTTTGTTGTTATAATTTTGCCATTTGAACCATTCTATTTTTATGTGCGGTTAATACTGCATTAAAGAAGACTTGCAATATCACAGTTCATGATAAGAACACATTTCTTGCTGTGTTCATTGTTGGTTGGATCAAATATTTAGGGAGATCTGATAAATGGTTACAGCACTTGTGTAGTCATTCATGCTGGGATGTGTGTGTCTGCACCAAACTGAATGAGCAATAGAAATCACACTGTAATATCTGTATAGAACACATCAGGACCCCTGACGTGGCTCCAACACAGCTGCTGTGAATAAAACAAAGTCACACACAGATGAGGGAAACTGTCATTTATTACCATTGAATAATCATCTTTCTCTACATATACTAACACATGAAAGATGGCCCAATCAGTTTCATTCAATACTTCATATGCAGTAGGTTCCTACAAAAAACGATTTTGTGTTATATGGCAAATATTAACAGTCCCATGTTACATGACTGAGTGAACAGATTAGCTTAAATATTGGTGTACGAGTGTGAGCAGGGATGAAACCTGTGCATCCTGCATATTTATTCAAACCATATAATATATAACACAATAATCAAAGACAAATATAACCTTCTGAGATACATGTGAGCTCTGGCACACTACTTTTAGAGGCAGATGATTACACAAGCAGTGTATTTACCAATGTATCCAGAATAGCAGATCTATTTAGTTTAACAGATCTCCATTTTTAAACCGGATGCTCTGCACTAAAGCTGCCAGATGTCTAGCATTATGTGTTGAGTATTTAAGCAAAGTAAATGTGGATCTTTTCAATGGGTACATTTTCTCTATTTCAGCAGACAAGCGCTAATAAAACAGAAGAGTGTTTCGTTTTTGTTAAACTGGCATGTTATCAGTTTATTACTTTTCTGAGATTCTTAGTACTTCAACAAGAATGTCTACTTTTCATTTGTTTAATTGCTTAAACTAACAACAGATGGCACCAATTTTGGGGAGGAGAAAGAACATATTAGGTTATACCTGACTGAATTCAAAGGAAGATTCCACTTTCGGTTGCTCTTTGTGTTAATTTTGTTTTTAGAACACTTATTTGAACGATGGCCTGAAATTCTTGGAAACATATTTAGATTTCCTGACTTATTCACTGGAGAATTAGATTAACAGATACGGATACTAACCAGTCTCACGTTTGTACAATAAACATAAAAATGGCAACAACCAATAGCTTAGCAGAATAAATTTACAGTAGTCAGAACATGAGCCAGCCAGGCTCTGTCTGAAAACAAAATCTGCCTATCAGCAAGTCTAAAGACCATAGCCATGAGAATGGTATAAATTTTACTTATCTAGAGTCTCAGCAAGAGGAAACAAAGCCTATTCTCAAAATGTGGATAAATTTCTTTAAATCATAAAATATAAATAAGCAGAAAGCAATGTGAATGGTACTGGTGATGAGAGCAAATGGTGTGTTTTTAAAAGGGACAGTCACTTCTTACTCAGGCTACAAGTACAACACTTCATATGGCTCCACTGCATTGTTATCCATAGGGGATGCTGCTGATGGAACTTTTAAGTCACTGCCTCTAAAACGGGTTTTCCTGTATGTATCAGACTTAGAGGCAGTGCTAGAGGGCCTCAAAGTTAAAATCTTTGGCACCAAATCCTGATGCTTAGCTGCATTGGAAATGTGTGGATATGATGTCCATCTGACTTGAGATCAGAGAAATACAACTGCCAAAAACAACCCAATAAACAATCAAAAAATACATTTACAATACCTGCTCAAGTACTATTATGATGCAGTTTTCTTTAAAAGGCCTCATGTTCTGACTCAGTTTCTTAGTATGAGTGATAAGGTTCTACATAAACTCTCCATTTACTGTTCAAGTTGGAACCATCTGTTTTCTGTTTGTTAGTTTCTGTTTTTTGTTCACTCGTTTGAAAAGATGAGTCTCAAAGCATTTTTAAAAAGTGTGACGTCACGTACAGTTGGGTGCAAATGTTTGCATTCTTTAAAAACAAAAAACAAAAAGAGTAAAAAAAATTGCATGTATTTAGCTAGTACATGTTTTTTATTGTTTTATTAATTCATGTATCAAAGGAGAACTTTCTTTTTATGCACTCCTTGACTTTTTGTTACTTTTGATGATGAAGCAATATTTGTAGTAGCCGAATGCATTAAACGTTAGATTTATTTCAAAAATATTTGTTTTACTCTTTTAGCCTTTTATTATTGATATGCAAACTTTTGCAACTAAGCGTACTGGGTGAATCAGAATTTGGATCAAAATGTAATGACTTGTGCTTGTTTATGTTTCCATGACACTGTCAATCAAGTCTGACCAAAATATACCCACACAGACCTGATAAAGCCAACTCCTGATAAATAACAAATATGAATTTTTTAAAATAAACTTAAACTGATATCTGGTATAGAAAATGGATTGATAATTGCTTTAATAATAATAATAATATTAATAATAATGACTAATGTTACAGAGAAATACTCTGAATTTAAACTTTCAGGGGCTTTAACAGTTGCAAACATTTCTTTTTCATGGGTTGAACGGTAAGGGAAACACAATAAATAATGTCTGTAAAGCTTCTCAGTCATCCAGGTTTGGTTATCTGCGCCACTTTAACAAGCCTATTCCGGCCAGGGTGGGACAAAAACCTACTCTGGAGGATATAACTGGGTTCCCCAGCCAGACTCAAGAAGCTGCTTGGATAAGTAGCAAAACATTTCTAACCAAGAAGAAAGAAGTCCATTTGATATGATTCAATCCTCAGACAAAAAAATAAATAAATCTGTGTGAACTCAGCAGGTAAACCATACACTTATATTAGAACAGACATTTTCCTCAGGCCTAATCAAAAAGTTCCTTTAAAGTGCATTGTTTAATAAATCTGAAAAATAAATCTGTTGCATACTACATGTTCTCCCTTCAAACAAATCTTACATTAAATGGAAAACTGAAAACACTTGAGACATAGATGTCGGTGCCAGCGGTGCCCTGTGGCCTGTTTGTGCTGGTTTCTACGGCGGTGGTTCATGCTACACTAACGTAAATTCAGCACTGATGAAATGGAGAAACCTGTTTCAGTGTTATAACTACATTCACCTGATCTGCCATTCACCATTGCTACACCTTCATACCGACTCCTTAGTTATATTATACCTAGTGATATTCAAGTATAGTAGTACTGTCAGAAAATAAATTACTAACTTACAATAGTGAGGGAAATATTGTAACATTTGACAGTGGATACTTATATTAATGCTTTTGAATGGCAGCAACAATGTAAAAAAAGAAAGACTAAAGTACACAGCTGAATTTTATACAACAAGTAAATAAAACCATAGCACAGATACTGATGACACATATTTTGTGGCTCTTTCCTTAGATGGAAAACTACAACAGGACTCCCCTACTCTGCTAAGTTGCTTGCTATAGGAAAAATCACCATCCAGTGGACATCCAACAGCAATGCTCCCCTTATACAAGGTGGATGCTGGGTGCAAAGCAGCACATCTGGTATTTATTCTGCATTATCTTAATAATATACTATCTTTGGTGGAAGTACTACTGTGCAGGATGACCTGAAATGTAAATACACCTACAGTACACCTGCCTACCTCCTGTTATTTAGGAGATGAAATGCTGATGTAAAGGATAAAAGGAACATCCACAAATAAATGTGGGTTTTAAAGGGGCACCATACCCAATCGGTGGTGTACTTTCATAAAGTCAGTGGGATTCACAAGAGACAGGGTCCAAAATATCACAATTCAAGCAGCAGAAGCCAAGAAATGGCATAAGCCACTGGTAAGGGCCGATTTCTTAAAACAGGGGCCTGTCCTCTTAATGCATAATAATGACCTGAAACTTTTAACAGCACTCATTCATCACCCTGCACAAAAAATCAGGGGTACTGCTGAAACTGCACTGCTACTGTATTTCAAAACAGCCAGAAACATTCATATATTTATGAAAAACTCTTCTTCCTCAGCAGTGTGGTCAGCTAAAATGAAATAAACTCTTTTGTAAATTAGATGTTACCCCCTTGTATTGATCCTATGCTAGACATGTTCCAAAAGATTGTCCTTAAGGTTCCCTGTTGTATCTGTGCATGTCCTTCTGTCACTTCTTTCCTCACAAAACCCCTCACTTTCACCTTGCTGGAGTGGCAGAACACTTTTTAATCAGAAACACAGTCCCTAGGGGGCAGCACATTACAACAGCTGCTTTGTGGCTGTGTGTGTGTGTGTGTGTGTGTGTGTGTGTGTGTGTGTGTGTGTGTGTGTGTGTGTGTGTGTGTGTGTGTGTGTGTGTGTGTGTGTGTGCGTGCACCCATGTATGCCTATAGTATGAGTTTTGTGAAAGGAAACACATCCGATTCTGATCAGTGATAAGGAAACACCAACATTAAAAAGTAGGTATTATGTGTTTATGATTTTTCACTCTTCCCCCCCCCCATCCACCACCACCACTATCGCTGTAAGTGTGGCTGTAAGTTTGGCTGTAACTGTGTTTAGTATTCTAGCTGTGATACAACAGTTTATGATGATCACTAATTAGACAGATATCATACCCATGGACACAGCACCTGCAGCTACACTCACAGCCAGGGGTTTCACTCTAGACAATTGGAGCTCGACCTTTTGAAAGAACCAATAAGCAATAAATGCATGTAAGTTGTCGCATCCTCTGCCTATTCTGTTGTATCTGCAGTGTGTTTGCCTAAACTAGCAGTGTATGGTAACTGGACTGGAGTGGCACACTAATTTAAAAATCCCCACTGTGACCTTTCAGAGACTCCGTACAATTCAACACATGTAGGTATGAGATGATTTTGTGTCATCACATGTAGTTTGGAAGCCAATTGTGGTCTTAACTAAATTTACATGTGAGGTTGAAGCCTCTGGGGGGGGAACATATACTGCTAATAGTTTTCACTTTGAATTAACTTGCATATTCACAACTTCTGGATTTTGCAGTGAGGGAGAAGGAGAAGTTGCTGTTTTTACTATGTTTTTTGTAGAAACCAGGCCATAATCAAATTATTAAATTAGTCAGAGAAGAGCATTTTAAAGGTCTTAAAACGCCTTTTGGGAGGGAATTGTAATTAAAAACGGTTTATTATATGATAAATTTCACATTGATCTTTAAATATTTTGCCACACAATCAATTGTAATATTAAGAATAACTAACTATGCACAGAAATATAAAAAAAACAAAACACCACCTAACAACAAAATGGACTCTATTAGATTTTTTCCTTTAACAGATGCTGTTCTCCCGATATTGTGCATACTGTACAGCAGAAGTGAAAACCAGAATAGGAGTGCAGTTCACTCAACAGCGCTGCCTCACCACTAATCAGGAAAGGTATTTTACGACCAGTGAGCACACCCATGTTGTTGGATACTTGCCTTTGCAGGTGCTATGGTACATGCCGTGTAATAAGAGACAGAGCTGCAGTGAAGCTTTGCTGGTATAGCTGTGCCTTCCAATCTGCTTAAGCCACTAGCTGACTGTGAGTTGCTCTCGCCGTGTCCTCCACTGTGACAGATGTGTCCACTAACTCCAGCAGATGCCCTCAAATAAAGCTGAAATAAATTAGGACGTAACATTCTCCAGATCTCTGTGTTTTCTCAATCACAGCCACCCAGCAGTCCACTGTAATCCTGTGTGCAGTCTCCATACCAGTGTTCTCCTCACTTCCAACTTCTTTTGGTTTACTCTGTCCAGTCCAAGTAGGTCAGGCAATGCTGTTTCATATGCGTGTTCCATTTATTCTGCAATCTCCGATAATCCAGTAAATTAATCACTCAGTCAACTAGTTGCTCTAATCAGACAACTGGACACCTGCTGCTCATTTTTTCTTGGGTACCACTAGTATTTCATCACCGTCTTGGATGCTGTAGGAGTGGAGAGCCCGGGTGTTGTACTTCATTTCCTCCGGACCGAAGATGCTACACTTGTCGATATAGTAGAGCCTCATGCTGTTGGTGGACAATTGGACCACTGTGGTCAACTGCTTCTTCAGCTCAGCTACGGTCTGGTCCAAACGGATGCTCAACTGACACAAAGAGAAACAGCTCTCACATTTTAGACATTAAAGTGACACTTGTTTTATGCAGAATAAGTAAACAACTTTAACAAGGCAAAACCTAATGTTTATCCGTTTAGGATTAAACATGTATCAGTGAATTCTGTGTTCCAAAGCAAAGGGAACATGGAAGTTTCTATGGTTTAATGATGTTGTAACTAAATGCCTGATTGATTACAGACTGCAAAAGTTCATTAAGTATTATTTAAGTATATCTAGACAGCTGTATCTATTGGTGATGCTGTATCATGAGTAATTTACTGGTTGACAAGGATCATAAGAGTCAAGGACGCAGTACTGAGGCTGAAACAATAATAACCTACAACAGAGAGACTCGACCAGATTGAATTATAAACAGAGGAGTGATATCACTCACAGCTCGGCCCCTTTAGTTGCTATATGTTAATGAAGAGCCTATCATATGCTTAACACACCTGTTCCACCTTTTCTTCACAGTGAACCTCCACCTGAGCATGGTAGCGAGGTCGGAGGTCAATCTCGGCAAGTGGCTCCAGCTTCCCATACTTGGTTACCAGGGAATGGTATCTTGAGAGGGAAAGATGTGTTGTCAGTCTTACCAATACAAATACATGCACTAATCAGCCACAATGTTACCACTGGTGGTCTTAATGATGTGATTAAGGATCAGCATGGCCACTCGGAGCAGCTTTTGGCTGCACAACCCTATACACAGCAAAATGTGGTACAGCGTGTCTGTGACTTAATGTACTAAAGTAAAAGTATTCCACAGAGAAAACAATGTATTTTAAACAATACTGATTATAGCAATTATGGCAAAACATGTACAATAATTAATAAAAATAAGGGTCAGAGATTATTGTTGATTATCATACATATTTTAACTACCATATTTATATATTTTAAAACACCGGTGGTATTAATGCTGTGGCTGACACAAATACTGATATGTAGTATGGGCAATGAGAGAAGTATACCTATAAGGCAGCTCCTCCTCAGGGTAGTCCAAGTGGTAACGGATGAAGAACCTCTCCGCATCCTCTCTTTCACTATCGGTCACAACACTGCCATTCAGTAGTGAAATTGAAGGAAGCCTGAGGAGAAGTACATTCAAACTCTAATATGCAGCTGAGTAGCAGCTAACTGTGACACTGTGTGAATGTAAAATCTGAAATTATTGTGTTGTAATACTTCAGATGTCACTGAACAGAACCAAAAACAGCTGAGGAAGTTCATTGACACAGATGGGACTTACTGAGCTATCATGAGGCAGCGTCGCTCTGCGTTGGTGTAGGTTTGCAGCAAGGGAATGCCCTGCAGTCGCACCTCCTCCAGCTTGGGGAAGAAGTTCAGCTTTTCAATGTCCTCCCATCGGTTAAGACCTGATTATACACATAAAGAAGTAAGTAATATTTCAGATAGTCAGGGCAAAGAAACAGACAGAAGCGCCAAAGTATCGAAATAAGGTGTGTGGCGTATCTTTGAATAAAGTTTTGCAGGTTTGTACAGGGCATGACTTTAGAGTTAGTAGAGTTAGAAAAAGTGAGAATTACTTTTTCTTAATTATAACAAATAAATGAAATTTAACTGGACAGATTATAAATATTTGGATCATAATGATATATTTCAGAGTCCAGTAATTAGTCATTAGGCCTATTTCTCCTACTGGAGAAAGTTTCCACTCGCTTGTATTATTAAAAATATTCTGTTGAAACAAAAATCAAAAGAAACGTCACTTTGTTGTCTCTTTGATCACTTTTCTAAGCCTAAATGGTCCACATCACTAGAACCTACATATTTTGGCAGGCACATACAGTAATGTAGGTACAGTAGATCTAGCTCACATTTGCTCAAAAAGAAAATAGCATAACCTTAGATGGTTAAGTTTCGCCTGACTCATTTTGGGTAAATCCTACGTACTGTACACCATCTGGCTGCTGAAAATCCTCAACGGATATGCTAAAAAAACATGCCCAAAAAAACTCAACTAATGACTTTGTTTCAGTAACATTTGTTTAAAACTGCAGTACACAGCTGTTTCTGAACCATAATGAGCGTTTTTAGGGGATTTGGGGCCGAGTGCCACGGACAGGGTAAGGGTCAGAAAGTAGTGTAAAAAAAGAGAGATGCATTTTTGGTTTTTGTTTTCATGGGATTTGTTGACAATATAAAATTTTAATTTAAGCATGTCAAAATCCTAATTCTAGTGTGCAATGATTGCTGCCTAATTATCTCTTGTCTCCAGACAAAGGAACAGAACTCAATGTTACAAATCCCTGAAAGAAGAGAAACTGGTAATTAGAAATCTTACCACAGTCTGTGGAGAAAAAAAAAAAAAATCTTCTTTTAGTCTCAAAGCCTAAATGTAGGATGAGGATTTTTATTTTTTTTTTAAGTAATGCATTGAAGTAACTCCGAATCCAAGGGTTCAAACATTGTTATTGTCCCTTCTGCTCTTAACAGAATTCTAAAAATAGATTCACCACTGACGCTCTCTAAAATAGAAACAATCATTCCTGAGATAAAAGCTGCCTTATGGTTGAATTAGTCGTAGTACTCTACAAATAACTCAAAGCTTTTATGCTACAGTGACATGTTTGTCTGTGCTAATTTTATCAGATGTTATTATGCTACTGCTGTCCTGGACAGACTCAGAAGGATTCTATAAACTGTAAACCATTTCAGTTTTAGTTCTGGAATATAAACCATCAGGACTCAGTAAAACACCCCATTCTAACTTTAATCTACCAGCACACACATACCGATCAAGCAGTCACATCCCTGACCTGAGTTGTGCAGGTTGATGCTGCGTAGGTTGGGGAAGAGCCGTTGAAGGACGTCCTTGCTATCCTGAATGGAGTCTAAGTTATTGTTGGCCATGACCAGCGTGTCCAGGGCAGGGAACATGGAGCCAATTTTGCGGACTTCAGCCCAATCGTGGAGGCTGTTGTCGGTGATGTGAAGCAGGTGCAAGGTGGGGCAGGCCACACTGGAGGCACTCACACAGCTGTACTCATTAAGGCACAGAAACAACTCTTCCAGCCTGCAGGGTGAAACAGGAGAAATCATGGTTCAGGCACTAATTTTGCTTTTCTGAGGACAATGCAGTAGAGAGTAGTTGCTTAACAACTTATGGACCCCGCCTTCCTCCAGTTAAAATAAAATTCTTCTTCAGTAATTAACCTCGCTCCCACACTCCATTTCTTTCTTTTTCACCATTTCTTTTACACCATAAAACTACATTATGGGTTTTTAGTAGTGCTGGTTTTTGCCTTTCGATGGACTTTCTTATGGAGATCTTTGTCCCTCCAGTATCCGGATGTATACATCTGATACTTGGAGATGGTGCATCACTGACTGCAGTACTGTTTGTGATGATTCTGTTCCCTGTGTTTAGTATGTCCCTGTTTTCCCCTGCTTCACTTTCTGTCTCCAGCTTTTATTTTTTAGCGCCTCAGCTTATTTCCTGTCTTTAGTGTCTTACCTCTCCTCCGCATTGAAGTTAATGTTCTGTTTTACTGTGTTTATTTAGTTGCTGTCTTTACTGCACGTGTTTTTCTGTCCTCCTTGTGGAGTGATTTTCAGTTAATTTAACCCGCCTTTTGGCATCTCCTTAATCGGTCCTTCAAAAACAAAATACTAAATCTGTAACATTATGACCTGGATACCCTAGGACCCTGAGCCGTGCAATGGCTGTCACTAAGGCCTTTAAGCGTTGACTAGGTTACGGCCACAGTCAGAAAACCAGCCTTGTGTTAGGGATGAGTTTGAGGGTTCTCGCCTCGTTATTTCTTCTCGCTGCCTGGGCTCCATACGCAAAAATAAGTCTAAACCTCAGAACAAAACTCAGATCCAGAAAATACGTCAGGGCCCCACCTCCAATAATCACCGCCCCTGTTGCTCACCAACCAGGCCTCCCTGTCCGTTCTGCCTGTTCCTACTCCTTGACACATAACTGAAAGTGCTGTTCCTGTCCCCCCTCTCAGTCGTGTCATCACTGTTACCACAGCCCCTGGTCCTCTGTCTACTTCAGAGCCTGTGTCTGTTCCTGAACCAGATGACGTACCAGTTGCACAACCAGGGTCTGCCAAACATTACATATCTAACCTCATTTGTCAGACCCTTCCAGACTCCTATTCAATCCATTCCCCCTTGCCATATGAACCAAATCCACACTCTGACCTGTGTGAACGGTGCCCCGTCATTATGCAGCTACTCGCTACCTCTTCTGTTAGTGTTCCTGGCTCAACCTACACCGCCACCTTTGTTCTGCTTCCCAAGCGGGTCGACGTCCACCCAGGTCGACACCGCAAGAGATTTGGAGGGGCCCACCCAGGTCAACACTCAGTCAGATCCTGGTTCTGTTACCGTCCCCGGGTCGGGCCAGTCCCGCACCTGGGCCGGGGTTCAGCCGCCGGCCTCCAGCCCAGTCTTTGGCCCGGCCCCCAGAGGAATTCTGATGGTGTCGCAGGTGTCCATTTAGAACACTAGCCCGGGCCGTAGATGGGCTTTTTTATTTCTTTGCTCATGCACCCAGCCCGCCCGCAGGACTTCAACCCCAAATTACTTCTCTGGGCTTATTGTAAGGGTGTTCTGGGTATGAGGATTTATGACGGAAAAGGTACATCTGCAAAAACTAATAAGAAACTCTTTCATATCAAACCGTTGACATTGTACACTACGGATTATCCAAAATAATAGTGATGTTATATTTAGAAACGTACTGTTTGTGGTTGTATGGTCATCTCAAATGGAAATATGCTAAAACAGGGCTACTGGAATTAAGTTATATCCAATTTTCTTTTGTAATTCTGGAAGAATCCTCCTTTATGGTTACAGGACCACTTACAGTGTAAGTGGTCCTTACACTGTAAGTGGTCCTTACAGCATTTTGTAAGGACCACTTACAGCATTTTGTTGGTCAAGAATAGTTTAAAACAAGCAAATGGGCAACTCATTCTTGGGTCTCAGCAGTACAGATCTAGAGTGACTATTTTCTTACTCAGGCATCTCCCGAGTGAGAAGCAGCACAGTGTTCCAGGACACTTGCGTGTTGTTGAGCACGAGGCGTCGGACCCGGGAAAAGGCTTCGGCACACCGTGGCTCCAGGGTCATTCCTGCCAGGGGGTTGGAGCTCAGGTTCAGGAACTCCAAGTTAGGGATGTTGGACACAATTTTACTAATCTGAAACAAAATGATAATGTGGGCTTTTACATTTTGACTTCAGAACCTTTTAAAAGACATAACTTGATTGGACTTATTGGACAACAGTGTGATCATTGAGCTTTACATTTTACACGACACACCCCAGAACAACCTCTACGACTCTTCCCCCTCTTTGTCGGCACATTGACCTGGTAAAGGATGAGGCCGGAAGTACTTTATGCCAGTGAGGCACTGTAATCTTTAACAGCCTTTGGTTAAATAATAGGAAATTGGATTTTTATTGAGGATTAATACACAGTGAATGCATTGGCAGAAGAACCTGTATGTGATAGAGTCAATATAAACTACAGTTTTTGGGCAACAGTGGAGCACCAGGGCACAAATACTTGTTAGAAGGATCTATTCATTGTTAGTTTTAATTTATTTTTTTCATGGACAAGAAAATATAGAAAAGCACCAGACTTCTGTATCATTCAATGACTAACTACTATAATAAACTCAGAAACCCAATGCCAGTACCTCATGCCAGTCCTGCAGCTTGTTATGAGACAGGTCCAGCTCCATGACATGGGCACAGAAAGCAGCAATCCCACCCTGGTCTCCTGCCCGGCTGATCCCACAGCTGTTCAACACCAGGATACTGGGCAGGTTCAGACGCTCTGAAGATGATTAGTCAGATGGGAAGATTCACACAGGAAAAACAGGATTAATATAAGGAGGCGAAGAAAGCTGCGAATTTCCTTTTTGCTAAAAACAAATGTGACACAATTGTGAATCCATACAGCCTTCAATGCTACGAACCAAAAGGACAATAGAGACAATAAGTTTCATGATAACATCAAGTTCTTGGAATAAGCTATAAGTTACCAATGCGAGGAGTAGCAGCGAAGACAGGGTGAAATCCTGCATTTATTATTCCACTATTGGAACCTCAAAACAACAACCCAACTGGTCAACTCTATAAGGGAACTCTATCAGAATTGCATGTAATGTGCAGACTTCACCAGAATGTGCTAAGATGATGACCCATAGTTTGTAGTAAAATGAACAGAATGATAGAAAAAAATTGAACATTTAACAGTGAACAGGTAAAGCAGCTCCAGAAAGTATTCAGACCCCTTTACTTTCTGCACATTTTACAGTGCAAATTTATTTTGAAAAGAAAAAAGATAAATGGTATTCTAATAACGAGAAAAATATTAAATTAAGTAAACAATAATAATGTAAAAACAACACTTTTAGATTTTTTTTTGCCAATTTAGTACAATGTTGAAATGTAAATTTCTCATTTACAAATATATTGATTCCTCCCACAGTCCAAAAACATACATGTTAGGTTAATTAGTGAATCAAAAAAAATTGCCCGTAGGTTTGAATGTTAGTGTGAATAGTTGTCTCTGTTTAGGTCTCTGTGGCCCTGAAATAGAATGGTGACCTCTCGCCTGATGACAGCTGGGAAAGGCTCCAGCCTCCCTGTGACACACATAGGATAATCAGTGACAGATAATGGATGGATGGAAATATATTCATATTGTTTGCACACTGGTTCATCCTGTTTGCTTTAATTTAATGTCAGGACAAAAATCAAGCTATGAAGTCCAAGGAACTGAACAATGACATTTTGTGGTCGGCACAGATCAGGACAACAGTCTGAAATCATTTTTATAGCTCTGAGTGTTCCCTGGAGCACAGTGGCCTCAGTAGCTGTGAAATGGAAGAAGTGTGGAACCACCAGAACTCGTCATTGGTTCAGAAATCTGCAGAAATGAGAAAAACCTGTTGGAATTCTAACCTTCTTAGTAACACTCCACACTCCAGCTCTGCAGTTAAGCACAATGGAGGCAGTGACAGGGAGATGGGTCAATGACATCAATGCAGCCAACTACATAGGGGGTTCCAGAAAAAACACGCTTGAGGTTGTATTAGGTCTGAGACTGGGCCAAAAATGTACCTTTCAGTATGACAAAGTTGCAAAGTATAAAGCCAAGAAAAAGCTGGAGTGGCTTCACAACAAGTCTCTGACTAAGTGATCGAGCTTTAAGACCAGACTTAAACCCCACACAACATCAAACCCAAAGATGATGCCTCACAGATACTTTCTATCCAATATGATGGAGTTGTCAGGAGGGATAAGATACGATTTAAGGGATATGAACAAGTTTGAGTAAATAAAAGCTCAAAGATTTTCTTGACTTTGTCATTATGGGTTTTTGAGTAGACTCAATTTCAAAATAAATTTACAATACAGTAATATGTGCATAAAGTGAAGGGGGATGTATACTTTTCGAAGTGACTGTAGGTCAATGAGGGCAAGGTATTTTCAATATTAAAACGGTCTGTAACATGTCTCACAATTGCTGTTACAACTTCCCTAGAGTGAGGTTAGTACAAAGTCTCACTTACTTTAACAAAACCTGTGATTTTCCATCTCCACCTCACCTTTCATTGGGGAACCTTGAGGAACAGTGGTTGGAACAACAACCATCCCCATACCAGGTCCTTTGCAGTACGGGAAGTTCTCTGGGCTGTACTTTTCACTGAGGACCTCCACAAAGCTACGGCCATCTTTACACTCCGGTGGCTCCATGGTTCTGTGTAGCGGACCAGGTTCTCCCTCAGCTGGTCAGTAGTGTGGGAGAGAAACAGACATCGACAGTGTTTAAAAGTCCTGCAACTTCTTCATCTCTGCTCCCTGTAACCTCACCGTTCTACTTGAGTCCCTCTCATTCACACATACACTTATTCTGTCTTGCTGCGGCTAACCTTCATTCCTCTGCTTTCCAGAGCAGATCACCTCACTAGATTTTTAACTAAAACAGAGCAAATTATTTAAATCATCTTAAAACAAAAAATTAGAACCACAGATTCTTTAACATCATTTAAATCCCTTAGGTTAGATTTAGCTTATAAACAAATTGATTACTCAACTCATTGTTGCAGTGTCATTAATTGTTGTTTAGGAGGTAAATATTGTCTGAAAGCTTTATGATTTCCATGCATGTCCTTTTTTGCACAATATTGCCACTTTTACCACAGCATCTAATTATAAAATGCTCTGCCAACACAGTGCACACAAAGGAAAGTGAGATTCAAATTGGCTATAAAATGTCACCCCCTCCCATGCTTCTTCAAAGTTCTGAAACCTTTAACAAAGTCCTTGACCAGCAGGAAACTGCAGCTCAGTGTTTTGTTTGACCTCATGTAGCAGTTTATCAGCTGGTCTCACTTAGTGAAAGGTAAGTCTAAAATTACACACCTTGTATAGACATATTGTTCTACCACTCAGCACTAGTACAATGCTAAAGTATTCAGATGACAATCATCAGCCACTCATTTAGTGAGTCATTTGTGTTTTGGTTATAGGTCTTAATTCCATTAGACAGCCATTAGAAAAAGAGTGAACATCAGAATATATGTCATTAATATTTGATTAATAAACACACCAAAACAAATTAGCTATTTACACTGTTTTAGAAAGGTGTTAATTTAAATGTACTTTGTGATTTGAGATTGTGTTCTGTATCCGAACATTAAAACCTCAGAAACACTATTAGAGAAACACAATAATAGAAATATTAACAGGTGTTTCTATTGTGTCCATTGCATTTCAAAAAATAATACTAAAAACCATAAATCAACTCCTTTCTGAAACAGATTCAACAAATACTGAACATTCCCAAGTTCATGAAGGAGGATTTACTGCAGTACTCGTGTATTAGACCGCATTAGTTTTAGCTTGGTGTACCTCGTAGAATGCAAACTGTGTGTATTCAGCAGAACAACACACTCTTATATCTGCACTGGAGAGACATAACTGCTGCCCCCTCCCAGATGACACAAGGCTGGTCAGTCTGATTAATGTCTGCATTTCTTTTTCAGAGAGTTGCATAATGACAGTAGAAGCATAGAGGTGGACAAGCATGAATCCTCAGCTTTTTAGCAGCAAACCAGGGACTCACTGGCCCATTTAAATAAGCCTGAATTTGCCTAAAGGGGAGAAACAAGGAAACTAATAGTCATGCTAAAAAAACAAGTGAGGAAGGCCCTTTTGACCTAACTTATCACTTAAGTTTCTACATACAGAGTGTGTGTGACGCTTAAAATGCTCGGAGAACTGAGCCTCACTGTGGAGTCTGCTTGCAAAGAAAACATAAATTATGTAGTGGCTTTGCTGAAATAAAAAAATAAAAGGATCCAGTTACAATATCGTACTTGAAAAAAATGGGCTGCAGTAAATTGCGGTAATGTACGAAAGCAATTTGTTACTTTGGTTGTTATTTTTAGAGGTAAAGACAAATAAAATGTAGACAGAACAAATACAACCTAGACATTAAGCATGTGACCCAGTGACAGTGTTTGAGTTTTGCAGCTATTCCTGTAATCTTATATTGTTTATGGTTACAGTTCTACAGATGTGGCAGAAGGCCTCTTACCCGAAGAGATGTCTCCCTTGATTTGACCTCTATCACTGCAGTCTGTCTTCTTTTGCTTCTGTACTGACGGCCTGTTGGAAAAAATACAGAGAAACTTGACTTCTATACCCTGACACATATATTTGTTCATTTATGTAATGTACAATTATTGGGAAATCAGTTCTGTCTTACTCCAGAGTGGCTGATAGATCTGACAGACGTTCCCAGAAAAAACACTGGTCCCTCTTGGATCAGTTGTCAGGATTTGGTCTGCACAGGCCAGAAAAGGGATGGTGTTCACCGCATGACATTGGAGAACATTAGGTTCAAAGATCAATTTGTTTCCGTTTTGTTGACTTGCCAGTATCAGTATAATCCAAAGAAGTTGGAAAGACATTAGTTAAATATTACACAGAGTGAGAAGCCAAACTGTCCTCACAATACTGATATAAACCAGAAAGACCAAGTTATTCACAAGGTTAAATTCACAAAAGCATCCTGATAGCCAAACGCCTCTGGCAACTTTGACAATTTTATATTTCCTGGGATTTAGCACAAATCACACACTGAATAAAGGACTGACACGGTCCTCTCATTAATTTGGCATTATCTTGTTGACAAACAAAATACCAAATTTTATATCCTAAATGCATTTTTTTTAATTGATTTTGAAAATTATATTTTAGATTTACGTCAGTCAATAACGTACAAGCGACTATAAATAACATTTTGGAACGGCATTAATTTGACATCGCTCGGCCAAACACCATTGAAAAGTTTCGTGATTTCATTAGTATTTGCGTCTGGATAAATGTATACATAACCAGTTTGTAACATTTGCATACAAGTTCCATTCAACATAAAGATCTTATTAATTCGGCATATATCTTTTTTCACAAAACAATGTCCTTTTAGACAAAATCTCCCCTTTTTATAAGTGCTTTACCAGCTAAACTGCCTCCCAGAGTTACGTCAATCTGGTGAAAATCGGACCTAGCAACAACTGGCAAACCCACTACAAAAGTGGACATTTTACTTTTATACATGCTGCGTTTTCTTTGGGAATCAAGCCGGACTGATTCATTACTCTTGCTGATCAGAAAAATACAAGGATGTGGTATAGTTACGTATTATATAAAGCCGATAAAGCGCAGGAGGCTCACAATTAAAAGCTTTCGGTACGGAGTCTGGCTTTGAAAAAAAATAGCATATACCTTATTACCCGAGTGCGCACAATAAAAAAAAAAAAAAACTCCCAGTATAACCCTAGCTAAAGTGAACAACTTTAAACTGGGGGATTATAAGATTATCCAAACATCCGTGCAGCAGACAGAGTCCAGTTCAGCATCAGTGTAAACCTCAGAAGCAGCTCGATGGAGCCGAGCTGGATCACAGATGACAACGATATAATATACTTTCAGGGATCAGCAGTTAATGACAGTACGGTAAGAAAATGTGTCAAAACCTGGCAGTCAGATAAAACGTCGCCTTCCAACATACCTTCAATATCTACTTTGTATTTATCTTGTTGATGAAAACAAACCAGCTGTCATTTTGCTTATCCTACATCCCGGAAGTGACGTATCATTATGGCCGAAAACGTTTTTTTACGTTCTTATTTAATGTATTTATTTTAAGTAGTACTATATTTAAGTAAAACACAATTTTTCTTTAGCGTTTAATTTTATGACATGCTGTACAAATAAATAAAAAAAACCAAAAAACAGTAGATGAGGTATCCCCCCTGAGGAGATTACCTATTATGATGTCACTGTGCTACTGGAGTCACTGCTGATGATAAACGTGACTAAAAAAAGAAACAAACTAATGTTAACTTACATTGATTTCTGTGTAACTTTTAGATGCAGAAATCTCGCACATTATACTAAAGGTGTAAAACGGTATAATAGGGCTAAAAAATAATGACTATGTTCAGTTGATGCAACAAAACAGGTGGTATGCTGGCTCACTGTCACTACTCTAACATACTCATATTTATACTTGAGCCACCATTAATATCATTAGTAATACTGTTTCCTGCTATGTCAAAATGTCCCTGAAAAAAGGGGACTACTGTGGCGCTAAACAAATTGCAACCTAAAGAAAGTGTCTTTTATCTGGAGCTTGTGTTTGTGTTTCTTAGCAACCGATAAAACTGTCATCGTAAGGGGGTGATTGCATTGTTACATCTCTTCTTACAACTTGTTCTTTGTAATTAGTCCTTTGTAATTCGTGAATCAGCAATCTTCTTACATTAGTAGCTTTTATCGGTCTAATTCTATTTTCTTAAAACAGACAACATGTGGACTTCAAAGTATTTTCCTCATCCAGTCACCATTATGAAAAACTTCATTGTTAGAGTTAAGCTTCCCCTCGCTCTGTGCAACAGAGTCCTCTAGTGGTTATGTGTTTCTGATGTCGTTCTCCCCTGTGCAGAGGACAATGAAGCAGTACTGCATTAAAATTACTCACCAAAAAAACAATAAACTCGTTTTTTAAAAATCCTACTATTTACATTAAAAATGTACTCTGCGGCTTTTATAAAATGGTCCATACCCATCCCCTCCCCCACTCATATTGTATTCTGTCTAGTATTCTGTGACTTAGAAGTTGAAACTGAAAATTCAGCAGCACTTCATCAACTAAAGCTTGTTCCACTATTTGAGTAAAATGAACTAATGCAATCTAATGCAAGCACATACACAAACAGACATGGAAATAAACAATTTACACATTTTTAAAACAAAGATTTATTTAACATTTTACTAGAATTATAGAATACAGGGCCTGGAGGCTCAGCGCTAGAGCATTGGACTGGGATCCCACCCCACCAGGTGTGGCCCCAGGTGGCTGGTGGCTGGTCCCAAGCCTGGACATAAAAAAAAGGGGAAGGTTGCAGCAGGAAGGGCATCTGGTGTAAAACAAACATGCCAAATCAACGTGCGGAACATGTTCCGCTGTGGCGACCCCTGAAGGGACAAGCCGAAAGCCGTTGACTGGAATTATAGGGAACACTTCAGGCTTTAAGCTGCAAAAAAAAGAAAATACATTTTAAAAAAATCTCTTCTTTACACCTGTTTGTTAAAACAGATTTTCCTACAAATTAAAACTTATTTTAATGTAAATATGTTTAATCCTTTTGTAATTAAATTAATTTTGTTATACTTTGCACACTATGGTAATTCAGACTGTTACCTGCAGCACAGGGGTAGATATATTCTGTCTCTGCCTGGTCACCTGAGATTTAAAAAGGAGAATTAAACAAAGAGCGACCGAACAGACAACTTTACCCTGTGTTTAATGTACATGTGAACTGTTTCTATATCTATAAACAAATATACTGAATAAAAAAAGTTTTCTAAACTCTAAAAATTGTATCTATCCAGTTAAACTGCAGACAAAGGTTTCAGTAGTATCTGAAAATAAATGTAATGATTCCCAATACAGTGTCTGCTTTACTTGGCTGGTAGTAGTCATAAATCTGGACCACAGCTGGCTTCAGGCTCTGCACTGGGACCTCCTGTACGAGCTCTAAGCTGTGGTTGATTGGTGTGTCCTTTGTTAACTGCAAAAAAAAACCCCAAACCAAATAAAACTCATATCAACAAATATGAAAATAATAAGCTATTATTCTCCACTGTAGATTCCTCTCACCTCTCGTATGTACACCAGAACACGATCTTCCTTTTGTTCAACACGATCCACCAGCGAGGCATGCTGGAGCTGTAAACAGACGATGATTATTACAATCATTACAAATGATTAGCTGCTACTAAACTAAACGTTATCCTAATTTACTCACCCTCCTGAGAGACTCTGGGTGTGGGACAAATCCAGAAAGCATTTTGACATCCAGGATCACCATGTTTGTACTGCTCTCCTTTCCACTGTATCTGCAATGGAACCAAAAAAAAAAAAAAAAAAAAATAATCACACCCAGCCTTTCATACTTTCTAAAAAAGATCAATGGCTTTCAGCTTGTCCCTTCACACGTTGATTTGGCATTAGTTTTTACGCCAGATGCCCTTCCTGCCACAACCCTCCCATTTTTTATTCTGGCTCAGGGCAACACACGGTGGGGTAGGATTTGAACCCGCGGCTTTCTACATCCCAACCCAATGCTCTACCACTGATCCATCAGGTCCCCTCCTTTCATACTTTGTACAGCTGCATTAATTATATGATAGTAAAATTTTTTAGTGGAGGCTACTGGGTTGTAAACATTCTCCAAATGTCCAACAGACCATTTGTCCAGAATTGCAGTTTTCCTCTGTAACTGGTGATAGATCTGCTAGTTGATTACTTACAAGTAGGTGAACTTCACAGTGAGTTTTGGTCTGTGAGACATGCTGCTGCAGTTTGCCTCTGGTTTGACCTCCACACTCAGCTCAAAGACATCAGCAGGTGGTGGGATGTTATAGTGAAGAGAAAGCTGGGAAACAGATTTTGAACCATTTTGGTATTGTAGTAAAGACAATGCTGAGGCAGCTATTTGTGGCTCTTATTGTTTTTAAGTAATTTTATTCTAAGGTCCAAAAATAGAAGCACCAATAATAATACATATTTAAGGAATGACATAATTATTATATAATTATAAAATGTTTAAATGTGTATCACAAATTTAGGAGCTCAAGTGTATTTAGACAAAACTGAGATGATGCAAAAAAAAAAACTCAAGAAAACGTCATTGCACTGAAACATGACACAAAGATCACCTTTTACCAGAAGGATGGGGGAAAAATGTAGAGAATGGAATTAACTGTTCATTATATAAAGATTACCACCTCATTGCTAAAGCATGGTGGAGGTGGTGTTATGGTTTGTGCATGTATACCTGCCAAATAAACTTTGTCCATATTTATTGATGATGTGACTGCAGACGAAAGCAGCAGGATGAAGTCTTTATGGAAATATTATCTGCTCACATTCAGCTAAATGCTTTAAACCTCATTGAACAGTGTTTCTAAGTGCAGAAGGACAATAATATAAAGCATACAATGAAAGCAACACAAGACCTTTTTATTCTTTTTTTCGGGGCAGTAATGTTCTGCAAAGCCAATTCAATCACCAGAGTCTAATTTAATCACCAGAGTCTAATGCATTTTGCATTCTGGGCCTACAAAATCCATTAAAAAGAGAACTGGCTCCTGCAGCTCTTACTCAGTCTAGAAGCCAGTGCTCTGGCTACAGTGTAGTCGTATGCAAGGGCCTGAGGGAATTTCTCCACATTTTTCACAAGTATTCACTTAAACAAAACGATGAAATGATTAGATTTGTGGCAAAAATCTTGTTAACTACAGTGTGAACAACACAGAGACAGGTGAAATGTTGTCTTTCAATTGAGCTAAGATGTCATAATGAAAGATCTTCCCAGAGAGTCTGAAGCTGAATGAAAATTATTGGGAATAAAATAAGATGATTTAAGAATAGATTGGAACATTGCTGTAGCTCTGTCACAAAAATCGTTCGGTTATCTTTAACAAACCAAAAACAGAAGAGAGTCACAGAGCTCAGAACAGCACACAACCCACAGCTTTTAAAACATTAGTTTTGTTCACTTTCTTAAAAGTCCACCACATGGCAATTTAAAAACTAAAATAGTTTGTGTACATCAATGTGTGCAAAGAGAAACATAGACTAAGTGCACATACAATTAACCATCTGACCACAAAAACTGAAACCAAACCTGTGACCTTGCTTTCAACAGTCCACTGACCTGCACTGAAGCACATGCACTGCCCTTCACCTCCAGGCTGTACTTTCCTGTCACATCTTGCAGCATCTTCTCCTGGTAGAGCAGTTTGTTGTCCTGGTTCACATCAAATGTCAGCTGGCCACTGGGAGACTGGACCGTCACTGTACTGGAACCTTCTGGACTGAACACCAGAGTGGAGTAGAGAGCCAGAGCCTGGAGAGCCACCACTGTGTCCTGCAACACACACAGGCACATACTGCATTACACACTTGTATGTATGTAAGATAAGAACGTTATTGTCGTGAAGTAACTCAGCACAAAGTTCAATTTTTGACAAAAAAAGCATACTTGACGACACATACATTGCTGATCAGAGGAACTAGGACTATTTTTTTTTTTTTTTAATTCCAGGCTCGGGCCACTGGACACATTAAATTTGAAATTAAATTACAGACAAAATAAGAATGTCAAGTCACAGTCTGAAGTAAACTGAAAGAAGGTTCCTTGATTTGATATAACATTGGCATAACATTATGATCACCTGTGCAATTTATTGCAATCCAAAACAGCGGCTCTGCCCTGAATTCTACTTTTACAATGTTATATTTTCTCAGTTTTTAGGTTGAAACTGTCGGAATAGTGAGAATTCCACTATTTCTACACACTTATTATTGAGGTCAAAGTAGTGGAGTTGTACTGGAGTGCATTATAAGAACAGGGGGTTCTAATGTTTTGGCCACCCTATTTAAAATGAATGAGGGAGACTTTCATAGATGAAGCAAAGGACTACACTAGCTAGGAGGCGCTGAAGGTTTGGCCTGTACCTGTGTGGAGGAGAAGCCTCCGTAATGGTTCTGCTGCCCCGTCAGCCACCTGACGATACGGGAGCTGTAGCCCAAGTCTTCAGCTGTAGGGGAGGCACTGAGTTTGGCGAGTAGCACATAGGAGCTGATCTCCACAGACAGAGAGGCTGATGTTTCTGTTGCAGTCTGAGACCAGTGCAGGAATCCTCCTAAAACAACCACCCACAGACAAACAGGTGTCATGTCCCTTACAGTCACCATGATTTCCTTTAATGTGATGTCTCACCTTCATCCAATGCTACTGAGTCTAGGTGCTGCAGAAGATGAGCTCGCGTCTCCATGTCTCCTGCCAGGGTGAAGACGTACGCCAGCAGAGCTGTAGTGTAGGTGTTGCTGAGGTCATTGATGGACTTCTTGAGGCACAACAGGCTCTTTCTCACCACAGGAGTCTATGAAATATCAGAAGAACACAATTTAAAAATATCCTTTTAGGACTGATTGAGTTTTCTTAGATGATTTTTCTAGTGAACAAAGAGAAATATTTTGAAACCTAAAATGTATATAAATGGGGAAATAATCTTGGCATCCTGGTGTTGTGTTGGTGGAACCACTTTTAACGCTCTACTTTACTGGACATCTACTGTTACTATTACACTTACAGCTTACAACAAACGTCTGCCCTGAGCAGACATTTTCTCACATATTCCCAACAGCGAGAATGTAACACAATTCAAAACATACTAATAACAAATAAGAAATAATAGTAGGAAGATGTGGTGAAAAGGGGAAATTGCTGGAAAGAAAGCACTATTACTAGTAGATGTATCGAAGAAGTGCATGAATTTGGATTTTTTTCTATATAATTAGTATAAAGCCTATTTAATTTGCATACAGTCAAAGAAATTCTTTCTAGATTAATGGTACAGGAAAGACCAATCTACTCACATCCGCTGACACGTTCATCTCCAAGAAGGCAGCAGTGATATAAGCACTGAGAGTCACTTCATCAGACACACCACCCTGTAGAGAGAAGACATCATTCAGACATTATATAGATGGGACCTATAACATACAGGCTAGTTAACACTGGCAAGATGTCATCATTAGCATGAGTCACTTTCATACAAACTGTGCAGGTACTGTCAGCTTACCCTCATTCGGTTGTTAAAGAATTTCCCCGACTGTTCAAAACAGCCATTTTCTTGTTGTTTAACCTCCAGCCAAGTCTTAGCCTCTTCAATCTTTGTTGGGTCAATGTAGATGAAAGACTGAGCTTTAGCAAAAGATCTCAGCACAAATGCGGTCAACCTGGATAGAATTTATGTAGAATTATGTTTGTATACGTGTGTATGCTATAACGACAGTAGCTCTGTTGGGCAGTGTGCTCCACTGTGTAATCATACTGTTTTCTATGGTGTAGGTATAAAAGTTTTTTTTTTTTTTCTGAGGCTAAATACTGCACTCTAAATAAAAATTTTGTATGGATGACTAATCAGCAATGTTCTCACCAAGTGTTCCCTGCTCCTGATCCAAATGGGCTGTAAGTACCATCGTAATGTTCGTAGTTCAGCTGTCTCTGGTAGCCTGTGAAACAATAAATGTACACATGCTTATTATTAGGGCATTCTATGGTTTGAAGGTCCCATTTCAAACAATGGTTTCCTGTCTGTGTATGTCTCTCTGTATTGGCCCGAAGATAGACTGGTGATATTTCTGGGCTGTGTGCCCCAATGACAGCTGGGATAAGCCCCAGCCCCCTGGGAACCTAAACTGAATAAGCGGTTACATATAATGGATGGATGGACACAGGCAGGATGAATCTAATGTCAGAGGGAGGGGAGGAGGATTGTGGGCCCTCCAACAGCTTGAACAATATTTTTACTGAATACTTTAAAAGTCGCTCCAGATGGTTGTTTTCTTCCCTTTATGCAATAGTTTAGCCCCTACAGACTACTAATAGGTTCAAGAACAGTGGAACTTATTGTCCCAGGGAAAAAAAAACAATCTAATCAAACTGACTCACAAATCGAATCTGCCTCTAACCAAAGGACAGAGGTATTGTCTTTGGTCCAAGCACCAGCAGTGGGTCCTCCCTACAACTTCGGGCCCTTGACACAATTTATTGTGGTTTTAGCTTGGTAGGGCAGGTTAGTGCACTGGTGAAATCCAGCTTCTTTCAGTTAAGACAGTCGGCAAAAGTTAAATCATATTTGTCAAAAAAAAGCACTTTGAGACTGCAACCCATGCTTGTGTTACAACTCGGCTAAATTGCTGCATTTCTCTGTATTTTGGTTTCTCTCACTTGTCCCTGTCCTGTCTTCAAATGCTGCTTAAACGATTGTTAATCGGAACACAGAAGAGAGAGCACATTACTCTAGGCTTAGCCTCGTTGCTCTGGCTGCCGGTCTATCTAGGAGTTTATAAAATATTATTTTATTATTCTTTTATTTTTTTTAATTTCCTTAAATGGCCCTTGCCCGCCGCTATATGTTTGGCAATTTGTGCTACAAACTCTAGGCTATATGGCAGCCTTTAAGTCTTTTTGGAGCTCGTCTGCTTACATGTATATTTTGTACAGCCAATACCAAGTTTATCAATTCTGGACCTGCCATACATGATGTTCTCACATGCCAGGGTTTTTTAAATGCAGGAATAATTAGCAATACCAACTCACCGCTAGTGAGAATTTCAGTAGCCTTTTCAATGATGGCTGGGGTCAGCTGATGTGTGTCTTTCAGGTACTGCAGGATGTAGATGTTGGAGGCTAGGCGCGCCATGTTCTGCTCCCCACATCCAAATGGCATCTGCAGCAGTCCATCCAGGTTGTTCAGTGCTCGACCCAGGACGTCACCTGCACATATAGTGTAGAAAGAAAAATGCTTTAATACCCGTTGTTTAAAAAGATTTATAAATATCACTCCAAACAACACTCAACGTTTGTGAACAGAGCTCTACGTTTGTGAACAGAGCTCTATGTGACATTGCACATGTACCGACATATGGCACACTGGGAACGACGTTGCCGACTGCTGTTTTAGTTTTGATGTGCACCTATACAGCATATTGCATGACAACAAAATCCACAGTATGCGTCACAGATTTCACAAGTGTAAAGAGATGCAGAGAGCAACTTTGTCACGTACCAGGACAGTGTTCACGAAAGTGCAACAGTCTGAAACGGTCTACTGACACTTAGATGTAGTTGCAGAAGTCAATTTTTTACTTTTGATACCCATGCTCATGAGGCTTCAAAAGAAAGAAACATGTTCCTGTAACTGACTGTATTTGAGTTTGTTGATTAAAGCACTGATTAAAAAAAAAATTAGTATACCTAGGACAGATAGTGAAGCACGGGCAGATCCATCAATCACATTCCCAGGGAGATGTATGTTTATTTCCTCTGTTAGACCGTCTCCTGTGTACAAACAAACTCAACTTTTAACATTTTGTATATGAATGCTTTTGCAAGTATTAAAGTATGCAATCAGCTCCATACTGACTTTTTGGACAGAGCAGCCTATTGTAAGTATTTGTCGTCTCAGTTCCCTCAGCCTGAGTGGGAAAAAAATATTGTAGAGTCAGAGTATTCACAGTTTCAGTTTTTGCACATTTTGCTATGTTGTGTGTTTAAGTTTAAATGGAATATGTTGCAATTTTGACAATCAATATACACACAATCCATAATAACAAAGTTAAAAAAAATTTAATTGAAAAGTAATTAATAATTTTGAAAATTTACCTTTTTAAAATTAGTCTTGGATAGCAGGTGTGGACAACAAAGTGCACATTCCATACCAGAGATCATGCTATATGAGTTCCTTGGCATCATAGCTTTAGTTTTTTGTCAATCATGCACTGTGGGACTTTATAAACAAAGATATGAACCTTACAGAACTATGGCTAATCAGTTCAATTTTCCACAGGTGGACCTCAGTCAAGCTCTAGCGAAATGGTTTTCTCAAGACCCTCATCAATCCCTGCTCGGCCCACAGATGATTACTGAATACTTAATGTATACAACAGTGTTTGTGCTAATCAGTATTATTTAATCTCATTAATACAACCAGTAATGGTAATGGTTGAACTATGCCAAATATAAACTATATAATGGTTGAAATTAAATCACCAACCTTTACAATGAGAGATTTTTTGACAACATTAATTCGACCTCTATCTGGCACGTTCACAATCTCATTGTCACACGAAGCATAGGATACCACAGCCTCAGCAGTCACAGACACATTCACAGTCCCTAAAAATAGATCACAAAAGATCACTTTTTTATATCTTGTCATGGCATTTAGTAACTTAGGACAAATCTCACTGATTTCATAAGGATGATGAGGAATTGTCTTTTCCCTAATATTTTTGACCAGTATGGATAAAGGTTTGATTTTCACCTAGGGATGAGGGGACCATGGTCCAGCTGAGGATCTTGCGTTCATTGCTGCAAAGACAGAATGTGTTGTGGTCACCAGAGAGAGGGGTGAGGGTATAATCTGAAGAAGGCTCTGGAGTCACACTGACCTGTTGCAAAAACACATTTACAAATAACACAAATACGTATTACAAACACAGCGTAAATATACTAATCTGATTTGTTTTGGGTCAATATAACTATTCACCATCATAAATTTTAATCTGTGATTACAGAATTTGGAAAACCACATTGTCATTTTTTTGCTCCTCTGTAATGAAAAGCTCCTCTGTAATGTAAAATTGACCTATTTATTTTGAGTAAGGCAAATGCTGAAAGAATAAGGCCTGTGATTTTCTCTATTTTTTTTATTGACAAAAATATAAAAATGTTTATTGTAAACAAAACACAGAGAGTGAAAAGATTAGACATGCGTCACCTGTGGCGATTTTCTGCACTTCCCATCTATGTGTTGATATGGCAGTTCTATATGACACTTGCGTGCCGCTATAACCAATAATATGACCGATAAAGAATGGGGATGGTTTAAAATGTGATTAATTTAGAAAATGACCAGAGTTTGGATGAGATAGGAAAGCTGTAACTGGAATTTTAACAAACTGTTTAATTTGCATAAATGTTTTAATGCACTTATTAAGCTGTTCATCATCACTTTGGATTGGAGCTAATTAGAAAACATTATTGTGCTAACGTGGACAGCTATGATGTCAAACAATGTGGCATTACATGAGCATAGTAACTTGCTCACATCTGCACTTAAAAACATTGATTACCATGAAGCATCTGTTTAGGTAGTTGAAGATGGATGCATTCAGCTCAAAGTGCTCCCCCCGGATGATGGAATAGGGCAGGATGAGCTCCAGGAAAAAGGGCTGGAAAACGGTGATTTCGTTACGATGAGCCAAACCAAATCCCCGAGGGGACAAACAGAAAGCCTCCGTCTCCCAGGTGGTGATGGTGTCTGGGACAGTGAGGGACACATCCCTTGTTCCAGACTCTCTGGACCAACAAATACACAGAAACACAGCTGTAAAAATACACTTATATAAGTCAATTTAAAAGAAATACATGGGTAGAATAAACTGCACAAAAACACTACGGTTACAGTAGTTGAATATTTATAAAATATGATGCATAATGGCCCACAAGGATTGCAGACCATACAGCTTAATAATAAAAACAACATTTGTGAGATACTGCTTACCTAAGATACCTAAGAGTCACAGCCCTCAAATGGCTCTTAGTGTTAACAGTTTTAGGCGTTCAAATGAAATTAAAAAAAAAAGTCTTTAAGAGAAGTGAAAAATAATTTAGCGCTAAGTGGAGACAGCAGAAGCGTACCCAACTTCCATCAGGTCCCATATCCATGTTTCAGGGAAGAAAGAGTGGATTGTCACAACTGGCGGAGTATTAGTAGAAGATGATCTGCTAAATTTACCATAAATCCTATTTCTGCGTGCAAACCTTTTATAAGAATGCATGTAAATAAGATCTGGATCTGGAAAAAAAACAGAAAATATTCAATCACAAGCAAAGGAGAGCAACTTCACAGTGAACAGTTTTAATGTTGGCTAATATGAAGCTTGGCAATTAAAACAATGTTGTCACCGTAGTGGTGAAAGAGGTATGGCCTTCTTTCTAGGAAGGTGCATGGAGGTGATCGGTTGGGCACGTTTGTTGCCAGCTGTAGTCCTCTTTTCTAGATAAACCAAATATGATAAAGAATTATTTACATGTATAACAATGAAACCTTTTACCACTTTTTTATAATACTCAAATTGTTAAAGAAGTACCTGGAAAACCGTATATATATTGTTGCCTTGCCTTCGAAAGTCAAAAATATAATTTCTTCCTATTGCATGGATCGGACATTTTCTACGATCCCGAACCTCAAATGGTACATTTGAAAGTTTCCTGACAGGCAGCAAGTTAAAAATCTGAAAAAGAAAATAAGGTTCAAACTAACTATCTAACTAACTAACTTCCACTGTATGATGATCTGACAGTTGAGTAAATCTTTGGATTTAAGACATGTGTGACATGACAGTCACGTGTATCCTATCTTTAAAGCATCTCATCATTTGTTTGTAGTGTGCCTTGTCTGCATCCAGACTCTTCCCCGGCTCCTTAATGAGGATACTCTGGTCGACAGTGCTGACACCACACAAAGACTCTGGATCAGCTGTGACTTGAATAGTGGTCTCCTCTCTTGGGACAGCTGAGGACCGAGAAAACTCCAAAGACACCTGACACACACAAAGCACCTTGCACCATCAGGACTAGTATAAGATGAATGCAACAAATGGGCATTTTATTTAAATGTTGTACAATGCTACACAAAAAACAAACAAACAAAACAAACTTTTGCAACAATATATTTTACTATAACTTTTACTTATACCCTCTTTTTGCTATGTCAAAATAAGGAGAAGCAAACCTTTGCACCCAACTGCATGCATAGCTGGGACACCTGGTTGGCATCACCTTTGGGCAACCACATCTGCCAGAATACAAGGATGTTTACCACAATGTTAATGTTTAATTAACTTGATGATTGAAGTTTATTTTATCAGGTTCTTATTAAATTGGTAAAATACAATTTCTCCAGAAGAATATTGTATTCTCTGCAAGAAGCCCTTAGCTGTTTATTTATCCCATCTCCCTGCAAACTACTACATATTCAATTTAATCCTTAATGTCATCGATTTATAACGCTGTTCACAAGAAAGTAATTTGCAAATTCATGTTATTAATCAACCCAGGGTCATGGGGGGCTGGAGCGTTGTCATTGGGCAAAAGGTGCGGTATACCCTAGACATGTTGCCAGTCTATCTCAGGGCCAACACAGAGAGACATACACAGACAGACAACCAGTCACGCTCCCATTCTCATCAACTAGCAATCGGAGTCACCAATAACCTAACATTCTTAATTACCAAATAATGAAAACATTGATCTTCACCTGTTTATGTCGAGCCGTTGTATCCAAATGTCCTACTGACCTTGTGATTGAAGCACTTCTCAGTGGGGAAGTCAGCAGCGGCGGTGATCACTTTCTTACTGGGAAGGACAGCGTAAGCCATAACCTGGATTTCTGGTGCCATGTCTGGTATCACTGTCACGTTAAAGGACACTTGACCCTCATTCACTGAAACAACAAACCAAATATTACAATCCACCCACTTCTAGTTAACAATCATTTTACATGCTTAAAGACTCCACATCACTAAGGTAGGACTGAGGAAACATTTTGTATGAGAAGCAACCTTTATTTATCAAAATAGATTGGCTAAACAAAACCAAAAAATTGTAATGCTTTTCAAATGGCAAGGTCATAGGAAAGAAATCATAGGGGATCGATTAAATTGTCAGAATTCAGAAATTGCAACTTCCTAGGGGAATTGACTAACTCCAAGAACATCATGCAATTCTAGTTTCCACTTGGTAGCACCTTTGGAATAACCAAAAACTGTTTTTAACAATTGTTAAAATTGTTAAAATTGTCAGTCAACTGACAATTGACAGTTTCTACAGACATTAAAGACATTAACATCTTTGCCTACCTGCTTTTTCTTGTACTTCAACATATTTAAGTTCTTGGAGTGCAATGGCTCCTCTGGATAAAACCTAGGGCATTTGACAGAAAAAGACACAAAGAGGACGCTTTGTAAGACAAAAACCTCAGTTCATTGTCATTCAATAGTAGGGGTTCAATGGCTCTGAAACTAAGAACGAATTTGTGACACATTCCATCTCCTTAAACCTGAAAGTGTTCCTTTAAGTTTATATAAAAAAAAAAGAGCTAGTGACAAGGAGCAGAATAGTCCACCTACTGAATCACTCACCAGACACATCACACCCACAGAACCCTGGTTTTCTGCGATTATGGTGTACTGAATTAAGATTGTCTCTTCCATGTCGCAGGAAAGTGGTTTATTCTTCTCCTGCACCTTCAGGGAGCTGACCGTTTTAGTGACAGGAGCAGAAAGTTGCACTAGAGACAGTCTGTGTTCTCCAGCCTCATAATGAGCAGTACTTTCCCCTTGATATTGATGCGATGGTGTGTTCTTAACCTGCACATACACACATGTAGAAAAAAACGCATCATAAACATGGTAACTTTAGTTGGCCCAGAACAAAAGAATAGGAGCTGTAGTGACATGGTGCCTTGTCCAGCTGTTTGCATAGAAATGTAAGGTTTCGTTTAAGGTTTCATCTTTTGTACCTCATCTACTGTCTTGTTCACATTCCGTTTTGATGTAACTGACAAATATTGGCAATATGGTTTTAACTTACACGGAGATTGATGTCCCGATTATAGCCAGCTGTGTTAAGAGAGAAAGTGGCAACACCATCGCTGTGAGTAGTGAGAGCCTGTAGCTGACGTAAGGACCAGTTTTCCCACTCAAACAGATACACTGGCATGTCAGGAATGGGTGTGTTGTTGTAATAAACTGCTTTAATCTGTTGGAAGCATTAATTTATATCAGAGAAGGCACAAAGCTTCAGTTGCTTCACCAAAGAAGTGAAGACAACATTTTCCAACTTACTTTTCCCTCCACATTTGATCCTTTGTGATAAACCTTGGGTGTATCAATAAAATACAGCTTTCCAACAACATATGAGATCCCTATTTTCTTCTCTTGAGTGTGTGAAATACCTGTATGAGAAGCCTTCATGTTACAACAATGTATATGCCATAATGTCTCAATATAGTATGTTAAGGTATTATTTGAATATTCAGTGAGGCAGCAGGGGTGTTTAAAATAAAAAGTGTAATTAAACTTGCCTGTCCCCTCCTCTTCCACTTTGGCACGAAAATCCAGTGCATTTAAAAACATAATTTGGTCGTCTTCAGGGAAATATGACATATTAAAAGAAAAAGTGGCACAGCCTTTCTTGTCCATCTATAAAGGACAATAACATGTGTTAAAATACACACATACAGCATGTAATGTCATTAAAACGTTTAACAAATCCTACCGCTTTCTGCTATTCATTCATCTTTTTCAAAATTCTTTATTTGTAATATTATTTTCACCACCTTTCTGATATTTAGATTATTGTGAATTGTTATTCCTTAGAGTAAGATACTGCAAGTATCCCTAGCAATGTTATGTATTGTGCCCTAACTATAATCTTAAGGTTATCGATACCATACTGGAGCACACACAGGGACTACACATTTACATATGTAACATAATGTATAGCAAAGGTATGTCATACAAAGTAAAGTAAGCAAGTTATTGAGTTATTTTAGCCAAACCAATTATATCAAAGTAAACCTAACCATGGTTATTTAGTGTCTAACCCATGTGTCTTTGTGGTCAAACCCACCCAAACCACGTTTGCACAGTTGTGAAGCAGAATCTTTGGCTAAGACAAAGAATTGTGTTGCAGTAGCTGCCATTTTGGACAAACAATGCATAGAGTTATTTGGGTTTGGAGAACATGCTTCCTTTGCAGTATATGCAGCATGCTTTGAAAGATTAGATTATAGCCATTGTACCTTCTTTGTCTCCTTGTAGCATGGAGCTTCAGCAATACCATGGTGTTCAGGAGGTCGACACACTTCAACTTTAACACTTCCTGGTACAGGCTGTCCATATGTATACCTAATAAGATTGGGAAAAAACATCAGCATGTTGGTGAAAAGAGGTCATTCCCCCACCAAACATGACCTTTTAAAGTAAGTAGGTTTACTCACTTTGCACATACTTCAGCTTTGATTTCTTCCTGTGCAATACTTACTTCATCAGGTGCATCTAACTTAACATTAAACTTAGGCAACACTGCAGAGGGACAAAGCAGGGTTGTCAGCATTCTTGCTCAGTTATAAACTGGCTGAAGGGGAATATCGAAAGATTAGTCATAATGTACCATATTTCTCCACCTTGAAGTTGTGGTATACTTTGCCTTCACCAACCCCCACAATGATACTGTAATTTCCTTCTCGAGCCTCTGAGTTCAAGGAGTAAGAAAGCTGCAAAATTTTACTATCGGATGTTTCATTCAACCACTGTGCAATTCGATTCTTCTTAACATCCTGGTAAAATAAAAAGAAGAAATGAGTATTTATGGCACAAACAGGAAACACTGAACATTGAAATAGTGTAAACCATGCTGCATAGTTTTCTTTTCTCCTACAACAAAACAGCAGATAAAACTAAGCTATACTTGGGATAGATTTTGTGCAGTGATAAACAGTCAAAACATAAATACATGAAAAAGAAAAAAGCTAGTAAGTGGACGTTGACTAAAGCTCATAGACTACGTTCAAGCTACATAACCATGATTTAGGAAGCGTAAAGCACTAGTTGTACTAATAAAATGAAACACTAAAATTTGGCCTTTAAGGACAGTTTACTAAACTGTTCTGCCTGGTAGTTTCCCTGGTAAGTATTTAAATTTGTCAAGCTTGCTGTTGCAAATACTTTGTTTCTGCTGTTTAGTGTAAAGTTTATTACCACAATACATTTCATATAAACAACAACCACATGGTGGTGTTATGCTCCTGTGGGCAGGTAGGACTATAATCCTGGCTATGATCAACAAGTCAGAACACAGTGCCTGTCCACCTGCTGGCTTGCTGAGTATTGTAAGGGCAGTCGATTTAGTCCATGTGATTATCACACTGTTCAATGTGCCATTGTCAGTTGTTATGATGAAATGAAATCTTTTAACTATAAACACTGACATAATAATTAACATAAAAATTGATAAATGGATACTGTTCTGAATAACATTTTTTAACCTTTTAAGATTTGTGCATAAATTTATAAGACATTAAAAATTATCTGTGGATCTTGTCTTACCTCAATCGTGATGGTATTATACTGTAAAAAGTAGTGAGACAAAGACAAGTTAGTCTGTCTTGTTTTAATGAAGAAACCAGTGCCACTGTGGTGATTACTCTGTGATCATACACTGTAGTGGTGGTAACTTAAATATTTTTATTTTAAACTTCCGCTGTGACACTGCACTTTCCTGACAGTAGCCAGAAAGGTTTTTGCACGGAGAAAAAAAGCAGTTTGGAGAATGGTCTGTGCTTTGTTCAGTCACAAACTAAAGGCAGCAGAATGATGTTCAAAATGTTAAATAAATTTAACAAAGCTGGAACTCTGTGATGCACTCTGTGCATTTAAATAATCCTACTGCCATGATCTGTTGTCCACAGCTGTTAAAGAAGTATGAAAATGTACTAATTTACTCAAATGTAACATACTTGACTAAGTATAACTTGTAGCCTACTTTACCTAAGAATTTTATAAATTTTTTAACTTGGCTACAATTCAGAAGGAAATATTGTACTTCTAAATACTCATAGATGCTGATGTATTACAATGGATGAAGTAGTTGTCAATTCATTTAATTTAGTTTCACCTTTACCTGGTGCAGCATTAGTGAGGGTTACACATTACACATTTAATAATTACAGACAACTTAGTGTCTTTATTCCACCCCAGCCTTAAGCAATGCTATGGTAATATATATATAAAATCCAGAAGACAGGGGAGACTCACCAGCGGATTGGCAGGTCTGAACTTCGTGTCTAGTGTGACAACTCTGAAATGCACTGAAAGAAAATTAAAATGATAACAGATATTTAACGTGACATCTACATCACATTAGGAAAGATAACATTTCTTATTTTGGCTTTTATGTGATTCCTTTCTGTAATTCCTGTGCTATGATCTGTTCCCACATGATATTCATACATCATGTTAACTGACTAGACCTTGTAGATCAGGGTGGATTGTAGTAAAATGTGGGGGAAAAAATTCTTCATACAAATATACTAAATAGTCACTTACTGGATTTCACCATATCGGTTTATGATTAAGTATTGGAAATATATAAAAGATGAGTCACAGCTGTGGGATCATCATTTAAAGGTTACCTGTTTGTCCAGGGATGTAGATCGGTTTATTTGTCTGGATGAATGTCATTGGTTGATAGGCTCTGATCATAACTTTCTTGATTTGTTTTGAGTAAAATGTGCCACCTCGTACCTCCACCTCAAACTTCTGCACTTCTTCTTTGTGCACGAAAGGAGCCTGTGAAAAAAAAAAAACAAAAGAGAAGAAAGACCTTAATTTTACTATATAAATACATAAAACATCAAACTAATTACAAATGTATGTTGTGTAAGCATTGTTCTATAAACGCAGTTCAGATTGTGATTAATGTTTATTGTGCGTTGTTTATCTTAGTGCTAAAAATATGGACTTAAGGATAACATGTTGAGTTACATGTAGATAAGTTGTCCATTGAAGAGATAGTCCTCCTGTTACCAATGTCTCACTGGGGATGCTCTGTCAAATCTGCTACCAAGGCTGGATGACAGGAGTGACTATGAAGCTTAATGTTGGGCACTAAAGAAGGATTTTGCTTAGCGGCTCACAGAGCTGTTAAATTCAAACCATAAACGTGTTAAAAGGATGAATTGGGAACATCTTGCTTCATAAGGCTCAAACCAATTGTTGGACCTCAGATTTAAGAGAAGGAATCGGGATTCCACTGAGTTGTTTAGGTATTCTTTGTTAATAAGTTAACCACTGACAGGTAAACAGGTACAGTATCACAGTGGGCAGATGTGGTGAATGACCAAAAAATGTTGCTGCAAATACGTAGGGTAGATGGACTTTAGAGAGAGGTAGGATCTCAACACCTCAACCTTTGCTAGACTCGTTGCCTTCGCAGCTGGATACCAGGTAAGTAACACAAAATGGATGGATAAAGGAATGAAGGGCAGATGTCCCAAACCTGTCCTCCCAGTGAGGGGGGCAGAGCCTTGTACAGTAGTATCCTAGAGAGACTAGATTAGGTAATATATAGAGTCCAGCTACCACTAAATGAGACAGACTGCCCCCCCCTACCAGCACACAGCTAATCCATAAACAATAGCTAGTTGGCCTCAAGGAACCCCCCCAGAAAACTGCCTACTTGTGCCAGGTAACTTCTTGTAGGTGCCTTACTGACTGATGATCCTGACCTTAAATTGAAAGCAGGAATGAAACGTTTCAGTTGATGTCTGCTTAAGGAGTCTGGTGCTTTTTTCTTTAGAAATCAAAGTTACAGTCATGACCAGAGTCTTGCTGGGCTGCAGGAGACTTGCACAGAATTTGGCTTCAGCTCCAGCTTCAAGAACTGCGGGAATGACCACCATGTACTGCCTACAGACAGAAGAATTCACAAATACAGAATTTTCCTCACTGCATTTGACACAGAAGAACGACAAACCGAATATTAATGAAAATCAGATTAATCAGATCAGATCAGTTATTCTTAAATATTTCAGACAGCAAAAGCAAACTTACGGTCCTGCCAACACTTGATCCACACACATCCAGCTCAAGAGACACAGTGTCCATGTCCACATCTTAATCCCAGGATGACCCATGACTGACTGGAGTGGACCCTAAGGGGCAAATGTGTGTCTGTCAAATGATCTATGATCCAAAAATAGGATTTACACACATAAGTGAACACGTTTGATTGAAACGTGGGCCTTGTGTACAATAACAACAGCAACAACATAAGTGCGAAAGTCAAATCTCGCAGTTTCCTCAAAGACTGTTTAATCACAATATGTTCCTTTCATTTTGCTTTGAGCAAAAGCTTCTGATGAATCTGAACCTCAGTCCCCTCTTTTTTTAACCATCTTTGGTGGTGATCTTCTGATGATGACAGTGAGCATGCACACACAGGTGAGATGCTCAAAACAAAAAATACAACTTTATGTTGTATGAATGTTGATACATAAATGGTAGTGCATGTTATGTCACAACAAACAGCTCCTGGTATTCTTCCCTCAGATACACTTTTCCTGTTGATTTTGAGAAACACTCATTGTTCAAGTTGGATCTGCTGTTTCCCATTAAAACTGCCTGCACACTGACAGTATTGGAAATTCTTGGTGAACAGGGTCCCAGTAACATCTGGTACACAGAGAGGAGCTTGCGGGAAATAACCCCCCTTTTTCTCCTGAACTGGAGTCTCCCAAGTTTATGTCTTGCACGCTGTTTTGTTTGAAACTATTTAAAACCTATTTTGTCATTTCTTTGTTTCAGAAACAGGGCATACATTTTACTTTTATTTTACTTATGGTGAATTTGGTTGTAATTAGTTCAAATTCCTCTCAAATTTACTTTCAGTTTCACTTAACTATACTGCATGTGACCTTGTTCTGCACAAATGATTGTAATTATGTTTGTATTAATACAAATACAAATGTGTGCACAGGGAGACATGAGACAATAGACACTAGAAACATGGTGTGGACGGGACTTCCATGCACATAAACACAACCAGGTTTTTCTTAAGGCATAACAACTTTAAACCTTCAACAGTTGTTTATTTCACAATGGATTTATTTGTCCTGACATGTCTTAACTACTGAAGCACATCTCCGAACACATCACGACCGTGAACCTCCCTGAAAGGTTTACTGTACATTACTCAGCGTCAGTGAGCACGTCCGCTAGAGCGTTGTGTGATTCTCCAGCACGTAGACGGCACCCACACGTACATGAAACGGCGCCTTCGCTCGCATCATTTTACAAACGCTCATAAACAACTTCATAAAACGCTAGTGTGTAAAGTTTTGTATGTTTACATTCAAGCTGCACGTTGCTACTGACCTGGGAAACGTTGTCCAAACTACGCCAACTCCTTTCACCACCAGTTTGTTTATGGGATGAACTGGCACCTCCTTACCCTCAGGTCTCCGGCTAAACCATGGCTACAAGCTGCCCACCCCCCGACATAAAAGGGATACAACATAAAAAAACAAAACGGACAAAATTCATTTCACACTTACAAATCAGACTTTTTAATTGGGCATATATTATATTTGGATTTGCGTTATTTATTTTTCTGTGATTTATTTAAAAACATTTTTTGTTTTCGGTGCCAACAATTTTGTTCGGTCTTTATAATTCATCTGACAATGTGTTTGTATTTAGCTTTGTACTTAACAGACCAAAAACAATTCAGTGTCATAAAATTGTAAATGTAAAAACTTACAAGGGGGGTGAATATTTTTATAAGCAAACAAAAGATTTTTTTATATTGTCTGAATACCATGTCATACCTGATGTTCTCATCCTCTCCAGATACCAATTAATCTTTAAAACACTGACATCTCTTTTCCAATTCTTTCTCTGATGACTGCTGTAAAAAATGACCACAATCTACTTTACAACACAGTAGAAATGTACTGATGTGACTACAGTGGTGCAACAATAGGAATAAATCTTTGTAACCCCCCAAAAGATATTTATTTAGACCACTTGTGCTCGAAGCTAAATATTCCCTCATTTTTCAAACAAAACATGTACATGAAGTGAATTAAAGTGCATTTTATATTCACGTAAAGAGATATTTTATTGTTAGTATTTCTTAAACATAGTGTACTTTTGAACAGAACCTGAATAAAAAAAAAAACAGGTCGGTCCAAATCCTTAGCACCTGTGTCATTTGTGTTTTACATGTTAGTTGATTACTGTTAGTAATAATTCCTAAAAAGCCATAAGAGAAGACTTTGTAAATGTATTTCTGCTTTTTACACTAAGCTGCCATGCTTTCTAAATGGATAAATTGATTAACCATGGGGAAGAAAAACCAAATAACACAAGACCAGTATTGATGGGCCATTAATTATATTTTATTGACCAATATGCATGAAATGTACATTTGTTAAATTTATGTTTAAGAAAAAGAAGGTCTTTTTAAAATTGATACTGGAATCAGGAGAGACCTGAAGGAAGTTCATTTTTCAAGCTGCAAGACAAAAACAAATTCTAAATAATAGGTCACTGTGAAGATTATATAAAAAGTTCAATACAAAATTAAACTTTATTTTAATTATTATTTATCCTCATCTACTGAATCATTGGATTTCCACAATGTTGTACTTGTACTTAAGAGGGTGTTTGAACAATTTTCTATATTGTATCTTTTGTGGCTTTAATTTAATAACTTAATGTGCTCCTACAGTCATGTGGACTATTACCTGCTGCACAGGGGTAGGTGTATTCTGTCTCTGCTTTGTCACCTTGGGGAAGAAAAATGTAAAAGTCAAACTTGTCCAACACTTTTAAGACTTTTATTTTCTGATTATTTTCAGAGTATTTAGTTTGTAGTACATCACCACTAAAGAGTGTAGTGTTATTATGTGTCGTGGTCTCTGTAAAAGGATTCAGAGTTGTGTGGGAGATCACAGTGTCTGCTTTACTTGGCTGGTAGTAGTCATAAATCTGGACCACAGCTGGCTTCAGGCTCTGCACTGGGACCTCCTGTACGAGCTCTAAGCTGTGGTTGACTGGTGTGTCCTTTGGTAACTGTTGGTTAAAAAAAGAGCAGACGAAATCATTGACCAAGGCGGAGATCATCATTTGTTGTTCCCCACTGTAAATGCCTCTCACCTCTCGTATGTACAGCAGAACATGATCTTCCTTTTGTTCAACACGATCCACCAACGTTGGATTATGTGGGAACTATACGATTAATATTCAAAGGGGGGTATTATTACCTTCACCATCACGTTAAAAAATGACATTCCTACAAGATCCCCATTACAACACTCCCACCACTAAGAATTAACTCACATTCTTCAAAGACTTTGGGTCTGGGACGAACCCAGAGAGCATTTTGATGTCCAGGATCACCATGTTTGTACTGCTCTCCTCTCCACGGTATCTGCAGTGGAACCATAAAAATGTTCCTTAGTAAAATTTCACTGTGTTTCGTGCTGTAACGTGGATCTGCCTGCTGGTAACTCACAGAGATGTTAGCTCCAGAGTGAGTTTTGGTCTGTGAGATTCACTGGTGCAGTCGGCCTCTACGTGTAACCCCACACTCAGTATGGTGGCATCAGTAGGAGTTGGGATGTTATAGTGAAGAGAAATCTGGGGGAGCAAGTCCAAAAGAAGGTTTCATATTCATTATAACATAAAACTTTAGAAATACAAGTACTGTTTGATGGGAACAGCTACAGCTGCAAAGCAGAACTAGTGTTATAAAGTAATGGCAGATTAGTCAGGAAGCAGATTAGTTATACTCAATAAAACTACAATATGCAACGCTGGCTAGCGCTAGCATGAGACTCAGAAGTTATCCACTGATCTGCATATCCCTCGTTCCCCCTGCAGTGCTGCACTCTGTGCAGTGTTTCATGCAGAAATAACTGAAATTCTGTGAATGTTTAGAAGGTAAAGCCTCACTCCGTAACTTTAATTAGGAGCGATAAATAGATCCCAAAATAGACAGGAAGCTGGGAATCACATTTTAGTAAAATAATTGCACTGTATCTTCAAGCTGGTTACTATCACAACCATTGTCTTGACTGTCAACCCAATTACCAAATAAGGTTTGTATTTATGTGTTCTATAGCACAGGATATTAATATAATGCCCATAAAAGTGTATTTCTTATCCATGTAGACATAGATCATAATGTTTTACTTCATGCTAATGACACATTATTTATATTGACTCCTAAATTAGCCTTTCTAACATCTCTTCAGAAAATTAATTTTGACTAACTCTTGGGGTTATTCAGTCTAAAGCACTTTTTAAGTACAAATAATGAAAAAGTAACGGCACTAATCAGAAATACAATTTGTATGGATGACCTACTGACTGCCGCCTGATCTGAAGTTTCATCTCATGTATTTTCCTCAACAATGTTTTTTTTAAGATGTTATAATAAAAAGTTAAAAGCTGGAATGTGGAAAGTTGTGTATTCAGTCTTTTCATTCTAATGAAAAACAACTTCAGATTAAACATGGTACACTTTTAATCAGCATAAATAGCAAATGTCCTTTCTGTATTACCACTGCACTGGTAACACAGGAGAATTATTACGATATATTACTAGTGTTTGTCATAGTTTACAATTGTCAAGATGCAAAAGGAAAAACTCCAGTGTTGACTGACCTGCATTGAAGCACATGCACTGCCCTTCACCTCCAGGCTGTACTTTCCTGTCACATCTTGCAGCATCTTCTCCTGGTAGAGCAGTTTGTTGTCCTGGTTCACATCAAATGTCAGCTGGCCACTGGGAGACTGGACCGTCACTGTGCTGGAACCTTCTGGACTGAACACCAGAGTGGAGTAGAGAGCCAGAGCCTGGAGAGCCACCGCTGTGTCCTACACACACACACACACACACACAAACACACACAAACACACAGACGATATGAGCACATTTATACAAAAATGTGTTTGTTTTTTGTACTCTAAATGTTGTTTTTCATACACAACTCTTCTAATGGGCTTTTTTAGAAAATTACAAACAGGACTGTGATCTAAAAAAGGATTGTATACTATGATGGGCTGATACACCACTGTCTGACATTACATTATTGAGGTATTGGATTGTGTAACATCACTGTGCCCCGAAAATGTGGACGTCTTCTCACAGTTTCATGTGTTGTTATCCAGACCCAATTGGTTCGTTTCTTTGCTGTGACAAATTCTGTATAGCAGGGCTGTAGCATTGCTGACGAGCAAGTGCAAAGAAATAAACATTGTTGCTAAAAAGCTGTAATACTTGCGTTACAATTAGCAGTTTACATAGGCATAGTGAAGCATGGCGGTGGAGTAGGTAGTGCTGCCACATCACAGCTAGAAGGTTGTGGGTTTAAATCCTTGGCTGACTGTGGACTTTCTTTGTGGAGTTTGCATTTTCTCTCCGTGCCCATGTGGGTTTCCTTCCTCAGACCAAAGACATGCATGTCAGGTTAACTGGTGACTCTAAATTGACCGTAGGTGTAAATGTGAGTGCGAATGATTTTCTGTCTGTGTATGTCCCTCTGTGTTGGCCCTGAGATAGACTAGAGACCTGTCCAGGGTGTAGCCCGCCTCTCGCCTAATAACAGCAGGAAGCTCCAGCCCAGAGTCCCCGAACAAAAATGGACATAAGCTTTGTTGTAACTACTGTATCATAGCTGCTTCAGCTTTGTGGTTAGAGAGACTAGGATATGCATTTACGTTTTTATGAGTTTACCTCCCTCTTCTGTGTATTCTGGTTCATACACTACATGCAGGCTTCACCACTGACATGTAAACTCCAACACAACTGGTAGCTTGTACCATGTTAATCTTGAGATTTTTATTACAGCTGGATATTTTAATTAACTGTTGTCATTGCAGGATACTAATCAACTTTTACACAGTATGGTCAGTACCTGGAAGGAAGGAACTGGAAGAAGGTTCCTTGGTTTGATATAACATTGGCATAACATTATGACCATCTGCGCAATTTATAGCAATCCAAAACAGTGACTCTGCCCTGAATTCTACTTTTACAATGTTATATTTTCTCAGTTTTTAGGTTGAAACTGTCAACTTGAAACTGTGTAAAATGAATGAGGGAGACTTTCATAGATGAAGCAAAGGACAACACTAGCTAGGAGGCGCTGAAGGTTTGGTCAGTACCTGTGTGGAGGAGAAGCCTCCGTAATGGTTCTGCTGCCCCGTCAGCCACCTGACGATACGGGAGCTGTAGCCCAAGTCTTCAGCTGTAGGGGAGGCACTGAGTTTGGCGAGTAGCACATAGGAGCTGATCTCCACAGACAGAGAGGCTGATGTTTCTGTTGCAGTCTGAGACCAGTGCAGGAATCCTCCTAAAACAACCACCCACAGACAAACAGGTGTCATGTCCCTCACAGTCACAGTAATGAAGTCACCATGATTTCCTTTAATGTGATGTCTTACCTTCATCCAATGCTACTGAGTCTAAGTGCTGCAGAAGATGAGCTCGCGTCTCCATGTCTCCTGCCAGGGTGAAGACGTACGCCAGCAGAGCTGTAGTGTAGGTGTTGCTGAGGTCATTGATGGACTTCTTGAGGCACAACAGGCTCTTTCTCACCATAGGTCTCTGTAATAGGTTTAACCACTGAATATTACTGTATAATCCATTATTACCTTTCAAGGAACAAAGGCAAATATATATTTTAAAAGAATCAATGTTACCACGACTAAGCAGTAGCAGTCTTCTTTGTCTGTAACACTGTGATCCCTGATTCTGTACAACCTTCCCATTAAAAACATCATAAACACATTGCAAAAAGCATCACAATTTTATAACATCTGGAATTTTAGGTCCCAACAATAAGAAAAAGGTTAGTGAAATCCTGTAGGGACTGGTTAATGTGGATACAGGCCCTGATTCCAGTAACAACTTTTTTATATATAGTTCTTAAAATATGTCAGTTACTAAAAGTTACTATGTCACTAAAATATATCAGTTCTTAAGAAAGTTTTACTGTCTTTACCAGTTGCAGCTAACCAGGTAAGCAGGGAATCAGTTTACAAGCACTTAAGACACATGGTTACTGAAAATCTGTTTATACATGCAGCATGTGCTGTTGTAATAAGATTAGTAATGTGGTTACAGGGTCTACTCACGTTTGCTGACACGTTCATCTCCAAGAAGGCAGCAGTGATATAAGCACTGAGAGTCACTTCATCAGACACACCACCCTGTAGAGAGAAAGGCACCATTCAGACTTTATCATGACTGGACCTCCAACATACTGGACTGAATTTTTTGTCCTTGTGTCTTATCGTTTAGGGTCACCACAGATCACAAATTATTAGTCTGCATGTAAATGTTTCTACTGGGCTTAGACCCACACTGTGCAGTTGAGGATGGGGATGGGCTGTTGGGGGTTTAGTGTCTTGCCCAGGGACCCTTTCACATGTGGTTGGGAAGAGAAGGGCGGGAACCTCCAACCCTATGGTCAGTGGGGGGCCCCCCTACCAATTGAGCCTACAACTGAGCCACTGCTGCCCCGGCATTAGTTATGACTATGTTGTAGATTTAAGCCACGATGATGCATCTGCATTTAACTCTAGATGAAAATAAACATCTCTAACTTGTTATTAGTCTGAAGTAGCATCAGTCATTACTCTACAAACTGTACTGTCAGTTTACCTTCATTCTGTTGTTAAAGCGTTTGCCCGACTGTTCAAAACAGCCATTTTCTTGTTGTTTACGCTTCAGCCAAGTCTTAGACTTTTTAATCTTTGTTGGGTCAATGTAGATGAAAGACTGTGCTTTGACAAAAGATCTCAGCACAAAAGTGGTCAACCTGAGGAAAAGTAAAACTAAATTCATATATAAAGTGACAAACTAAGACACATTGTATAAATATATTGCTCAGCGATGTTCTCACCAAGTGTTTCCTGTTCCTGATCCAAATGTGCTGTAAGCACCATCATAATGTTTGTAGTTCAGTTGTCTCTGGTAGCCTGTGTAAAAAAAAACAAGCATATTAGGCATTAATGTATTAATTGTCAAATTTGAAAGGAATTTGATTAAGATGTGACAATCTGACAATTTTCCCTTTTGTCAAGATGATATGTTGGACATGCTGTTGGACAACTAGGTGTAGGTCCACTCTGATTCTGACACAGATTCTTGCCCAAAACCAAATCTGATGCATCACATTAGCAACTTTTGTATGACTGCATACGGACCACAACATGCACAATGCATTCTTATACTGATCTGGCTGGTTCAGGTTCTTATGTGCCTTTAGTGTTTAACTCACCACTAGTGAGGAAGTTAGTGACCTTTTCCCTGATGGCTGGTGTCAGCTGCTGTGTGCCTTTCAGGTACTGCAGGATGTAGATGTTGGGGGCTAGGAGCGCCATGTTCTGCTCCCCACATCCATACGGCATCTGCAGCAGTCCATCCAGGTTCTGCAGGGATCGACCCAGGATGTCACCTGCACAGAAAGACTGAGTCACTGAGAGCAGAAATGAAACCAACACTTAACTTAGTGGATGATGATAAATCAATATAAACCAATTATAAATATATTTTTGCCATCCCATTAGAATCTAATTTGGAATGCTGTATTTTAATCAGCCAAAGTATTCCGATACTAATGTGTTTAAATCTCAACTTAAAACTTTTTATGGTACAATAAGTCTTGTGTTTACTTCTGATAAATGGTACCCATGTGTGCACAGGACATACAGATTTTAATGTTATAGATTTCTATACTACATGAAAATGCAGTAATAGCAACTATGGTATAAATGAAAAATGTCATTTTGCTGCCAAAGAAGAAACTGTTTTCCTTAATGTCATTGACTTCTCATCAGTGAGAAAACTTTTCACTTGTCTGAATTTTTTTGGATGAAGGAATCAGTGAAAATAAAGACATCATTTTACCCAGAACAGAAACTGAAGCACGGGCAGATCCATCAATAACATCCTCAGGGAGTTGTAAGTGTATTTTCTCTGTCAAAGCCTCTCCTGTGTGAAATAGAAAAATCACCTTACAGCTAAAACAAAGATTTACATTTACAAAGTTACGTTTACATGTTACTGATTTTAAGGTGACATAAGGTAAATTGTAATAGAGTGGAAATAAGATTAATAACTGGATTGAATCTTGGATACCTGTACTAAACATTACTTTAACACCATGCAAATGCTACTGTACTGTTTGTAAGTAGTCAAGACCAATATTTCTTTTTCAAACCCCTCCCGGTCCTTACTGTATCTCACTCTAGCTTTCTCAAAATATTTGAGGGATAATTGCTGGTTTAAACCATCCTGACCTTCTGGACAAAGAAGCCAGTTGTAGTTCTGTATTATCTCTGTTCCCTCAGCCTGAAAGAGAGAAGAGAATAAAAGGGAAAAATATTTGAATTAGATGTACAGTGTCAGTGGTAGCAGTAAAAAATAAATTAAATAAAATGCCAACCCTTAACATTAATGGATTCATTCTGTCATTGTTTGTAAGTCACCAACCTTTACAATGAGAGATTTTGTGACCGTATCAATACGACCTCTGTCTGGCACAGTCACAATCTCATTGTCACATGAAACAGGAAAAGCCACAGCCTCAGCAGTCACAGACACATTCACGGTCCCTGGATGGATTCAAATATCAAAACAATACTAAAAACAAAAATCATCATTTTTGTCAAAACATTAAAGAGGCAGATCTCCCTGATTTCATTGTGATGAAAAAGAATTTGCTACAGATCCTTTAACATCTAACACAAATGTAGATCCTCACCTAAGACTGAAGGCACCATTTTCCAGCTCAGAGTCTTGCGTTCATTGCCGCACAGACAGGATATATACTGGTCACCAGAGAGAGGGGTTAGGGTGTAATCTGAGGAGAGTGCTGGAGTCACTCTGATCTGTCAAGAGACAGCAATTTATTTTAAACCTGGAAATTTTTGGCAAATGCAACCGCAAGAGAACACAAGCCAGTGTCTTCTTGTGCCAGTCCCAAGTCTGGAGAAATGCAGAGGGTTGTGTCAGGAAGGGCATCCGACATGAAACACATGCCAAATAAAAAATGTGAATCATGACTTTCACACTGAAAATGACTCCCATACCGGATCGGTTGGGGCACGGGTTAACAACGACCGCCACCGGTGCTGTTTACCTACAGTGTACCAGTGGAAATTGGACTATAGTTGGTCGAAGAAGGAGAGGAGGAAGGTGTGTTCGTAGGCAGAGTGAGAAGAGGAAAGCTAAGAATGTAGGACTGAGAGTAGGGACTTTGAATGTTGGTACTATGACAGACTAGGCTAGAGAGTTGATTGACATGATGCAGAGAAGAAAGCAAGAAAGAAAGAAAGAAAGAAACCCTGTTTGTCCAGGAGACCTGGTGGAAAGGTAGCAAGGATGGAAGCTTAGGAGTAGGGTTCAAGTTTTTCTACAATGGGTCAGGTAGGAAGAGAAATGGAGTAGGAGTTATCCTGAAAGAGGAGTTGGTAAAGAATGTTCTAGAGGTGATTGGAGTATCAGACAATTTGATGAGACTGAACCTAGAAATTGAACGCGTGATGTTTAATGTTGTTAGTGGTTCTGCCCCACAGGTAGGATGTAAATTAGAAAAGAAGGAGAAATTCTGGAGTGAGTTAGATGAAAGGATTCAGAACATCCCCAGAGGTGAGAAAATGGTCATTGGTGCAGATTTCAATGGACATGTAGGTGAAGGGAACAGAGGTGATAAGAATGTGATGGGCAGATTTGTTCTTCAGGACAGGAATGCAGGACAGATGGTGGTAAATTTTGCAAAGAGGATGGAAATGGCTGTAGTAAACATTTCTTCTGAGAGCTGTGATCAGGGAGACAGGTAGGAGGGTACTCGGTGTGTCATCAGGAAAGAGGAAAGTGGACAAGGAGACTTGGTGGTGGAACAAGGAAGTTCAGTAGTGTATACAGAGAAAGAGGTTAGCAAAGAAGAAGTGGGACACTGAGAGGACTGTAGAGAGTAGACAGGAATACAGGGAGATACAGCGTAAGGTGAAGGTAGAGGTGGCAAAGTCCAAACAAAGAGCATATGAGCACTTGTATGCTAGGTTGGACACTAAAGAGGGAGAGGTGGATTTGTACAGGTTGGCCAGACAAAGAGATAGAGATGGGAAGGATGTGCAGCAGGTTAGGGTGATTAAAGATAAGGAATTAAATGTATTGACAGGTGCCAGGAGTGTGATGGTACGATGGAAGGAGAACTTTGAAGAATTGATGAATGAGGAAAATGAAAGGGAACGAAGAGTAGAAGAGGTGACTGTGTGGAGCAGGAAGTAGCAAAGATTAGTAAGAGTGAAGTGAGGCCGTCTGTAGAAGCAGGGTGACAATGATAAAAAAGTGCAAGTTCGTTTTTAAAACTATATATCAGACATAAATGACAGCAAATTTAATTCAATTCAATTCAACTTTATTTATATAGCGCCAATTCACAACAAAGTCATCTCAGGCCACTTTACAGAATAAAGTGAAGATTATAAAGATATATAAAGAGAACCCAACAATTCCCCCTGGAGCAAGCCACAGGCAACAGTGGAGAGGAAAAACTCCCTTTAACGGAAGTAACCTCCAGCAGAACCAGGCTCAGGGTGGACGGCCATCTGCCTCGACCGGTTGGGGTGAGTGGAAAGGGGAGAGAGAAAAGAACAGAGCAACAAAAAGCAACAACAAAACATTGGGCAGATTGGTAGGACCAGTAGCTGCACGCTGGAAGACAAACAGCTTCAAAGCCGGGGGACACCTGCAGAAAGGGACAGAGAGAGGGGGACAGAGGAGGACAAAGACAACTACGGGAGAGAACACACAGAGTTAATGACATACAGTGGTGACAATTGCGGGGTGAGAGGAGAGGAGAGATGATCAAGAGGAGGAAAGGAGCTCAGTGCATTGGGGGGTGGGTCCCCCAGCAGTCTAAGCCTATGGCAGCATAACTATAACTAACTATATGCTTTATTAAAGAGGAAGGTTTTAAGCCTAGACTTAAAAGTAGAGAGGGTGTCTGCTTCCCGAATCTGAACTGGGAGCTGGTTCCACAAGAGAGGAGCTTGATAGCTAAAGGCTCTGCCTCCCATTCTACTTTTGGAAATTCTGGGAACCACAAGTAGGCCTGTTCTCTGAGAGCGAAGTGGTCTACTGGGATGATATGGTGCTATGAGGTCTTCTATATATGATGGAGCCTGACCATTCAGAGCTTTATATGTAAGAAGCAGGGTTTTAAATTCTATTCTAAATTTAATGGGAAGCCAATGGAGAGAAGCTAGTGAAGGTGAAATATGATCTCTCTTGTTAGTTCCAGTCAGCACTCTTGCTGCAGCATTTTGCATTATTGCAGGCTCTTTAGGGAGTTACTGAGGCATCCTGAAAGTAGGGAATTACAGTAGTCCAACCTAGAGGTAACAAATGCATGGACCAGTTTTTCGGCATCACTTTGAGACAGGATGCTCCTAATTTTGGCAATGTTCCGTAGGTGGAAGAAGGCTGTTCTAGAGATTTGTTTTATATGTGAGTTAAAGTACAGATCCTGATCAAAAATAACTCCAAGGTTCCTTGCAGTAGTACTGGAGGCCAGACTTATGCCATCTAGGGTAACAATATGGTTGGACATCATATCTCTGAGATTTCTGGGCCCAAATACTATGACTTCAGTTTTTTCATCATTAATATGAACAAATTGAAATCTATCAGATAGATAAGATTTAAACCAAACTAGTGCAGTTCCTTTAATCCCAATTTCATCTTCCAGTCTCTGTAATAAAATGTTATGATCAATGGTATCAAATGCAGCACTAAGATCTAACAGAACAAGTATAGAGATGAGTCCATTATCTGAGGCCATGAGAAGATCGTTGGTGACTTTTACCAGTGCTGTTTCTGTACTATGATAAACTCTGAATCCTGACTAAAAGTCTTCATACAAATTATTCCTATGAAGGTGATCACATAATTGTTTTGCGACTACTTTTTCAATTATTTTAGAAATAAAGGGGAGATTAGATTTTGGTCTGTAATTAGCTAAAACACCTGGGTCAAGACAGGGTTTTTTAAGTAATGGTTTAATTACAGCTACCTTATAGGCCTGTGGTACATAGCTTGTTTCTAAAGATAGACTGATGATATCTAATATGAATGTATCTATTAAGGGTAAGGCTTCCTTGAGCAGCTTAGGTGGAATAGGGTCTAGCAGACAGGTTGTTGGTTTACCTAACAAGCAGGGAAATGTGGTCATTTAGTCAGCACTGCCTCAACGTTTTTTGCACTTTTGAGCAGCATTGGAGGTAAAAGTACCTACACCACATTTAGTTTCGACTCACAGAACTAGCAGAAATCAGAAACAAGCAGGGCAAGCAGCACTAGGAAGAACTCAATCCAATTTATAAAAACATAATTTTGTCAGATATCCAAAATGGAATAAAAAACAAAACCACATATTCAGATATTATTAAATATCCAGAAATCAATTGAGAATAGTAAAATGTATTCTAAATAGTGTAACACTACATCAACCAGTGAACTTAGGTCTTATTACCATGAAGCAGCTGGTCAGGTAGTTGAAGACAGTCGCCTTCAGCTCAAAGTGCTCCCCCCGGATGATGGAGTAGGGCAGGGTGAGCTCCAGGAAGAACGGCTGGAAGACCTTGATTTCTTTACGCGGAGCCAAACCAAATCCCTGAGGGGACAAACAGAAAGCCTCCGTCTCCCAGGTAGTGATGGTGTCTGGGACAGTGAGGGACACATCCTTTGTTCCAGACTCTCTGGATCAGCAGATACAAGGAAATGCATTTTGTGCACTGGGTAGTAGTATGCAGCAGTTATTTTCGTCTAAAATATTAATTATATACACAATTTATTTAAGCTTTGTGGCAAAAAATATTAATTAAAAAGTTAGAAGCATTTTGTCTCTCACTCTCCCTGTTTCATGACACTAAAAGCAGCAGAAGCTTACCCAACTTCCACCAGGTTCCATATCCAAGTCTCAGGGAAGAAAGTGCGGGGTGTCACTACTAGTGAATGTGAAAGAGTCATTAAATGCCCTACTTTAATATGATTGACTGATTGACTGATTTTGTCCCCTGGTATATGAAGAATATGCACAACGCATCCATTACAATCTGAAACCAAACCAGAAAATACACAGTCTCAAGCAAAGCACAGAAACTACTGTTTTGAAATAATGTTTTATTTTTGGTAAATACAAGTATGTAAAACATAAATAACAGAATGCAATGATTTGCCAATCTCATCAACCCATATTATATTACAATTAAACAATCAAATAAGATGTTGAAACAGACATTTTTCCATTTCATGGAAAATATCAGCTCATTTTGAATTTTATGATGGCAAATGTCAAGAAAGTTGGAACAGTGTGATGTTTACCATTGTGTAGCTTCCCCTCTTATTTAACAACTCTGTAAACATCTGGGAAGTGAGGAGACCAGTTGCAGAAGTGGAATGTTGTCCCATTCTTGTCAAAGCTAATACTTTCCATGTAATGGTAAAATGTCTCAGTTTCAGCATCTAATATGTCGTTTATGTTCTGTGAATAAAATATGGGTTGATGAGATTGCAAATCATTGCATCCTGTTTTTAATTTAGGTTTTACAGACCGTCCCAACTTCTTTGGAATTGGGGCCGTACTTAGTATGTAACACACATTAAAACAATTACCATATATAGGCACACAGGAAAACAAGTTTGTTGCAATCTTCAGTCCATTGTTCTAGATAATCCAACAATACACAAACATCACAAAATTATCATTGCTCGTATGAAGAAACATATTATTTAATGTGCATGTTAATTATTGTAGTAGAAGTACCTGGAAAACTGTGTGGGCGTCTTTATCATATTTGGAATTGGGCAAATCATATCTTCTTGTATTCACAGTCAAACATTCGATAGGATCTTGAAGCTCCAATGGAATACTGGAAACGTTCCTCACAGGCAGCAAGTTAAATAACTGAAAAAAAAAGCTAAGACATAATCTTTTATTCGAAAAACATGGCTGTAAAGTATCACTGTCTAAACAGTGTTTTCACCATGTTGTAGACTCCCACAGAATACACTCCACATACATAATACAATCCTACTTGAAATTCATCTAGCATCTCAAGACAGATCAGTCTCAGCAAATAATCATTCAGTACAAGTCACATCCCATCTAAAACATACTGTGTTCTCTGGAGTCAGATGTCATTGGCACTGAATTCTTATTCCACTTTTATTACAAAGGACTTAAAAAAGAAGCAAAGAACATTAAAATTAAAGTATGTAACTTGTTTGTCACTTTGTGGTTGATTGTGGAGATACCTTTCCTGCATCCAGAATCTTCCCTGGCTCCTTAATGAGGACACTCTGGTCCACTGCGCTGATACCACACAGAGAGTAGGGTTCAGCCGTGACATGCATAGTGGTCCCCTCTCCTGGGACAGCTGAGGATGGAGAAAACTCCAACGATACCTGATACACCCAACACACATTGCACATGTCAAAAAAGATCAACGTGACACAAATGTGTATTTCAGTGTAGCACATCTGATCTATTTAAGTTGCTTATAATGGGTGAAGCTCAGAATTCCAAGCAGATCTTAGATCTGTCTTAGACTCTGTTGGACATGTTATCTGACAGAAAATAATATTTAGCCAATGATGTGGACATTGATTCTCAGAGGATATGTACAGTAACACTATGTAGTTGCAAGGCCCTGGGAGTGGCAGGTGTGAGGTTGCTTCCCTTTTCCTATATGTGGTGGATGATGGCAGTAAGACAGGGGTGATAAGGCAGCACCTGAGCCGAGTGGAGCAGGAGAAGCTGCATGGTAAAGGTAAAAGGGAATGACAGGGAAGCAGTGTTGCTGAGATGGTAAGCATTGGTATGATCCACCCCAGAGGTTCCCAAACCTGGTCCTCAAAGATCCCTGCCCTAAGGAGTGATTACATGAAACGGAAACACTTCTTCTGATAGGACTTTGGATGGTACTTCACTTGTGCAGTTTGTCGCTTGGATAATAGCGGCTGCCAAATGACTGAATGTAAATGTAAATATAAATGTGTTCAGTCAATCAGAAGATGGATTTTTTTCATCTGTGAAGGCAGAGCACAGATGTTTATGTCTCTTCTGTCGACTACAAGCAGAAGACTGCATCTCACAAGCACCTCTAGTGACTTGTCACAACTGCTACAGCAGGACGTAGAAAGACCCACACCACATTGTTTAGTTAGTGATACAGTGTATAGCATATTCCATGTCGTCCTGCTAATGAGACAAGGTTATTGTACTTATGAAAATCACTTTATCTCTAGGCTTTGGTTTTATTCTTAAGCCCATGTGTCTCTCCCTCTCTCTTTCACAATCTGTCCTTTTTCCAATTCTTTATGATGGTGAAGAAGTTGTATAATATATCTGGTTGTGACATCTCCTAGTTGCTTGTCAGGTAGCTGCCCACCTTCTTCTCTGCAGTTTTTGACAGTAAAGGGGGTTTTCACATACCACTGTCTCATAGTGCCTACTCAGCAGGCAGTGGCTGGTTTTACCGTATAATTCTAGGGTCTTGACTATACGATGTAAAGCTCTTTGTAATATTTGATAATTGGCACTTTATAAATGTAGTTGAATTGAACTGAATTAAAACTGATTCTACAGCTACATCTGATGAGCTGCTGAAGCTAAAGTCTTCTGGTCTTTCTGACCTTGTGGCTGAAGCATTTCTCAGTAATGAAGTTGGCACTCTTGGCGATCACGCTCTCACTGGGGAGGACAGCGTAAGCTACAAACTGGAAGTCTGGTGCCATCTCTGGAGAGACTTTCAGCTTGAAGGACACTTCACCTTCATTCACTGCAAGAACAAACCAACTGTAAAACATCTGCTTTTGTGTGCTTGTATCCACAGTTCAACAAAACAGCAGATCAGATCAAATGATCTGACTATGCTAAGATGTAAGATTTCTTCAAGCACGTGCACCTGCACTAATGCCAGCTGTTACACAAGTCATATACACATCTCTCACAACAGGGACTTTTCCAACCTCATTCAAGCAGGCCCAGATTACTCTACTGCTCAGGAACCCTTCTCTTCCTACCTCCGTTGCAGAGAATTACCGACCCGTCTCCCTTCCTCCATTTCTTGCCAAGACAATGGAACGAGCAGTTTTCAATCAATTCTCAGACTTTCTTTCCAAGAACAACCTCCTCGATGTCAACCAGTCTGGCTTCAAGAGGGGTCACTCCACAGAAATGGCACTCCTGACTGTTGTGGAAAGTCTTCGAGCTGCAAAAGCCACAGCTCAGTCGTCTGTCTTAATCCTACTTGATCTATCTTCAGCCTTTGACTGTGAACCATCAGATCCTCTTGTCCACACTCTGTGACTTAGGCGTGTCTGGATCAGCTCTAGCCTGGCTTCATTCTTACCTATCGGGACGAATCTTCAAGGAATCCTGGCGGGGGCATGTTTCTCACTCTCATAGCCTCTCTACCAGTGTGCCACAGTTCTTGGTCCTCTTCTTTTTCTGTCTATACTGCATCCCTGGGTTCTATCATTCTCTCACATGGTTTTTCCTATCACTGCTATGCCGATGACATACAGCTCTTCCTGTCCTTTCCACCGGATAACTCCACTGTCTCATCACGAATTTATGCCTGTTTCTCAGACGTCTCTGCCTGGATGAGAGAGAGATATCTTCAGCTCAACCTCTCCAAGACCCAAGTCCTTCCCTTCCCAGCCAGACCTTCGACGCAACACAACATCAACATCAATATTGGAGTTACAGTGATTGTCCCCACTAAGTGAAAATCTGGGGGTCATCGTCGACGACCGTGCTTTAAGGACATCTCCTCAGTCTCTGGGGCATGCAGATTTGCCCTGTTCAACATCAGGAAGATCAGACCCTACATCACGGAATATACAACCCAACTCATTGTACAGGCGCTAGTCATATCTCGTCTTGATTACTCCAATGCGTTATTAATGGGGTTACCGATATCCACAATCAAACCCTTGCAGATGATCCAAACGCAGCAGCTCGCCTCATTTTTAATCAGCCAAAAAGGACTCATGTCACACCACTCTTTAGATCTCTACACTGGCTTCCTGTAGCTGCTCACATCAAGTTCAAAGCTCTGTCTCTTGCTCACAGGGTGGTTAACTCAACAGCTCCTTCTTACCTCAACTCACTCATTCAAGTCTACAATCTTTCCGTCCGCTGCAGTCTGCCAACGAACGACGTCTGGTGGTCCCAGCACCACACAGAAGACACCAAGCAAAACTCTTCAGCGTAATGATCCCACGATGGTGGAACGAGCTACCAAACTCTACACACTCAACAAACTCACTCCCAATATTCAAAAAAACTGCTGAAAACAGAACTCTTCTGCATCTTCCTATGCAATTAAATCTATTTAAAACAAACAAACAAACAAACAAACTTCCTTTCTGCCCTTTCTCACACTTGCATCCCCTTTGCTTTGATGTTTTCTCCTTGACTTAGATTTTTGCTGCCTTGTACCTCACTCGTAAGTCGCTTTGGATAAAAGCGTCTGCTAAATGACTAAATGTCAATGTAAATGTAAGATTTAATTCATTGAACTCGTGACCAAAGGCAGCCCGTTCCCACCTCGTTTATCTGGCACTTCAACCTGTGTCTGTCCGTGTAACACAATGGATCCTTTGGATAAAACCTGGAGAAATGGAAAGATAATAAAGAGTGAGTAATGTAATAATACTAAACTTCAGTTTGTTTAACAGCTGATTACTTTATAAGGATGTCAGTCTTTTTGCTCTGGTATAAATGCAGCACTTTGACCATCCTGGGATCCTGTAGCAATGTTGACTCTGTTTTTTCCTGACATCTGATCCGTGTTGTCCTTTCAAATATTTACAACAACACAGGTTCCTAGCTGCTTTAGTTACCACAACACCTGAACTCAGAGTGGACCCTGCACTGCAGTCTTGCAGACCAACAAGTACTTGCTCCTGTTCTTACATAAATGCTAAAATGTAATATAATGTATCAGCACATAGTAAGTTGATCATTGGTGCCATCTCCTCAAAATGTGATATCAAACACTGACTGCATGAGATTATCTTTCAAACTCCGTCTGAGAAAACTGATAACTAGCTTTCACTCACCAGATACATCATATCCACAGAGCCCTGAGACTCTCCAACTATAGTGTACTTGATGAAGATTTCCTCTTCTGTGTCACAGGAAAGTGGTTTATTTTTCTGCTTCACCTCCAGGGAGCTGACTGTTTTAGTATCAGGAGAGACTTTTTGTGCCAGAGACAGTCTATGATCTTCAGTTTTGTAATGTGCAATTCTTTGAGAATGTTCTTTAAGTGTTGGTGTGTTGCTAACCTGCACAGACACAGATGTAGAAATGAAAAACTACAAATGGTGTCATTGTGGTTGACGTAAAAGTTGATACTGGAAAGTGAGGTCACTTCTATGTTTTGTGTTCATTTTCATGAAAGTGTTTTGATGAAGCAAGCAAATATTGAAAGAAAGGTTGTACTTTTCTGGCTAATTTTTACTTACGTAGAGGTGGATGCCCCTACTAAAGTTAGCTGTGCTAAATGAGAACGTGGCAACACCATCGTCGTCAGTTGTCAGATTTTGTAGAAGACATGATGAGCACATTTCACCCTCGAACAGATACACTACCATGTCAGCGATGGGTGTATCATTGAAATAAACTGCTTTAACCTGTTGGAAGCACAAAGTTTGTGTCACTGTGGGTCCACAAAGCTCCTGTTGCCTTGTTTACAGAGTGACACTGAAGAGCTAAAGCCAACTTGTTACTTACTTTTCCCTCCACATTTGATCCTTTCTCATAAATGGTAGGTGTATCGATAAAAGACAGCTTTCCAACAACATATGAAATGTCAATTTTCTTCTGTTGTGGGTGTGAAATACCTGCATGAGAGGAGTCCATGTTACAACAAGGTGTATGCAGTTTTTGTTTTTAAATGCACAGACAGTATAACTTGCCTGTCCCCTCTTCTTCTAGACTGGCCTTGAGATACAGTTTATCTTGAATCAAGTGTTGGTCAGTTTTTGTAAAAGTCGACATCTTGAAAGTAAAAGTGGCACAGCCTCTCTTGTCAGTCTAGACAGTACAATAAACAAGAAATTTAATAAAAACAATAGCATAACTCGTCAAAAATAACAATCAAAATAAGTTTCCACTGAATAATGCTTTCATGACATGCTCTTAGACCACAGATTTAGTTGCACAGCATAAAAAGGGCATAAAGGCAGGGCTGTGCACGCACGGATCCCAAGGTGTCATGCAGTGTTGATTTGGAGAGTTATGGCTTTTTCTGTGGTGTCCTGCCATGGACACCACGAATGGTCGATGTTTGGGTTACGGTGGAGTCATGAAGCAACTTGAATGAATCCTTCAAGTCTTGTGTTACTCTACGGCTCTTCTATGCCATTGAGCATTCTGCTTTGTGCTACCAGCTGGGTGCCCACTTATATGGAAAGTAGCCACAGTAGCCAAACATTTTCTTTTACAGACAATATCTGTCGAATGATGAAAACCTAAAATCGTTGAGATTTCTCTGTAACCCTTACAAGCTACTCTACATGCCAATAAACAAATCTTGATCGCAGATTTGTGAGGAATCTAAAGAAAATTCTGTCTCAAAATTGACCATTCAGGCGTGTAACATGAATGTAGCCTTTACCCTTTTGCAGAAACTGTACCTGCTGTGTCTCCTTGTGGCATGGGACAGCTGGTTCAATGGTTACCACAGAAGTTGCATCGTCTAATACAAATATAATGGGAACATGGTCTTGCAGAGGTCGGCACACCTCAGCATTAAAACTCCCTGAAACAGATTGGCCATATGTATACCTAAATAGATTAAAATCCCCCCCCACAAAAAAAGACACTTTTCATTAACTGAACACTACTTCTTCTGGTCTTTAGAAAATGAGTAATTAGTAATTTATAAAGAAAAGACTTTGCTTACTTTCCACATATTTCAGCTTTGATTTCATCCTGCCCAATGCTTACTTCATCAGGTGCATTTATTTCCACATGAAATTTGGGCAAAACTGGGGACAAAACATAGTCATTAACATTTCTGCTTCATTAAAGACAATTTAATTATTTGACACTGATGACAAATAGAAAGAGAAAGAGATAGAACATACCATATTTCTCCACTATGAAGTTTTGATGTATTTTATCTTTACCGATTGACACAATAATTCTATAAATTCCTTGCCAAGCCTCAGAGTTCAAAGAGTAAGAAAGCTGCAATATTTTACTGTTGGATGTTTCATTCAGCCATTGTCCAATACGGTTATTGTTACCATTCTATTAAAATAAGTAAATGGGAAGGAACATGTATTCATTGCATGAAAAGGAAAACTCATTTATAATAGTGTTTTATTACTGAACACTAAATGTAAAAATGTGTAGATATAATCTCTGAAAGTTTTCTTGAGATTAAAAGATCAACATGGTAAATTAACAAGAGAAAAAAAGTGTGTTTTTTTTTCTTACCTCAATTTCAATAACATCGTACTGTAAAAAAGAGAGAAAACAAAAAGTTATCATACAGTGTCTTTCTCCAGAAATCAGGGACATTAGTGATGATCAGTCAGGATTCTGGGACCATATTCGCAAACAATTCATTTTTCTTTTGCAATTGAACAAAGCCTAATAAAGTCCAGCTAATGGTCCTTTAATTTAGGAGAGATTAAGGAAACTTTTCAGAGCAAGAATGAGTCAAACTTTCATCTCATTGAGGAGGTGTAGATGACCTTTGTGCTTGGGATGGTCTAGTGTGTGTCGTTGTTCCTAAAATCAAATTTAACACCTCGATTAAGATAGCATTTAGTGGCCCTGGTCAGTGGAGCTATTTTTTTAGATTAGGACCTAGGAGGCAGTGAGAGGGAATGGAGGGCTAATTGAAAAGAAAGGGTTTATTTAACCAAATCCAAACAAGGACACACACACACACACACACACACACGCACACACACACACAATAATCAGAGGGAAAAACAAACGCTGGTTGGAATGAAGCACCTGAGTTAAAGCTAAAACAGGAGGCAGGCCGCTATGTAAGGTGCAAAGGTCCCGTGGAAATAAATCAACTGTGTGTATTAATTTGTGCGATTACTCCACTGATGGAAGGAAGGTTATGACAGAAAATCATCACTGCTGCACTGTTGCATTTTCCTGTGCAACTATTATAATGTTCTGGCCATTACTGCGTTGAGCCGGCACAACTATAATGAGATGGAACACAAACATCATTTCTGCTCAATCTAATGTGTAGCGTTTCATTAGCTAACGGTCGTTCAGCATTTAGAATATTTCTCTAACTTAGTATTTCTTCCCCGTCTCCCTCTGCTTAAAAAAAATATTAAGCCCATTAAAAGTCCCTCTGCTCTACTCTGACCAGTTTTCATCCTAAAAGCTCCTTTAAGGGCTAAGATGCTTTGTGAGTAACTTTTGAAAAACCTTTAGCATTAGAAGGATCTAATCTTAATTTTAGGGCACAACATAACTTTCTTAAAATTTTATCACTTTTAAGCGTTTTTTTTTTTTTAACTTAGGAAGCTTTGTGAACTTGGTCCCCGTTGTTTTGAAATCAGTGTACAAACTTCAGCTTCTGCTTCAAAGTCCAATCCAGTCAGTGTAGATTTAAGCTCTAATTATGAAAAGGTGATACATGTAAGACACAACAAGCAAAAACCATTCTCACAAAGTGTCTGTAATTATGATCAATAATTAATTCAGGTTACAGGTCCTGAGTCCACTATTGACCCTTCTATAGAAGCTGAGTGATTAGTGACATCTGATCGCTCCACAAATCCATAGGAAATGCAAAAGAAAGGAGAAATACACACCCGCTGATTGACAGGTCTGAACTTGGTGTCCAATGTGATAACTCTGAAATGCACTGAGATAAATTTAAATCAAAACATGCTTATACATCTCATCTGTGTGGATACATGCAATTTAAGTAAAGGTAAATATGACTTGTTCCCAGAATATTGTTCTATTTTACATAGGGCATCATCCAAATATACAACAGAGCTGTGTGTGTACAGTGTATTTAACTAGGAGAAGGAAAACCCTTCATCTCAAAGTTACCTGTTTGTCCGGGGAGATAAATCGGTTTATCTGTTTGGACAAACGTCATTGGCTGATAGGCTTTGATCATAACTTTCCTGACTTCTTTTGAGTAAAATGTGTCACCTCGTACCTCCACCTCAAACTTCTGGACCTCTGGATTCTGAACTAAAGGAACCTGTGACAAAAACACATTTATAGACAGGGGGCAATTGCTGAACAAGTGCTGTGTTTTAAAAAGTGGCAGTTATTGAACACCACAGTGACTTTATACTGTAAAGCTCTTCTGGCTTTTTTATGTGTATCTTAGTAAGTTGTAAAATTCACTGTTCCAGATTTCTGTCAACACACAACAAGGTTTTATAAAAGCTGACCTTAAACTGAGTGCAGGCATGAAACTCCTCACTGGATGAGAGTTTGAGAAGTGTTGTGTTTTTCTCTTCAGAAATCAAAGTTACAGTCATGACCAGAGTCTCACTGGGTTTCAGGAGACTTGCACAGAATTTGGTTTCAGCTCCAGCTTCAAGAACTGCAGGAATGGCCACAAAGTACTGTCTAAAGATGGAAAAGTTCACAGTAGTTTGACGTTCTGCTAAGTCACTTGATCTGACAGAGCAGAACCACAAACCCACTATTCACGATTTAATTCCAAGTCTCTCTCTCACACGCACACATACAAATAATAATACTTCTTACGGTCCTGCTAACGCTTGATCCACACGCATCCAACTCAAGAAGACACAAAGTGTCCATGTCCACATCTGAATCCCAGGGAGACCCATGATTGACTGCAATGAACCTTTGGAGTCAAAGTCTGTTAAATTCTGCTGATACACAGTCTCACTTACATATACCAAATATTTGCTTTGTATCACATGAAGCAAACATTTACAGGTTTCATATTAAGTAAAACATAGTACCCAAGGCTGACCCTAAATAAACCCTCACATTTAACAGTTTATGTAGGCAATGATTTACCATTTAGTGTCAGGATGTGTAGTGAGCTACATTTAACTGAGTGCTGCAACATCGCCCTTTACCCAGCGTGGGATGTTGGATTTTGTCATGCAAACAGCTGATTACTGGGGCCAAAGTAGAGAAATTTTCAATAAGTAAACCTTAGTGAACTGATAACTTATTCAAATGCTGTTTCAACAGTTTGAGCGTTGAAACAAACAGTTGTTCTGTTCCACACTTTATAAATAAAATCAGCAAGAAAAACGTTTCCCGTAGAGAATTATAAAATCCCAGATAAGTTGACAATGCTCAACATTGACATCTTCCTGTACCTGTGGAAGTTACTGTTACACTTTGAATTTACATCCATTATATTATCAGAAGTCATTTGACAAAAAGAGAAGCAGCCCCAATTTTCTCTGACATAACTTGAAACTGCAAATTTAGAACGACGGAGTTTAAACAACAAAGGAAGAACCCGGAGCTCAACACTCTCAAGACAGTGGAGTTGATGCTGAATTTTATTTCATATCGATTCTCACACTCATCCATCACAGTCTGGTTCTCTGTAGCCACGGCCAGGGGCAAGACCAAGCTGCAGCGTGTCATCCACTCTGGTGAGCCTCCCATCTTGACAGGAGCTGTAGATCTCCATATATGCGGCAGGATGGACCCCTCTCATCCCGGACACAAACTCTTTCACAAACCTCTGTCCATCAAGACCATGAGACTACAACAACAGTTTTATGGGCACTTCTGAATAGTGCCCAAGCAAAGAGCTGATTACACACGGATGCAGACCCACCTCCACCTTGAACTCCTCTGTCACACCTACAGGAGACCTCACCACTGTCTTACAGCTCTCATACATGTCCTGCACCACTCTACATACTTCTCTTCCACTCCAGACGTCCTCATACAATACCACAGCTCCTCTCTTGGCACCCTGTCATACGCTTTCTCTAAATCTACGAAGACACAATGCAACTCCCTCTGACCTTCTCTGTACTTCTCCATCAGCTTCTTCAAAGCAAATACTGCATCTGTTGTTCTCTTTCTAGGCATGAAATCATATTGCTGCTCATAAATGTTCACCTCTGCCCTTAGCCCAGCTTCCACTGCTCTTTCCCACAACTTCATTGTTTGGCTCATCAGCTTTATTCCTCTGTAGTTGCCACAGCTCTGCACATCTCCCATGTTCTTAAAAATAGGCACCAGTATACTTCTCCATTCCTCAGACATCCTCTCAATCTCCCTCACACACTTCCTCTCACACATCCATACGTCCACAGGTATGTCATCAGGACCAGCTGCCTTTCCACTCTTCATCCTCACTTCACTCTTACTAATCTTTGCTACTTCCTGCTCCACCATCCATCCTTATCTTTAATCACACTAACCAGCTGCACATCCTTTACATCTCTATCTCTTTGTCTCACCAACCTGTACAAATGCACCTCTCCCTCTTTAGTGTCCAACCTAAAGTACAAGTCCTCCTATGCTCTTTGTTTGACCTTTGCCTCCTCTACTTTCACCTTACGCTGCATTTCGCTGTACTCCTGTCCACTCACTTCAGTCCTCTCAGTGTCCCACTTCTTCTTTGCTAACCTCTTTCTCTGTATACAATCCTGAACTTCCTTGTTCCACCATCAAGTCTCCTTGTCCACTTTCCTCTTTCCAGATGACACGCCAAGTACCCTCCTATCTGTCTCCCTGATCACATTAGCTGTAGTGGTCCAGTCATCTGGAACCATCTCTTGGCCACCCAGAGCCTGTGTCAATTCTCCCTAAAAGCTCAACTTTCACCTTTGTCACTTTGTCCTCTGCTCTGTGTTAGTCCTCTTCACCAATGTCATTTTGTTTCTCTACCAATACGTAACAGTCACTGTCTACACAAGATCTAGTCCAACTGAATGCTTTTAACTACTGTCTTTTAAATGATCTGCACCTATAGTAACTAAGTTGGGGTTTAGTGTCTTGCTCAAGGACACTTGAGGAGACAGGAAACTTCTAAGCTGGGGATCGAACCAACAACTGCAGGTAGACGACCGCTCTACCTCCTGCCCCACAGCTGCCCTATATGTCACCCTATGTTCCTGCCTCTTCTGGAAGTATTCACTACTACATTTCCAGTCTACCACCATCTGCACTAAGAAAAATTAACTATGGATGTTGTTTGCATTACATGGTGGTTTTGTGTTTTTTTTTTTTTTTGTCCTTTCGACTTATCCCATGAGTTCAGGGTTGCCACAGCGGATCATTGTCCGCATGTTGATTTGGCTTTATAAATTTCATTAATACAGCAGCTGGTGTTCACATCCTCATAGTAAATGCTCTTAATGATGGGAAAAATGCTTCTATTCTACTCAAAGGAACTTCATATTCACAGTGAATTGTAGTTGGGGCTATTTTCCTTCAGTTGGAACTGGGGCTTTAGTCAAGGTGGAGGGAATTATGAAAAGTTCATATAATTAGTCAATTCTGACACAAAATCTTCAGGCCTTTGCTAATAAGCTGAAAATGAAGAGGATTTCACCTTTCATCTTGACAACAACCCAAAGCATACTTCATAAAAAAAAAAAGGTCCTCACAGTCTGACAGATTTGGAATCCTTTTATAAGTAAAGTGGCAAAAGATCCCCAAAGCAAAATGTGCCCCAAAAGACTGAATATTGTCATAAATCAAAAGGTGCTAGTTTATACTGGATATTTATGCAACCACTTTATTGTCACTTTTTTATTTTGACCTTTATTTTGACTTCTTTCATCAAACATTATTGGTTTGTTTTTATAAGAATTAATACAAAATTTAAAAAAAGAAAAAAAAAATGGAAACAATTCTGAAGTGATTTATATTGTACCGATTTTTCAAAATACTGGCATTTTAACAGCGGTGTGTAGACTTCTTGTATCCACTGCATGTGTGTTAGCTAACAGTGAGAAATGCATTTCTTTCAATAACTAAACTCCAAGTCTAAAATTCGAAATTAATTATTCCTTAAAAATTCATATGAAAACCTTTGAATATATTTATACTTCTCAGACTAAGCTGACCTGCACAACTTTGTTTCTGATCAGTGGATGAAATACTGGGATAAATACAAAGAAACACCAACCTGTAGAAAACAACCAACACCATGTGTAGTGGGGGATTCACATTGTTTAATTGTCCAATATGCATAAATGTAATTCTAGAAAAAAATAGCCACACAGCTGAAAGGTTTGTTGTGAAATACACAGTAACTGTATACGTTTACACAAACAGACATGGAGTCACAAAGCACATTGCTTTAGTAAAATGGACTTTTTAAATATGAGAATCATTGATGAGGACTGACCACACGTCCCTCTTTAAGCTGCAAAAGAAAAGAAAAATCAAAACTGTTGTTCTGACTAATTTATGATATATTCAGTAGATAACGTGCTGTATGTGCTCTTTTGGCCTTTAAATTCATATCAGAAACGTTATTTTGGACTCTTACCTGCAGCACATGGGTAGATGTATTCTGTCTCTGCCTGATCACCTGAGAGAAAAAGAAAATCAAAAAGTTAAGTTTTGTGTGTGTTTCCAACATTTCAAATGAATTCACATTGTGTGTTTTGTTGTCAGTAAAAAGATTCAGGGTTGTATAGGAGATCACAGTGTCTGCTTTACTTGGATGGTAGTAGTCATAAATCTGGACCACAGCTGGCTTCAGGCTCTGCACTGGGACCTCCTGTACGAGCTCTAAGCTGTGGTTGATTGGTATGTCCTTTGGTAACTGTTGGTTAAAAACAAAAAAGACAGACAACATCAGAGACAGATTTGCAGATCATCATCTTTTGAGCCTCGCTGTAAATGCCTCTCACCTCTCGTATGTACACCAGAACATGATCTTCCTTTTGTTCAACACGATCCACCAGCAGGGCACGTTGGAGCTGATGATATTACAATGAGTATATTAGGTTTTTATCAACTTTATCAACATCAATGACTTTCCCAGAACATCCAGTAAAGGTATCTGTATTAACTCACACTCTTCAAAGAGTCTGGGTGTGGGACAAACCCAGACAGCATTTTGATGTCCAGGATCACCATGTTTGTACTGTTCTCCTCTCCACTGTATCTGTAATGAGCCATAAAAGAATGATGTTACTCAGTGAGATTTCACCTTGTTTTTCATAGTTCTGATAGTTGTTTGCTGTAACTTGAATCTTACAGGGATTTTAGAGTCAGAGTGAGTCTAGGTCTGTGAGATTCACTGGTGCAGTCGGCATTTGGTTTGACCTCCACACTCAGAGTGGTGACATCAGTAGGAGTTGGGATGTTATAGTGAAGAGAAAGCTGGGAAACAGGTTCACAAGCAAAGTTTTATATTCATAAAAACAAGTATGTCAATAATAATCTTTGATTAGATTGTTTTATGACCAGATTAATGACGTTTCCTTTAAGCACCACCTTTTTTTTTTACAAGTGTTCCGTTTTTCATATACTTGTTTCAGGATGTTGCATGAAATTTGCTATGGGTTGGTGAGCATGTGTTGTTTCATGTACCAGAGAGAAAATGAAGAATGACGCAGGAAGCCAAGTCAAAAAGAGTGAAGAAGATTTTAAGCTATTTCCTCCTATTTACATATATTATTATTATTTTTCCAATTTATAAATTATTAAACAACATAGAACATGGCACCCTTTGTATCACAGCCCTGAAATTACAATGTAGTAAGAAAATGAATGTAAATAAAACATATGGTTTGTTGCTAATCCCTTGTTTGAAATAATTGTATGTGCTGTATATTAAAGAAAAAGAAACAGGAAAACTTCCAGTGTTGACTGACCTGCATTGAAGCACATGCACTGCCCTTCACCTCCAGGCTGTACTTTCCTGTCACATCTTGCAGCATCTTCTCCTGGTAGAGCAGTTTGTTGTCCTGGTTCACATCAAATGTCAGCTGGCCACTGGGAGACTGGACCGTCACTGTGCTGGAACCTTCTGGACTGAACACCAGAGTGGAGTAGAGAGCCAGAGCCTGGAGAGCCACCACTGTGTCCTACACACACACAGACAAACACACACACACACAGACACACACACGCACAAACACCAAATATGTGGTTGAAACTATATTACACTGGGAAAAGCAGGAAAACATTTGCTCTACAGAAACTTTATATGTCTAAACTGTCTCTTGTCTTTCCAAAAAGAAAAGGATTTGTTCATTGTTTTACAGTTTGAGTAAAATTCCCCAATTCATAATCAGATTAGAAAATATTGAGTTTACTGTATTTTTTTCTAACTTTGCTGCAGATCGAATCACATTTTATGATCAATTTAGAGAGAAGATTCAAATGTTTCAGTTATTTTTCCTGACACTGTGCATGATGTCCACAAAACAATGATGTGGCTAAACTTGAACTTTAGATCACAGGTGTAAAAAAATTTTCCAATTCACTCTTTAGCCCTGCTTTAATTGTAGAATATTGCCTTTTTAATTCACTGTTTGGCCTGTACCTGTGTGGAGGAGAAGCCTCCGTAATGGTTCTGCTGCCCCGTCAGCCACCTGACGATACGGGAGCTGTAGCCCAAGTCTTCAGCTGTAGGGGAGGCACTGAGTTTGGCGAGTAGCACATAGGAGCTGATCTCCACAGACAGAGAGGCTGATGTTTCTGTTGCAGTCTGAGACCAGTGCAGGAATCCTCCTAAAACAACCACCCACAGACAAACAGGTGTCATGTCCCTCACAGTCACAGTAATGAAGTCACCATGATTTCCTTTAATGTGATGTCTCACCTTCATCCAATGCTACTGAGTCTAAGTGCTGCAGAAGATGAGCTCGCGTCTCCATGTCTCCTGCCAGGGTGAAGACGTACGCCAGCAGAGCTGTAGTGTAGGTGTTGCTGAGGTCATTGATGGACTTCTTGAGGCACAACAGGCTCTTTGTCATAACAGGACTCTGTAATAGATTTAACCATCATATGGTTATTAAACTGTGAACTTATCCTGAATATTACTGTATAATCCATTATTACCTTTCAAGGACCAAAGTCAAATATATATTTTAAAAGAATCAATGTTACCACGACTAAGCAGTAGCAGTCTTCTTTGTCTGTAACACTGTGATCCCTGATTCTGTGCAACCTTCCCATTAAAAACATCATAAACACATTGCAAAAAGCATCACAATTTTATAACATCTGGAATTTTAGGTCCCAACAATAAGAGAAATGTTAATGAAATCCTGTAGGGACTGGTTAATGTGGATACAGGCCCTGATTACAGTAACAACTTTTTTTATATATAGTTCTTAAAATATGTCACCAGTTCTGAAGAGAGTTTTACTGTCTTTACCAGTTGCAGCTAACCAGGTAAGCAGGGAATCAGTTTACAAGCACTTAAGACACATGGTTACTGAAAATCTGTTTATACATGCAGCATGTGCTGTTGTAAAAAGATTAGTAACGTGGTTACAGGGTCTACTCACGTTTGCTGACACGTTCATCTCCAAGAAGGCAGCAGTGATATAAGCACTGAGAGTCACTTCATCAGACACACCACCCTGTAGAGAGAAAGGCACCATTCAGACTTTATCATGACTCGACCTCCAACATACTGGATGGAATTTTTTGTCCTTGTGTCTTATCGTTTAGGGTCACCACAGATCACAAATTATTAGTCTGCATGTAAATGTTTCTACTGGGGTTAGACCTGCACTGTGCAGTTGAGGATGGGGATGGGCTGTTGGGGTTTTAGTGTTCTGCCCAGGGACACTTTGACATGTGGTTGGGAAGAGCAGGGCGGGAACCTCCAACCCTATGGTCAGTGGGGGGCCACCCTACCAATTGAGCCTACAACTGAGCCACTGCTGCCCCGGCATTAGTTATGACTATGTTGTAGATTTAAGCCATGATGATGCATCTGCATTTAACTCTAGATGAAAATAAACATCTCTAACTTGTTCTTAGTCTGAAGTAGCATCAGTCATTACTCTACAAACTGTACTGTCAGTTTACCTTCATTCTGTTGTTAAAGAGTTTGCCTGACTGTTCAAAACAGCCATTTTCTTGTTGTTTAACCTCCAGCCAACTTTTAGACTCTGCAATCTTTGTTGGGTCAATGTAGATGAAAGACTGAGCTTTGGCAAAAGATCTCAGCACAAAAGCGGTCAACCTGAGGAAAAGTAAAACTAAATTCATATATACAGTGACAAACTAAGACACATTGTATAAATATATTGGTCAGCGATGTTCTCACCAAGTGTTGCCTGTTCCTGATCCAAATGTGCTGTAAGCACCATCAGGATGTTTGTAGTTCAGTTGTCTCTGGTAGCCTGTGTAAAAAAACAAGCTTATTAAGATATTAATGTATTAATTGTCAAATGTGATAGGAATTTGATGCAGATGTAATTAGTAATAGTTTACGGGATTTTATACATTTATTGGACAGCTGACATTAGAGACACTTTCTGACAATCTTCCCTTTTATAAAGATGATGTGGTGATGATGCATCACATTACCAACTTTTGTATGACTGCATATGGACCACAACATGCACAATGCATTTTTATTCTGATCTGGCTGCTTCAGGTTCTCATGTGCCTTTAGTGTTTAACTCACCACTAGTGAGGAAGTTAGTGGCCTTTTCCCTGATGGCTGGTGTCAGCTGCTGTGTGCCTTTCAGGTACTGCAGGATGTAGATGTTGGGGGCTAGGAGCGCCATGTTCTGCTCCCCACATCCATACGGCATCTTCAGCAGCCCATCCAGGTTCTGCAGGGCCCGACCCAGGATGTCACCTGCACAGAAACACTTGATCATACCAAAGTTTATGTTTTTACACTGTTACACCACTAAAAGACATTTTTATTCCCTCAAAATCTAATTTAATAAGTGGAGTTATCAAATAATTCAATTAAAATCTAATTGATAAAATCTGAAAATTATGATACATTTTGTCCAGTACATTCAGTCCTGATAAATGATAGTAGTTGGATGTTTCTATACATGTGAACAGGACAAGTACATTTGTTATTCTATAAATTTGCTTTCTGTATCGTATGAAAGTGCAACAATTTGAAAAATGTTTAACAACCATGGTAAGCAAAGCATGATATCCACAGAAGAACAAACCGGTTACAGAAGTAATTTGCAGATATTGATTCTCCTTTTAATGAGAATCCTGTTAACTTGCATTATTTCTTTTTGTTAAAGCCCTCAATTAAAATGTGTACATGGGTTTACCCAGAACAGATAGTGAAGCATGCGCAGATCCATCAATCACATTCTCTGGGAGTTGTATGTCAATTTCCTCTGTCAAAACTTCTTCTGTGGACAGAAATAAAAAATCACCTTACAGATGGGAAACTCAATTAATGTAACTTAATGACAATGCACATTCAAGCTAGTACAAATGTTCTTTTATCACGTGTCCCTGCAAGTTTCTTTTCTACACTTCCCCACTTTATCCAGTCATCCTGCTGTGCTTTAAAATCTAGCAGCCTCTTCTCGCCCCTGAGTCTCCTTTATGACTAGTTTTCTTCTATCCTGACATGCTGTTTCTTCACACCACGTCAGACTGGTACCTAATCCACCTCTTTGTGCTTTAAGTGTCCAACAATAACATTAACAACGCCATCTCCAGGCTTGTTTTACCAAAGTGGACTCATGAAATGTGCTAAAATAAGTGTGTAATTCAAATAATCTTATAATACTGCAAGAGTCTATTTTTCCTAATGTATTTTAGTTTGAGGGATCATTTCTGGTATAAACCATCCTGACCTTTTGGACAGAGGAGCCAGTTGTAGTTCTTTGTTATCTCTGTTCCCTCAGCCTGCAATGGAAGAAGATTGGAAATGGAGTTAAAGTATCAGTTCCATTAATAAAAATATTTTAAATCCAATTAAATAAAATGTTTTATTGTTCATAACTGACTGTATCATTGTTTGTAAGTCACCAACCTTTACAATGAGAGATTTTGTGACCACATCAACACGACCTCTTTCTGGCACACTCACAACCTCGTTGTCACATGAAACATGGGAAGTCACAGCCTCAGCAGTCACAGACACATTCACGGTCCCTAAAAAAAAAGTAAAATCACTCTTGTAGATCTGGAAAATTTCAGTATGGGTGTGAATGACTGTTTGACTCTCACCTAATACTGAGGGAGCCATTTTCCAGCTGAGAGTCTTGCGTTCATTGCCGCACAGACAGGATGTGTACTGGTCAGCAGAGAGAGGGGTGAGGGTGTAATCTGAGGAGGGTGCTGGAGTCACACTGACCTGTTCACAAGACACAATCATGTGATTAAAAATTTGAGACTTGTGCTAAATGCAACAAAAGTAGACAAACACAAAAAGTGCACAGAAAGTTGTGGAAGAGTTTTCGAATATTGGGACTGAAGCTGCTGAGCTTGCAGAGTTTGGTAGTTCGTTCCACAATCTTGGAACCACTGAGCTGAAGAGCTTTGCTGTGTGGTATAAGGACCACTGAACACGGTTTGTTAGTAAATGGTCTGCTTATATAGCTCTTTGATCCACAGTGCTTAACAATGTTGTTTCTCATTCACACACACACACACACACACACACACACACACACACACAAACCAAGGATGGCAGCTGCCATGCAAGGGGCTTCCGTGACCTATTGAGAACAGCTTGGAGTTCAGTTTGTTGCCCAAGGACAAGGACAACTGCTCTGCCGACTGAACGACATCCGCCCGGTTGACAGAGCACAGTGGGTGAGAGCAATTGTAGACCTGGATGAGGGTGTTTAGTTAGAAAAGTGACGCTGAGTTCACCACACTGTAGGTTTAAACTGATATGGCAGCTACTGGAGCCCAGTGTAGAGATCTAAACAGTGGTCTGATATGTCCGTGTTTGGTTGATCAAAAATCAGACACACTGCTGAATGTGAATGCTGTTGCCCTGTTAGTAGATGAGATGGTAGATGATTTTGTTTAGGGGAAATCTGCATGTCCAAGAGATGGAGGGCATGGTCAGTAAAAGTTAGTTGGTTACTACTGATGACCCCCAAGCTTCTAGCAGACTTAGTGGGGACAGTCAGTGCAGATCCTGAATGACGACTTCCGCTCAAGACGTAAACCATTCGTATACCAATCCCAGGGCTGTTGGTTCGATTCCTCCTGTGACATTTTAAAGTGTTATGGAGAAAGACACTGGATCCCAACTTAGCTGTTCCCAGAGAGTTTAGTGTTCCCCATCATTGCTGAGTGATTGTGAGTGTGAATGAAAAGAATAAATGAAAGGAGTGTAAAGCGCTTTAGGTTAAAGTAAGGTACAAAAGTTCTATGTAAGTACAGACCATTTACCATTTACACAGATGCTTTGTTGACAAAAAAGCCTGCCTTAAGTTGAAGATGCTTTTCTCTTATCCAAGCAGATATGTCAATAAGAAAGTAAGAGCTGTGTGTCATCTGTAAAGTAGTGACAAAAAAAAAATATGCTGAGCGGATGATGAATGATTACCATGATGCAGCTGGTCAGGTAGTTGAAGACAGTCGCCTTCAGCTCAAAGTGCTCCCCCCGGATGATGGAGTAGGGCAGGGTGAGCTCCAGGAAGAACGGCTGGAAGACCTTGATTTCTTTACGAGGAGCCAAACCAAATCCCTGAGGGGACAAACAGAAAGCCTCCGTCTCCCAGGTAGTGATGGTGTCTGGGACAGTGAGGGACACATCCTTTGTTCCAGACTCTCTGGACCAGCAAATACAAAGAATCACATCTGTTAGCTAGAAAAACATACTTTATTAACTTAGATCAAAAGAGCACAGTATGTATATATTTTCAATGGTTTGGATGAAATGCACTGATAATACTACAACATATCGTAGTTAATCTGATGTAAAATATCTAAATATTAAGTTATTTCATATAAAGATTTCTTGAGATCTCAGACAGAGAGAAACCTTACCCAACTTCCACCAGGTCCCATATCCAAGTCTCAGGGAAGAAAGTGCGAACTGTCACTACTGGTGTGGAAATAGGGTGCGCTCCACCAAGACCAGGTTGAGAATCCATTGACACTGCAAATGCCACATCTTGTCTGGCTATGCTAGAACGGCTTCGATGATAAAGTCCTGAAACAATTCAATGGTTTTGAGTAACAAACAGAGAAAAGCAAAAACATAGTGGACTGTTTTAATGTTTGTAGGTATTGAGTGTGTGAAAAAGCTCAAAAAAGGTCACCATAATAGTCCTGGATGTAACGGATTCCATTGAACTTTACACATAAAGGCACTCGAATAAACAAGTTTGTTGCCATCTTCAGTCCGACGTTCTAGATAATCCAACAATATACAAACATCATTGATCCCCATGGAAAAAATAATTGCCCACCCCTGCTTTTAACTATGTAAAATTAATAAATAAATAAATAAAATAAATAAGCAGAGGAAATATACAAACATCACTGATCTCTTGCAATGTAAAACATAAAGGTAATATTCTTGATATTGTAAACGGATTTTTGTAAAAGAAATACCTCGAAAATTGAATGAGCATCATTTCTCTCGCGATTTCTAGGATAGGGCATAATGTATCTTCTTGTTCTCACAGTCAAACATTCTTCAGGATCTTGAACCTCATATGGAATATGGGAAACTTTCCTGACAGGCAGCAAGTTAAAGATCTGAAAATGAAAACATAGTCCAAGGATTTTAACCAGACCTGGGCATTGTACATGCAGGCCACATACGGCCCTTTGGTTAACTCTGACCGGCTGTGTAAGGTTAGTTGGAAATTACAAAATAAACGTATTTTCTCATTTTACCTCATGCATGGACTAAAGCTGCATTGTTTTTATTTTGAAGTTGTTTTTTATTCAGGTACATAATAACGCGATACATAGCAACTTATATATATATTTATGATCGTCACAAGATGACTTTAGCCCTCAAAAATGTCCCTCATGCTAAAAAAGGAAAAGGTAGATGCCGAATGCAGGCTTTTCAACAAAAACTGGACTGTTAAGTATTTGTTTACTGGAGTCGGAGGTAAAGCCGTGTGTTTAGTTCCGGGGAGCAGATCGCCGTCTTTAAGGACTAGAATTTGAGTCGGCATGGACACTCTGGGATTGAAATGGGACAGACTGTCAGGTGTCACAACGACGGTTACAGGGAAAAATCTTGGACTTTTAAAATGTGTGCAAGATAAAGTGACAGAAATCAACGCAGATCAGAAATTGGTATTTTTGCATTGTATTATACAGCAACATGTGTTGTGCAAGTCAGTGCTGAAAATTAACCATGTTATTGATGCTGTTGCTAAAACAGTAAACTTTATCAGGGCACGGGCATTGAATCACAGACAGTTTGTCGCACTTTTGGAGGAGCATGAGACGGCTACCACACAGCTGTCGGATGGCTCAGCCTGGGCTGGGTTAGACTACAAATGTAGGCATGTAAAGGCAGCAACTAGCAGTGAAATGGGACACTTTCTTTGGAAGCCTTTTTCTCAAAATCACAGTTCAGTGATGTTCAGTTCAGTTAGTTCAATATGATGTGTCCTGCTTAATGTTTGGAGCACAAAGACAATATTGTGACGTCTGTAGAGTGCTAAGATCCTCTTTCCAACAGTATTTGATGCTCAAAATATGTTTTGGAGTGAATGTTTTTATAAAGAAATACAAATAATATTATGCAGAATTGAGTTTAGCCTTTTGGCCCTCCACAATATTTTCTGTTTCTCATGTGGAAAATTATTACCCACCCCTGCTTTTAACTATGTAAAATTAATAAATAAATAAAATAAATAATTAAGCAGAAGAAAATAAAACTAAAGTATGTAAACATCTGTTTGTGTTTGATTGTAGAGATACCTTATCTGCATCCAGAATCTTTCCTGGTTCCTTGATGAGGACACTCTGGTCGACAGCGCTGACACCACACAGAGAGTCGGGTTCAGCTGTCACCTGCATGGTGGTCTCCTCTCCTGGGACAGCTGAGGACGGAGAAAACTCCAAGGACACCTGACACACACACAAACACACACACACAAAAAAACACAAAATATCTCTGTTTCTTAAGTCTTGATCATACTTTGATATGGATGGGCAGAATTGAAAATTTGCATGAGCCTGTACTTTCACACAATCAACAGTTGAGAGTAAGCATTTATAGAAATGTTCCATGGTACATGATGGTGATGTGCTGAACATCAACAGTTTGACGTGTTAACTCTGAAGCAGCTAATACAGAACATACACTAATTCCACAGCTACATCTGATGAGCTGTTGTTGCCAAAAGTCTTCTTGCCTCACTGACCTTGTGACCAAAGCACTTCTCAGTGGAGAAGTCAGCACTCTTTGCGACGACTCTCTCGCTGGGGAGAATGGCATAAACTACAACCTGGACTTCTGGTGCCATGTCTGGAGACACTTTCAGCTTGAAAGACACCTCACCTTCATTCACTAAAACAACAAACCAGATCATTTTTATGCATCCATAGATCAACGGCGCTGCTAATGTAAAGAACACTTTAAAAATGTAATACCCCGAATTTATGATTAAAACCAGTCTGTTCCCACCTGATTTATCCTGCACTTCAATATGTGTATGTCCTTGCAAAGCTATGGCTCCTCTGGATAAAACCTGGAGAAATTGAGAGATAATAAGAAATAATGAGTAATGTAACACTAAACCTTCAGTCCATTCAACAGGATACACCATGAAACATAGTTGTATGTTGAATGTTACTTCTTTGCTCTTCAACCAAGGTTCAAAAAGTGCATAAAATATCATATAGCACATAAATATGAAATGCAAAGTCTTTGTACTGCTTTGCAACGAGTTCAGTCTTGTTTACGTATGACTGATGAAGATCTGGTCCTTTTAAGTACTGAAAACAGAAATCCTGAATAAAACTAGTTCCTTGCCGCTCAGCATGGTTTTGCTACATACGTTCTATGGCTAAAATAGAACGTATGTGTTTTCAGCCTCACTCATTTAGATTAGTTGTGCCAATTCCTTAATAATTCAGATCATTTTTAAATTTTCCAAGTGTGTGAGAGAAAACTGATGAAAACCTTTCACTCACCAGATACATCACATCCACAGAGCCCTGAGACTCTCCAACTATAGTGTATTTGATGAAGATTTCTTCCTCTGCGTCACAGGAAAGTGGTTTATATTTCTGCTTCACCTCCAGGGAGCTGACTGTTTTAGTATCAGGAGAGACTTGTTGTGCCAGAGACAGTGTGTAACGTCCATGTTCATAGTATGCAGCTCTATAACCAGGGTGTTGAAGTGTTGGTGTGTTGCTAACCTGCACAGATACAGATGTAGCAATTAAAAATTATACACAAGGTCATTGTGGTTGATGTGAACTAAATACTGCAAAGTGAGCTCAGATACAAGCAGGGTAAGATTAAGCTATTTAAAATGTTAAATAGCAAACAGTTCACCAGCTGCTGTGGCTCCGGTATTCATGCAGGCAATTTCATGGCACTGACATATAATGGTGAAAAAGTCATTTTATGTGTAATCTTTACTCACCACGAGCACAATGTCCCTACTATAGTTAGCTGTGCTAAATGAGAATGTGGCAACACCATCGCTGTCAGTTGTCAGATTGTGTAGAAGACGTGTTGACCACCTGTCACCCTCAAACAGATACACTGCCATGTCAGCGGTGGGTGTATTATTGAAATAAACTGCTTTAACCTGTTGAAAACACAAAGTTTGTGTCATCAGGGGATCCACAAAGTTGCCTTGTTTACAGAGTGACACTGGAAAAGTCAGAACAACAATTTAACATTTTCCAACTCACTTTTCCCTCCACATTTGTTCCTTGGTGATAAACCTTGGGTGTATCAATAAAAGACAGCTTTCCAACAACAAATGAGATCGTTATTTTCTTCTGTTGTGGGTGTGAAATACCTGTATGGGAGGAAATGTTGTTTAAATACATGCTTCTGTTCTGTATTTTAATTAATACTCATATATAAATATAACATAAGACTTGCCTGTCCCCTCCTCTTCCACATTAGCAAGGAGAACCAGTTCATCAAAAAGTACCTTTTGGTCTATTTTTGTAAACGTTGACATCTCAAAAATAAAAGTGCCACAGCCTTTCTTGTCCATCTAGAAAATACAATAAAAAGAAAAATAAAGAACATGAAGTAATACATAAAAAACATAAAAACAAATTTGATTTAAATTTAAATTTAATATTCTGCTGGACATTTCTGAAGAAATGGTTGTGACTTGACTACTACACAAGGACATTATCTTAGATATGTGCAATCTAAAAACATGAATGTTGGATCTGTCAAAGCCTAAATCTCTTTGCAGAAACCTGTACCTGCTTTGTCTCCTTGTGGCATGGGGCAGTTACAATATCGACTTCCCCAGAATGTTCAGTGGACATTATAAATGGATAATGTTGAAGAGGTCGGCACAGCTCAACTTTTACACTTCCAGGCACAGACTGTCCATATGTATATCTAATTAGATAAAGACAATCATTTTTGTTGAAAAGTCATTCCCTCACCAAACATGACCTACAGTCCTGTCCAGAAGTATTGAAAAGACAAGGCCAATTCAATAGTGTTTGCTGTGCACTGAAGACATTTGGGTTTAACATCTTTGGTCATTTGATTCAAATGCTGCTACATTGTTTTATGCATCTACATTATGTGAAAATAGTATCAAATGAAAGCTGACATTCTTAGCTCACGTCTCATTTTGATCTTAAACCCAATTGCCTGCAAATACAATACTAAAAACCGGCCTGACATTGCAATACTTTGTGAAGGGACTGTTTCCTGGTCTTCTGAAAGTGTGATTTAGAATTAATGAAGAAAGGAGTTTTTCTTACTTTGCACATATTTCAGCTTTGATTTCATCCTGCCCAATACTCACTGCATCAGGTGCATCTATTTTAACATCAAATTTAGGCAAAACTGTGGACAAAACATGGTCATTAGCATCCTTGCTTCATTAGAGACAACTTGGTTTACTTAATTCAGTTTTCATCGAAGAGATTCATTCTAACATACCATATTTCTCCACTTTGAAGTTATGAGATACTTTATCTTCACCGACTGACACAATAATTCCATACATTCCTTCACGAGCCTCAGAGTTTAAGGAATAAGAAAGCTGCAATATTTTACTGTTGGCTGTTTCATTGAGCCACTGTCCAATCCGGTTATTGTTAGGATCCTGTTTAAAGAAATAAATGGAAAGGAACATGTATTCATGGTTTGAATAAGAAATAGTAGTAATAATAGGATTGTATTGTACTGTAACTAATAATACTACTTCACTGTAAATTTACTCTGAATTAACAAAAACATAAATAAATTGTAGAGTAGCATCATACTCAGAAGTCTTGGGCTCTCCATGTGTCGAAAAGATTAACATGCTGAATTTATAAGAGAAATAATTGTGTGAGGACATTTTCTTACCTTAATTTCAATGATTTTGTACTGTAAAAAAAAAAAAGGCAGAGAGAAGGACAAGTTGTCATCATACAGTGTTTACTCAATTTGAGTTAAACTTTTTTACAAAACATTTTTCCAAGAAATCAGATACTGGTGAAAATCAGCAGGTGTCCAGGTGTTTTACAATTACTGTACAGACACATACTGCTGACTCCAACACACTCAGTTTAGACTTCAGTTCTTATCTTTATGAAAATATGAAGCATGTAACACACAACAAACAAAATGCCACTGTGAGAATCTGTATTCATTATAAATTAGTGACTGGAAACACATACATCTATTTAATATTTTTGTATGGTTTCATCCTTTCCATTTCTAAAAAAGAATAAAAAATGTGTCAACTCAGCACAGATGGTCTGACTAGAAGCCCTGGTTGTACTATTGACCCTTCTTTAGGAGCTGAGTGATTAGTGACGTAACTGTGTTTAAACAGGACACACACAAGTCCATCTCTTCATTGCATAACCTCTCTTTGCTTTGAACATGCTGGTCTATGTATCCTATTTCACTGGGGCATGTATTACATAACTAATGTTATACTAATACATAGGAGATGCATAAGAAAGGAGAGATACTCACTGGCTGATTGACAGGTCTGAATTTGGTGTCCAGTGTGACAGCCCTGAAATGCACTGAGATAAATTCAAATGGATAAGTTTTTACATTGAATCTATAGTAGTGTTAAACATCCTCTCAGATTACTAGAACAACTGACTAATTACTGGGACACATGCATTTCAATTCAGCCCCCTTGTACCGCTAACTTTGTGTAGTTTGGGATTTTTACTGTAAACAGCCGATGTCTCCGTCTTAATTTCCACGTTAGCTAACTAGAACTGTCAGATATGTGTCACTGTGGTGTAAAGATAAAACACTGTAGAAATGCAAGGATCTGTCAGGAAGAATGGGATAAACTGTCCAAACCCATGTGTGGGACGTCTGTAGACACTTACTCAACTTACTCTGACATTTGGAGCTGTGAGGGACTTCTACAAACTATTGATTCAAGGCCTGAATAATTATGTAAACGAGTGAATGTCAGTTTGTCAAAATGTTAAAAAGTTTCTGGAAATTTTCGAAAGCGACTGCATGTTCTATTTCAAGGTTACCTGTTTGTCCAGGGAGGTAGATTGGTTTATCCGTTTGGACAAACGTCTTTGGTTGATAGGGTTTGATCATAACTTTCCTGTTTTGTTTTGAGTAAAACGTGTCACCTCGTACCTCCACCTCAAAGTTCAGAACCACTTCTTGCTGCACTGAAGGAGCCTGTGACAGAAAATTATTATTGAAACACAAATGCACATTGCATTGTAAAATGATTTGGCCTTTGTTATGTTCTATTAATGTGTTCTGAAATCAACATAATTAATCTTTTATTACTAAGCCTGTAGAGCTGACCTGTAACTCAGTGCATGTATGAAACTCTGTGTCCGATGTCTTCTGGAGGAGAATTTTGCTTTTTTCCGCAGACAATAAAGTGACAGTCATGACCAGAGTCTCGTTTGGCTCCAGGAGACTCGCACAGAATTTGGTTTCAGCTCCAGCTTGAATAACAGCAGGAACTGCAACCATGTAGTGTCTACAGACAGAAACATGTTTAATATTATCCTCACAGAATCTGACAGGAGAACTGCAAACTCAATGTTAACATAAAACAAGCTTTTTTAAAAGTAGTATTTTCAGTCAGTACTGCCAAACTTACGGTCCTGCCAGCACTTGATAAACAGACATCCAGCTCAAAAAGACACACAGTGTCCACGTCCACATCTGAATCCTAGGGAGACCCATGGCTGATTGGGATGAAACCTTGGGAGTCAACAACTGTTAAATAGTCCCCAATACAGAAACCGACCCCCGACCCGCCCCAACACAAACACAAACACAGACACACAACCCCACACGTTTGTAGCCATGAAACTGAGGACATTTCCTGACATAATGCAATTCCTATCAATTACTCTAACTGTGCCAACTCAGTTGTTTTTTTGGTCCTTTCGACTTATCCCGTGAGTTCAGGGTCGCCACAGTGGCTCATTGTTGATTTGGCACAGTTTTTACACCAGATGCCCTTCCTGACGCAGCCCTCCCCAATTTCTACCAGGCTTAGACCTGCATCGCACAGCTGGGAAGGGGAATGGGCTGTTAGGGGTTCAGTCTCTTGCCTGGTGATTGAACCATTTAACAACTGCCTTTACCAACGGAGCTACAGCCGCCCCTTGAGCTACACAGCCCCCCTGAGTGCCTCACCTAAACCTAATACTAACACTAAAACCAGGTCTTAACCCTCAAACAGCTTTTTGAAATGGTGTAAGAATGTGAGAACTGCCCTCAGTTTCTCAAAATGTCCTTGTGATAGAAAATTCACACTGGTCATTTTTATTCTGTTCATACAAACACCAGCACACAGACACACGGACGCAGGAAGGTAGTCAACCAATCTCACAGTTGTTGTTTCAATCCCCGGTTCCTTCAGTCACATGTCAAAGTGTCCTTGAGCAAGACACTAAATCCCAACTTAGTGGCTCCAGGTGAGTGTTGGGCAGCTGTATAGCAGCATAGGAAGCAGTGTAAAGCGCTTTGATTGCCAATAGGTAGAAAAGCACTATATAAGTGCAGCCCATTTACCATTTACCATATGTAAAACATTTACAAATTGCATATTGAACAATCCATTGTTTGTTCAGGGATGGTTCAAAGTTTACTGTTTCACCTAATTGTCAAAGCAGCAATGAATGCAAAATAATATGAGCCTCCAGCTCTTTCTGACACTGTCTCAAAAATAATGTAACTTTGTATGCAAATAACTATGTGTAGATCGTCTATGGTTATTTCACTATAATTTGAAGGTAATTCTGTGGTTTGTTTAGTGTTTTTGTCAAAAGTCCTGCTTTACCAACTGTGATTTTCTATTTAAGCATTTTGTCCTGTCCTTTCCTTCTATGGTTACAATGGCAGGATACAGGTTTTTCTTAAGTCAGTGGAGGTTTCAGTGTTACAGTAAACTGAATGCTGCAACATCGCCCTTTACCCAGCGTGGGGTGTTTGATTTTGTCCTGCAAACAGCTCTTGTTCTGATTACTGGAGCCAAAGTAAAGAGTTTTTCGAATAAGTAAACATCAGCAAACTGATGAACTTCTCAAACAGCCTTCTGGTTACAGTTAGCCAATACAATTGTAGTGGGGAAATAAAAACAAAAACAAAAACACAGCATTATCACCTTTTATGTTGCATCCTTAACAAATAAAACCAGCCACACTGAGGGTTCCCTCTCAAAAGTCTGAGTACGATAATGTTCAGCAGTGATACCATTGCTGTACCACAGATTTTACTGGGACACCGATGCCACTTTTAAAACTGAGATACTCATCCAAGACAACACCTACATATTTAGGTAGATGTATTCTGTCTCTGCCTGATCACGTGAGAGAAAAAGAAAAGTCAAACTTTCTTTCTTACCTCCCACCACTCTCTCTATGCTCTAGTATAAATATCCACTATAAACTAGCACAGTTTATAGTGGATATTTATACTAGAGCATAAATATAGATTCATTTTATATTTTTTTGACCACTTTCCCCAACGTTATTTGTCTGTTTTTATATGAATTGCACAGATTAATTAGGAAACAATTCTGGAGTGATTTATATTGTACCGATTTTTTGCATCTCAAAATACTGGCATTTTAACAGCGGTGTGTAGACTTCTTGTATCCACTGCATGTGTGTTAGCTAACAGTGAGAAATGCATTTCTTTCAATAACTAAACTCCAAGTCTGAAATTCTAAATTAATTATTCCTTAAAAAGTCATATGAACAGTTTTGAATATATTTATACTTCTCAGACTAAGCTGACCTGCACAACTTTGTTTCTGATCAGTGGATGAAATACTGGGATAAATACAAAGAAACACCAACCTGTAGAAAACAACCAACACCATGTGTAGTGGGGGATTCACATTGTTTAATTGTCCAATATGCATAAATGTAATTCTAGAAAAAAATAGCCACACAGCTGAAAGGTTTGTTGTGAAATACACAGTAACTGTAAGAGTTTACACAAACAGACATGGAGTCACAAAGCACAATGCTTTAATAAAATTGACTTTTTAAATATGAGAATCATTGATGAGGACTGACCACACGTCCCTCTTTAAGCTGCAAAAGAAAAGAAAAATCAAAACTGTTGTATGACTGACTTATTTATGATATATTCAGCAGATAACGTGCTGTATGTGCTCTTTTGGCCTTTAAATTCATATCAGAAACGTTATTTTGGACTCTTACCTGCAGCACATGGGTAGATGTATTCTGTCTCTGCCTGATCACCTGAGAGAAAAAGAAAATCAAAAAGTTAAGTTTTGTGTGTGTTTCCAACATTTCAAATGAATTCACATTGTGTGTTTTGTTGTCAGTAAAAAGATTCAGGGTTGTATAGGAGATCACAGTGTCTGCTTTACTTGGCTGGTAGTAGTCATAAATCTGGACCACAGCTGGCTTCAGGCTCTGCACTGGGACCTCCTGTACGAGCTCTAAGCTGTGGTTGATTGGTATGTCCTTTGGTAACTGTTGGTTAAAAACAAAAAAGACAGACAACATCAGAGACAGATTTGCAGATCATCATTTTTTGAGCCTCGCTGTAAATGCCTCTCACCTCTCGTATGTACACCAGAACATGATCTTCCTTTTGTTCAACACGATCCACCAGCAGTGCATGTTGGAGCTGATGATATTACAATGAGTAAATTAGGTTTTTATCAACTTTATCAACATCAATAACTCTCCCAGAACATCCAGTAAAGGAATCTGTGTTAACTCACACTCTGCAAAGAGTCTGGGTGTGGGACAAACCCAGAGAGCATTTTGATGTCCAGGATCACCATGTTTGTACTGTTCTCCTCTCCACTGTATCTGTAATGAGCCATAAAAGAATGATGTTACTCAGTGAGATTTCACCTTGTTTTTCATGGTTCTGATACTTGTTTGCTGTAACTTGAATCTTACAGGGATTTTAGAGTCAGAGTGAGTCTAGGTCTGTGAGATTCACTGGTGCAGTCGGCATTTGGTTTGACCTCCACACTCAGAGTGGTGACATCAGTAGGAGTTGGGATGTTATAGTGAAGAGAAAGCTGGGAAACAGGTTCACAAGCAAAGTTTTATCTTCATAAAAACAAGTATGTCAATAATAATCTTTGATTAGATTGTTTTATGACCAGATTAATGACGTTTCCTTTAAGCACCACCTTTTTTTTTTTACAAGTGTTCCGTTTTTCATATACTTGTTTCAGGATGTTGCATGAAATTTGCTATGGGTTGGTGAGCATGTGTTGTTTCATGTACCAGAGAGAAAATGAAGAATGATGCAGGAAGCCAAGTCAAAAAGAGTGAAGAATATTTTAAGCTATTTCCTCCTATTTACATATATTATTATTATTTTTCCAATTTATAAATTATTAAACAACATAGAACATGGCACCCTTTGTATCACAGCCCTGAAATTACAATGTAGTAAGAAAATGAATGTAAATAAAACATATGGTTTGTTGCTAATCCCTTGTTTGAAATAATTGTATGTGCTGTATATTAAAGAAAAAGAAACAGGAAAACTTCCAGTGTTGACTGACCTGCATTGAAGCACATGCACTGCCCTTCACCTCCAGGCTGTACTTTCCTGTCACATCTTGCAGCATCTTCTCCTGGTAGAGCAGTTTGTTGTCCTGGTTCACATCAAATGTCAGCTGGCCACTGGGAGACTGGACCGTCACTGTGCTGGAACCTTCTGGACTGAACACCAGAGTGGAGTAGAGAGCCAGAGCCTGGAGAGCCACCACTGTGTCCTACACACACACACACACACACACACACACACACACACAAAATATGTGGCTGAAACTATATAAACGTTAAATAAATAATAGTTCTTAATAGAAACTTCTACAGCTGTATAGCACTGACCCTTATTTCTCACAGTGTAGTTGTGTTTTGGGTGGAAACATTCATGGACACTGGGAAAAGCAGGCGAACGTTTGCTCTACAGAAACTTTATATGTCTAAACTGTCTCTTGTCTTTCCAAAAAGAAAAGGATTTATTCATTGTTTTATAGTTTGAGTAAAATTCCACACTTCATAATCGTAATCAAAGAATTAAAATCCATTTAAAGTGGCTGAAATTGACAATATTACAATAAAACAGAGGCGGTTTTAATAAGCTGCAATTTTAGAGAAAATGGCAAGAAAAAGTAAGTGAACACTTCACAATTTTCTGCCGGATTGATTATAAAATGTGATCAGATTTTCAGTCACTGATTTACTGTAAACAAACACAATATTTCTAGGTTGATGATCTTTCATGTGTTTTTTTAAAAATTCCCACTAAACATAAAGTAATGCTGACACTAGTCTTCTGATGTCACTAAATATCAACTGGAGTCACGTGTCTCATAAAAACGCTCAATGTCAGTGTGTCAGACACATTGTCTCATTGTCACATTGGATATGATTTGGTAGTATGGGTCTCTCTATATAAGTGCCCACCCAGCCAAGATCATTCCAGACGTACAAAGCAGAATCTTCGATGAGGTAAAAAGAGCCACAGAGAAACAGCTAAAGACTTCAAAGACTCAGTTAGTTGACACCTCTGTTCATGAGTTAAAGATACACAAAACACAGATAATGTAACAGAAGCTCAGAAGAAGGAGCTGGGTGGTGCAGCAGGACAAATACCCTAAACCAGTGCTCCCACAGCTCCCCCAGCCTCTGATTGACTAGTAGTGCAGGGATATTGCAAAACGAGCAGGGCTGCAGCACTGGAGGAGCGTGGATTGCTATTGAATGACCTCAAGAGAACCGTTCACACCAGGATTTGACTGAACTGAAGCAGGTCTTTACGGAAGAATAGTCCAAAATTGCTCCTGAACATTATGCAGGTCTAATCCACAGCTACAGCAAGTGCTTGCATGAGGTTATTGCTGCCAAAGCTGATTCAACCAGTAGTTACAACACTATTGCTGTTTCTCTTTCCACTTTCTTTGTTTATTGGCTGTGTTTAATAAAGCCATTATAGATGATGACTAGTTGTCTTATCAGATTAGAAGTATTGAGTTTACTGTAATTTTTTCTAACTTTGCTGCAGATCGGATCACATTTTATGATCAATTTACACAAAAATTTCAAATGTTTCAGTTATTTTTCCTGCCACTGTGCATGATGTTCACAAAACAATGATGTGGCTAAACTTGAACTTTAGATCACAGGTGTGAAAAAATTTTCCAATTCACTCTTTAGCCCTGCTTTAATTGTAGAATATTGCCTTTTTAATTCACTGTTTGGCCTGTACCTGTGTGGAGGAGAAGCCTCCGTAATGGTTCTGCTGCCCCGTCAGCCACCTGACGATACGGGAGCTGTAGCCCAAGTCTTCAGCTGTAGGGGAGGCACTGAGTTTGGCGAGTAGCACATAGGAGCTGATCTCCACAGACAGAGAGGCTGATGTTTCTGTTGCAGTCTGAGACCAGTGCAGGAATCCTCCTAAAACAACCACCCACAGACAAACAGGTGTCATGTCCCTCACAGTCACAGTAATGAAGTCACCATGATTTCCTTTAATGTGATGTCTCACCTTCATCCAATGCTACTGAGTCTAGGTGCTGCAGAAGATGAGCTCGCGTCTCCATGTCTCCTGCCAGGGTGAAGACGTACGCCAGCAGAGCTGTAGTGTAGGTGTTGCTGAGGTCATTGATGGACTTCTTGAGGCACAACAGGCTCTTTGTCATAACAGGACTCTGTAATAGATTTAACCATCATATTGTTATTAAACTGTGAACTTATCCTGAATATTACTGTATAATCCATTATTACCTTTCAAGGACCAAAGGCAAATATATATTTTAAAAGAATCAATGTTACCACGACTAAGCAGTAGCAGTCTTCTTTGTCTGTAACACTGTGATCCCTGATTCTGTGCAACCTTCCCATTAAAAACATCATAAACACATTGCAACAAGCATCACAATTTTATAACATCTGGAATTTTAGGTCCCAACAATAAGAAAAAGGTTAGTGAAATCCTGTAGGGACTGGTTAATGTGGATACAGGCCCTGATTACAGTAACAACTTTTTTTATATATAGTTCTTAAAATATGTCACCAGTTCTGAAGAGAGTTTTACTGTCTTTACCAGTTGCAGCTAACCAGGTAAGCAGGGAATCAGTTTACAAGCACTTAAGACACATGGTTACTGAAAATCTGTTTATACATGCAGCATGTGCTGTTGTAAAAAGATTAGTAACGTGGTTACAGGGTCTACTCACGTTTGCTGACACGTTCATCTCCAAGAAGGCAGCAGTGATATAAGCACTGAGAGTCACTTCATCAGACACACCACCCTGTAGAGAGAAAGGCACCATTCAGACTTTATCATGACTGGACCTCCAACATACTGGACTGAATTTTTTGTCCTTGTGTCTTATCGTTTAGGGTCACCACAGATCACAAATTATTAGCCTGCATGTAAATGTTTCTACTGGGGTTGGACCTGCACTTTGCAGTTGAGGATGGGGATGGGCTGTTGGGGGTTTAGTGTCTTGCCCAGGGACCCTTTCAGATGTGGTTGGGAAGAGAAGGGCGGGAACCTCCGACCCTATGGTCAGTGGGGGGCCACCCTACCAATTGAGCCTACAACTGAGCCACTGCTGCCCCGGCATTAGTTATGACTATGTTGTAGATTTAAGCCATGATGATGCATCTGCATTTAACTCTAGATGAAAATAAACATCTCTAACTTGTTCTTAGTCTGAAGTAGCATCAGTCATTAGTCTACAAACTGTACTGTCAGTTTACCTTCATTCTGTTGTTAAAGAGTTTGCCTGACTGTTCAAAACAGCCATTTTCTTGTTGTTTAACCTCCAGCCAAGTTTTAGACTCTTCAATCTTTGTTGGGTCAATGTAGATGAAAGACTGAGCTTTGGCAAAAGATCTCAGCACAAAAGCGGTCAACCTGAGGAAAAGTAAAACTAAATTCATATATAAAGTGACAAACTAAGACACATTGTATAAATATATTGGTCAGCGATGTTCTCACCAAGTGTTCCCTGTTCCTGATCCAAATGTGCTGTAAGCACCATCAGGATGTTTGTAGTTCAGTTGTCTCTGGTAGCCTGTGTAAAAAAAACAAGCTTATTAACCCATTAATATCTTCACTGTCAAATTTGAAAGGAATTTGATTCAGACGTAATCGTTTAGGGGATTTTATACATTTATTGGAGTTGACAGAGAAACCTTCTGACAATCTTCCCTTTTGTCAAGATGATGTGATGATGATGCATCACATTAATGCAACTTTTGTATGACTGCATATGGACCACAACATGCACAATGCATTCTTATTCTGATCTGGCTGCTTCAGGTTCTCATGTGCCTTTAGTGTTTAACTCACCACTAGTGAGGAAGTTAGTGGCCTTTTCCCTGATGGCTGGTGTCAGCTGCTGTGTGCCTTTCAGGTACTGCAGGATGTAGATGTTGGGGGCTAGGAGCGCCATGTTCTGCTCCCCACATCCATACGGCATCTGCAGCAGTCCATCCAGGTTCTGCAGGGCTCGACCCAGGATGTCACCTGCACAGAAACACTTGATCATACCAAAGTTTATGATTTTACACTGTTACACCACTAAAAGACATTTTTATTCCCTCAAAATCTAATTTAATAAGTGGAGTCATCAATCAAGTAATTCAATTAAAATCTAATTAATAAAATCTGAAAATTATTATACACTTGCATGAGACCCAGGATGTCACCTGCACAGAAACACTTGATCATACCAAAGTTTATGTTTTTACACTGTTACACCACTAAAAGACATTTTTATTCCCTCAAAATCTAATTTAATAAGTGGAGTTATCAAATAATTCAATTAAAATCTAATTGATAAAATCTGAAAATTATGATACATTTTGTCCAGTACATTCAGTCCTGATAAATGATAGTAGTTGGATGTTTCTATACATGTGAACAGGACAAGTACATTTGTTATTCTATAAATTTGCTTTCTGTATCGTATGAAAGTGCAACAATTTGAAAAATGTTTAACAACCATGGTAAGCAAAGCATGATATCCACAGAAGAACAAACCGGTTACAGAAGTAATTTGCAGATATTGATTCTCCTTTTAATGAGAATCCTGTTAACTTGCATTATTTCTTTTTGTTAAAGCCCTCAATTAAAATGTGTACATGGGTTTACCCAGAACAGATAGTGAAGCATGCGCAGATCCATCAATCACATTCTCTGGGAGTTGTATGTCAATTTCCTCTGTCAAAACTTCTTCTGTGGACAGAAATAAAAAATCACCTTACAGATGGGAAACTCAATTAATGTAACTTAATGACAATGCACATTCAAGCTAGTACAAATGTTCTTTTATCACGTGTCCCTGCAAGTTTCTTTTCTACACTTCCCCACTTTATCCAGTCATCCTGCTGTGCTTTAAAATCTAGCAGCCTCTTCTTGCCCCTGAGTCTCCTTTATAACTAGTTTTCTTGCATCCTGACATGCTGTTTCTTCACACCACGTCAGACTGGTACCAAAATCCACCTCTTTGTGCTTTAAGTGTCCAACAATAACCTTAACAGCGCCATCTCCAGGCTTGCTTTACCAAAGTGGACTCATGAACTCATGAAATGTGCTAAAATAAGTGTGTAATTCAAATAATCTTATAATACTGAAAGAGTCTATTTTTCCTAATGTATTTTAGTTTGAGGGATCATTTCTGGTATAAACCATCCTGACCTTTTGGACAGAGGAGCCAGTTGTAGTTCTTTGTTATCTCTGTTCCCTCAGCCTGCAATGGAAGAAGATTGGAAATGTATCAAAAAGTATCAGTTCCATTAATAAAAATATTTTAAATCCCATTAAATAAAATTTTTATTGTTCATAACTGACTGTATCATTGTTTGTAAGTCACCAACCTTTACAATGAGAGATTTTGTGACCACATCAACACGACCTCTTTCTGGCACACTCACAACCTCGTTGTCACATGAAACATGGGAAGTCACAGCCTCAGCAGTCACAGACACATTCACGGTCCCTAGAAAAAGTAAAATCACTCTTGTAGATCTGGAAAATTTCAGTGTGGGTGTGAATGACTGTGACTCTCACCTAAGACTGAGGGAGCCATTTTCCAGCTGAGAGTCTTGCGTTCATTGCCGCACAGACAGGATGTGTACTGGTCAGTAGAGAGAGGGGTGAGGGTGTAATCTGAGGAGGGTGCTGGAGTCACACTGACCTGTTCACAAGACACAATGATGTGATTAAAAATTTGAGACTTGTGCTAAACACAACAAAAGTAGACAAACACAAAAAGTGCACAGAAAGTTGTGGAAGAGTTTTTGAATATTGGGATTGAGGCTGCTGAACTTGCAGAGTTTGGTAGTTCGTTCCACAATCTTGGAACCACTGAGCTGAAGAGCTTTGCTGTGTGGTATAAGGACCACTGAACACGGTTTGTTAGTAAATGGTCTGCTTATATAGCTCTTTGATCCACAGTGCTTAACAATGTTGTTTCTCATTCACATACACATACACATACACACACACACACACCAAAGATGGCAGCTGCCATGCAAGGGGCTTCCGTGACCTATTGAGAACAGCTTGGAGTTCAGTTTCTTGCCCAAGGACAAGGACAACTGCTCCACTAACTGAGCTACATCCGCCTAGTTGACAGAGCAGTGGGTGAGAGCAATTGTAGACCTGGATGAGGGTGTTTAGGTAGGAAAGTGCCGCTGAGTTCACCACACTGTAGGTTTAAACTGATATGGCAGCTACTGGAGCCCAGTGTAGAGAGTGCTGAATGTGAATGCTGTTGCCCTGTTCGTAGATGAGATGGTAGATGATTTTTTTTAGGGGAAATCTGCATGTCCAAGAGATGGAGGGCATGGTCAGTAAAAGTTAGTTGGTTAATACTGATGACCCCCAGGCTTCTAGCAGACTTAGTGGGGACAGTCAGTGCAGATCCTGAATGACGACTTTCGCTCAAGAGGTAAACCATTCGTATACCAATCCCAGGGCTGTTGGTTCGATTCCCGGCTCCTCCTGTGACATTTTAAAGTGTTATGGAGAAAGCTGCTCCCAGAGAGTGTAGTGTTCCCCATCATTGCTGAGTGATTGTGAGTGTGAATGAAGAGAATAAATGAAAGGAGTGTAAAGCGCTTTAGGTTAAAGTAAGGTACAAAAGTTCTATGTAAGTGCAGACCATTTACCATTTACACAGATGCTTTGTTGACAAAAAAGCCTGCCTTAAGTTGAAGATGCTTTTCTCTTATCCAAGCAGATATGTCAATAAGAAAGTAAGAGCTGTGTGTCATCTGTAAACTAGTGAATAGAAAAAAAAAGCAGGCTGAGTGGATGATGAATCCAGAGATGTGGTACGGATGGAGAAGAGAAGAGGACCGAGAACGAAACCCTGGGGCACTTCAGAGGAGAGGTTGATATGCCTGGATATTATCCAAGAAACAATTATGGCTTAACCCGATAGAACTCAGTCAAAGGCTGAAGTTCATGTGGTCCAATGGGACTCAGAATGATCAGTACTAAAGCCAGATGTCAGCAGCCCTAGGTGAGGTTCATAGATCACATGGCCAGGTGTTACAAGCATGTTAGCATGTTGACATTCATGCTGAAATAGAAGCACTGATTACCATGATGCAGCTGGTCAGGTAGTTGAAGACAGTCGCCTTCAGCTCAAAGTGCTCCCCCCGGATGATGGAGTAGGGCAGGGTGAGCTCCAGGAAGAACGGCTGGAAGACCTTGATTTCTTTACGAGGAGCCAAACCAAATCCTTGAGGGGACAAACAGAAAGCCTCCGTCTCCCAGGTAGTGATGGTGTCTGGGACAGTGAGGGACACATCCTTTGTTCCAGACTCTCTGGACCAGCAAATACAAAGAATCACATCTATTAGCTAGAAAAACATACTTTATTAACTTAGATCAAAAGAGCACAGTATGTATATATTTTCAATGGTTTGGATTAAATGCACTGATAATACTACAACATATCGTAGTTAATAATGTTAGTATGTTATTTCATATAAAGATTTCTTGAGATCTCAGACAGACAGAAACTCAGAAATCTTACCCAACTTCCACCAGGTCCCATATCCAAGTCTCAGGGAAGAAAGTGCGAACTGTCACTACTGGTGTAGAACCAGGCACAAATGGTGCACTCACTGCTCCACCAAGACCAGGTCGAGCAGCCATTGCCATTGTTTGTCCTGCTCTGTCATCACTGCTTCTATAATAATGAATTACTGAAACAAATCAATAGTTTTGAGTCGCAAACAGAGGAAAGCAATAACACAGTGAACTGTTTTAATGTTTGTAGGTATTAAGTGTGTGAAAAAGCTCAAAAAAGGTCACCATAGTCGCGCTGGTGGTAATCGATTCCTTTGTACTTTAGACATGAAGGAATCAACAAGTTTGTTGCCATCTTCAGTCCGACGTTCTAGATAATCCAACAATATACAAACATCACTGATCTCTTGTAACGTAAAACATAAAGGTAATATTCTTGATATTGTAAATGGATTTTTGTAAAAGAAATACCTCGAAAATTGTCAGAGCATCGTTTCTCTGGCGATATCTAGCATAGGGTATAATGTATCTTCTTGTTCTCACAGTCAAACATTCTTCAGGATCTTCAACCTCATATGGAATATGGGAAACTTTGCTGACAGGCAGCAAGTTAAAGATCTGAAAATGAAAAAACACTAAGGTTTTTAACTCTTTCTCAGTCAGAATATCTGATTGTAAACATCTGTTTCTGTTTGATTGTAGAGATACCTTATCTGCATCCAGAATCTTCCCTGGTTCCTTGATGAGGACACTCTGGTCGACAGCGCTGACACCACACAGAGAGTCGGGTTCAGCTGTCACCTGCATGGTGGCCTCCTCTCCTGGGACAGCGGAGGATGGAGAAAACTCCAAAGACACCTGACACACACACACACACACACACACACACACACACACACAGAAAAACACAAAGCATGCTATTTTAGTATTGTGGTGTTTGTTATAAGATGAGCATGAAGCAAATAATAATTTTACTTTTAACATTACACAACAAATGACAGCAATGCTGATGGCGTATGTACATTAGTAAAATCAATATCTGCATCTCTGTTTCTTAAGTCTTGATCATACTTTGATATAGATGGGTAGAAATGAAAAGTTGTATGTGCCTGTACTTTCAACAGTTGAGAGTAAGCATTTATAGAAATGTTCCATGGTACATGATGGTGACGTGCTGAACATCAACAGTTTGACGTGTTAACTCTGAAGCAGCTAATACAGAACATACACTAATTCCACAGCTACATCTGATGAGCTGTTTTTGCCAAAAGTCTTCTTGCCTCACTAACCTTGTGACCAAAGCACTTCTCAGTGGAGAAGTCAGCACTCTTGGCGACGACTCTCTCGCTGGGGAGAATGGCATAAACTACAACCTGAACTTCTGGTGCCATGTCTGGAGACACTTTCAGCTTGAAGGACACCTCACCTTCATTCACTAAAACAACAAACCAGATCATTTTTATGCATCCATAGATCAACGGCGCTGCTAATGTAAAGAACACTTTAAAAATGTAATACCCCGAATTTATGATTAAAACCAGTCTGTTCCCACCTGATTTATCCTGCACTTCAATATGTGTATGTCCTTGCAAAGCTATGGCTCCTCTGGATAAAACCTGGAGAAATTGAGAGATAATAAGAAATAATGAGTAATGTAACACTAAACCTTCAGTCCATTCAACAGGATACACCATGAAACATAGTTGTATGTTGCATGTTAGTTCTTTGCTCTTCAACCGAGGTTCAAAAAGTGCATGAAATATCATATAGCGCATGAATATGAAATGCAAAGTCTTTGTACTGCTTTGCAACGAGTTCAGTCTTGTTTACGTATGACTGATGAAGATCTGGTCCTTTTAAGTACTGAAAGTGTTTGGGAGAGAACTGATGAAAACCTTTCACTCACCAGATACATCATATCCACAGAGCCTTGAGACTCTCCAACTATAGTGTAGTTGATGAAAATTTCTTCCTCTGCGTCACAGGAAAGTGGTTCATCTTTCTGCTTCACCTCCAGGGAGCTGACTGTTTTAGTAACAGGAGAGACTTGTTGTGCAAGAGACAGTGTGTAACGTCCATGTTCATAGTATGCAGCTCTATAACCTGGGTATTGAAGTGTTGGTGTGTTAATAACCTGCACAGATACAGATGTAGAAATAAAATATTATACACAAGGTCATTGTGGTTGATGTGAACTAAATACTGCAAAGTGAGCTCAGATACAAGCAGGGTAAGATTAAGCTATTTAAAATGTTAAATAGCAAACAGTTCACCAGCTGCTGTGGCTCCGGTATTCATGCAGGCAATTTCATGGCACTGACATATAATGGTGAAAAATTTTATGTGTAATCTTTACTCACCACGAGCACAATGTCCCTACTAAAGTTAGCTGTGCTAAATGAGAACGTGGCAACACCATCGCTGTCAGTTGTCAGATTTTGTAGAAGACGTGATGACCACGTCTCACCCTCAAACAGATACACTGCCATGTCAGCGATGGGTGTATCATTGAAATAAACTGCTTTAACCTGTTGAAAACACAAAGTTTGTGTCATCAGGGGATCCACAAAGTTGCCTTGTTTACAGAGTGACACTGAAAAAGTCAGAACAACAATTTAACATTTTCCAACTCACTTTTCCCTCCACATTTGATCCTTGGTGATAAACCTTGGGTGTATCAATAAAAGACAGCTTTCCAACAATATATGAGATTGTTATTTTCTTCTGTTGTGGGTGTGAAATACCTGTATGGGAGGAATTGTTGTTTAAATACATGCTTCTGTACTGTATTTTAATTAATACTCATATATAAATATAACATAAGACTTGCCTGTCCCCTCCTCTTCCACATTAGCAAGGAGAACCAGTTCATCAAAAAGTACCTTTTGGTCTATTTTTGTAAACGTTGACATCTCAAAAATAAAAGTGGTACAGCCTTTCTTGTCCATCTAGAAAATACAATAAAAGAAACTATATGGTTGTGACTTGACTACTACACAAGGACATTATCATTATCTTAGATATGTGCAATCTAAAAACATGAATGTTGGATCTGTCAAAAAAACAAACAAAAAAAACTCAAAATGAACCATTAACACCTGTAATGTGAACAAAGCCTAAATCTCTTTGCAGAAACCTGTACCTGCTTTGTCTCCTTGTGGCATGGGGCAGTTACAATAGTGACTTCCCCAGAATGTTCAGTGGAGATTATAAATGGATAATGTCGAAGAGGTCGGCACAGCTCAACTTTTACACTTCCAGGCACAGACTGTCCATATGTATATCTAATTAGATAAAGACAATCATTTTTGTTGAAAAGTCATTCCCTCACCAAACATGACCTACAGTCCTGTCCAGAAGTATTGAAAAGACAAGGCCAATTCAATAGTGTTTGCTGTGCACTGAAGACATTTGGGTTTAACATCTTTGGTCATTTGATTCAAATGCTGCTACATTGTTTTATGCATCTACAGTATGTGAAAATAGTATCAAATGAAAGCTGACATTCTTAGCTCACGTCTCATTTGTATCTTAAACCCAATTGCCTGCAAATACAATACTAAAAACCGGCCTGACATTGCAATACTTTGTGAGGGAACTGTTTCCTGATCTTCTGAAAGTGTGATTTAGAATTTATGAAGAAAGGAGTTTTTCTTACTTTGCACATATTTCAGCTTTGATTTCATCCTGCCCAATACTCACTGCATCAGGTGCATCTATTTTAACATCAAATTTAGGCAAAACTGTGGACAAAACATGGTTATTAGCATTCTTGCTTCATTAGAGACAACTTGGTTTACTTAATTCAGTTTTCATCTAAAATTGTTGAGAATTAATAGGAAGAGATTAATTCTAACATACCATATTTCTCCACTTTGAAGTTATGATATACTTTATCTTCACCGACTGACACAATAATTCCATACATTCCTTCACGAGCCTCAGAGTTTAAGAAGTAAGAAAGCTGCAATATTTTACTGTTGGATGTTTTATTGAGCCACTGTCCAATCCGGTTATTGTTAGGATCCTGTTTAAAGAAATAAATGGAAAGGAACATGTATTCATGGTTTGAATAAGAAATAGTAGTAATAATAGGATTGTATTGTATTGTAACTAATAATACTACTTCACTGTAAATTTACTCTGAATTAACAAAAACATAAATAAATTGTAGAGTAGCATCATACTCAGAAGTCTTGGGCTCTCCATGTGTCGAAAAGATTAACATGCTGAATTTATAAGAGAAATAATTGTGTGAGGACATTTTCTTACCTCAATTTCAATGATCTTGTACTGTAAAAGAAAAGGCAGAGAGAAGGACAAGTTGTCATCATACAGTGTTTACTCAATTTGGGTTAAACATTTTTACAAAACACTTTTCCAAGGAATCAGATACTGGTGAAAATCAGCAGGTGTTTTACAATTACTGTACAGACACATACTGCTGACTCCAAGACACTCAGTTTAGACTTCAGTTCTTATCTTTATGAAAATATGAAGCATGTAACACACAACAAACAAAATGCCACTGTGAGAATCTGTATTCATTATAAATTAGTGACTGGAAACACATACATCTATTTAATATTTTTGTATGGTTTCATCGTTTCCATTTCTAAAAAAGAATAAAAAATGTGTCAACTCAGCACAGATGGTCTGACTAGAAGCCCTGGTTGTACTATTGACCCTTCTTTAGGAGCTGAGTGATTAGTGACGTAACTGTGTTTAAACAGGACACACACAAGTCCATCTCTTCATTGCATAACCTCTCTTTGCTTTGAACATGCTGGTCTATGTATCCTATTTCACTGGGGCATGTATTACATAACTAATGTTATACTAATACATAGGAGATGCATAAGAAAGGAGAGATACTCACTGGCTGATTGACAGGTCTGAATTTGGTGTCCAGTGTGACAGCCCTGAAATGCACTGAGATAAATTCAAATGGATAAGTTTTTACATTGAATCTATAGTAGTGTTAAACATCCTCTCAGATTACTAGAACAACTGACTAATTACTGGGACACATGCATTTCAATTCAGCCCCCTTGTACCGCTAACTTTGTGTAGTTTGGGATTTTTACTGTAAACAGCCGATGTCTCCGTCTTAATTTCCACGTTAGCTAACTAGAACTGTCAGATATGTGTCACTGTGGTGTAAAGATAAAACACTGTAGAAATGCAAGGATCTGTCAGGAAGAATGGGATAAACTGCCCAAACCCATGTGTGGGACGTCTGTAGACACTTACTCAACTTACTCTGACATTTGGAGCTGTGAGGGACTTCTACAAACTATTGATTCAAGGCCTGAATAATTATGTAAACGAGTGAATGTCAGTTTGTCAAAATGTTAAAAAGTTTCTGGAAATTTTCGAAAGCGACTGCATGTTCTATGTCAAGGTTACCTGTTTGTCCAGGGAGGTAGATTGGTTTATCCGTTTGGACAAACGTCTTTGGTTGATAGGGTTTGATCATAACTTTCCTGTTTTGTTTTGAGTAAAACGTGTCACCTCGTACCTCCACCTCAAAGTTCAGAACCACTTCTTGCTGCACTGAAGGAGCCTGTGACAGAAAATTATTATTGAAACACAAATGCACATTGCATTGTAAAATGATTTGGCCTTTGTTACGTTCTATTAATGTGTTCTGGAATCACCCTAATCAATCTTTTATTATGAAGCCTGTAGAGCTGACCTGTAACTCAGTGCAGGTATGAAACTCTGTGTCCGATGTCTTCTGGAGGAGAATTTTGCTTTTCTCCGCAGACAATAAAGTGACAGTCATGACCAGAGTCTCGTTTGGCTCCAGGAGACTCGCACAGAATTTGGTTTCAGCTCCAGCTTGAATAACAGCAGGAACTGCAACCATGTAGTGTCTACAGACAGAAACATGTTTAATATTATCCTCACAGAATCTGACAGGAGAACTGCAAACTCAATGTTAACATAAAACAAGCTTTTTTAAAAGTAGTATTTTCAGTCAGTACTGCCAAACTTACGGTCCTGCCAGCACTTGATAAACAGACATCCAGCTCAAAAAGACACACAGTGTCCACGTCCACATCTGAATCCTAGGGAGACCCATGGCTGATTGGGATGAAACCTTGGGAGTCAACAACTGTTAAATAGTCCCCAATACAGAAACCGACCCCCGACCCGCCCCAACACAAACACAGACACACAACCCCACACGTTTGTAGCCATGAAACTGAGGACATTTCCTGACATAATGCAATTCCTATCAATTACCTTAACTGTGCCAACTCAGTTGTTTTTTTGTTTTTTTTGTCCTTTCGACTTATCCCGTGAGTTCCCACCACAGAGGATCATTGTTGATTTGGCACAGTTTTTACACCAGATGCCCTTCCTGACGCAATCCTCCCCAATTTCTACCGGGCTTAGACCTGTATCGCACAGCTGGGAAGGGGACTAGGCTGTTAGGGGTTCAGTGTTCATTGCCCGGGGATCGAACCACTCACGCTGTGGTCCGTGGACGACTACCTTTACCAACGGAGCTACAGCCACCCATTGAGCTACACAGCTGCCCTCAGTGCCTCACCTAAACCTAATACTAACACTAAAACCAGGTCTTAACCCTCAAACAGCTCTTTAAAGCGGTGTAAAAATGTGAGAACTGCCCTCAATTTCTGAAAATGTCCTCGTCATAGAAAATTCACACTGGGCTTTTTTATTCTTTTCATAGAAACACCAGCACACAGACACACGGATGCAGGAAGGTAGAGCGATTGTCCACCAATCTCACAGTTGTTGTTTCGATCCCCGGTTCCTTCAGTCACATGTCGAAGTGTCCTTGAGTAAGGCACTGAACCCCGACTTAGTGGCTCTAGGTTAGTGTTGGCCAGCTGCATAGCAGCATAGGAAGCAGTGTAAAGCGCTTTGATTGCCAACAGGTAGAAAAGCACTATATAAGTGCAGCCCATTTACCATTTACCATATGTAAAACATTTACAAATTGCATATTGAACAATCCATTGTTTGTTCAGGGATGGTTCAAAGTTTACTGTTTCACCTAATTGTCAAAGCAGCAATGAATGCAAAATAATATGAGCCTCCAGCTCTTTCTGACACTGTCTCAAAAATAATGTAACTTTGTATGCAAATAACTATGTGTAGATCGTCTATGGTTATTTCACTATAATTTGAAGGTAATTCTGTGATTTGTTTTGTGTTTTTGTCAAAAGTCCTGCTTTACCAACTGTGATTTTCTATTTAAGCATTTTGTCCTGTCCTTTCCTTCTATGGTTACAATGGCAGGATACAGGTTTTTCTTAAGTCAGTGGAGGTTTCAGTGTTACAGTAAACTGAGTGCTGCAACATCGCCCTTTACCCAGCGTGGGGTGTTTGATTTTGTCCTGCAAACAGCTCTTGTTCTGATTACTGGAGCCAAAGTAAAGAGTTTTTCGAATAAGTAAACATCAGCAAACTGATGAACTTCTCAAACAGCCTTCTGGTTACAGTTAGCCAATACAATTGTAGTGGGGAAATACAAAAAAATAAATAAATAAATAAACCACAGCATTATCACCTTTTATGTTACATCCTTAACAAATAAAACCAGCCACACTGAGGGTTCCCTCTCAAAAGTCAGAGTATGATAATGTTCAGCAGTGATACCATTGCTGTACCACAGATTTTACTGGGACACCGATGTCACTTTTAAAACTGAGATACTCATCCAAGACAACACCTACATATTTAGGTAGATGTATTCTGTCTCTGCCTGATCACCTGAGAGAAAAAGAAAAGTCAAACTTTCTTTATTTGTCCAACACTTCTAGGCTTTGTGGTACTTTTCTCATAAAGTGTGAAAAGTGAATTCATTATTTGTTGTGGTGTCTTTTAAAAGATTCAGAGTGTCTGCTTTACTTGGCTGGTAGTCCAAAAAGACAGAAAACATTAGAGACAAATGTGCAGATCATCATCTTTTGTGCCTCGCTGTAAAGTTTTCTCACCTCTCGTATGTGCACCAGAACATGATCTTCCTTTTGCTCAACACGATCCACCAGCAGGGCATGTTGGAGCTGCGAGCAGATTAGATTCAGTATATTAGGTTATTATCACCTTCACACTGAGTGTCGATATCAGTAGGAGTCGGGATGTTATAGTGAAGAGAAATTTGGAAAACAGGTTCACAAAGAAAGTTTTATATTATTTAATTTGCAATGCATCTTTTCAGATGTACTAATTATTTTCAGGGGGGGTCTCATTTACCTATGATAGATTCTAAATGCTGCATTTAAGGCTACGTTGAAGTTAAGTTAGTCCTAGTGTCACACAGCAGGATGTTCTCCATATTAATATTTCTAGTAGAGTAATCCATAATCCAGCCCCAAAGCTATTATGTCTTGTTATTTAAATACTTATTTCCATGTCCTGAATTTCAGTGGCGGATTGCAGAAATTGCTCACAATTATTGAGTCCCACTCTTATAATGTAGGAAATTCCCAAACACATTTGAAGCAATGGTAAACAATGTCAACAAACTCTGTACTTTCTTTTCGTCTCTTTACAAGGCTGCTCATCCCTCTGCTGTTACAGTGTCTCCCAATCATGTACGAAGATGAAAGAATACTGGCTAAAATACAAAAGATGAAATGTAGTTGATACAATTCGCATTAACTGAAAGGGAAGCCGTAAAAAACAAACAAAAAACACCAGAACCCTCAAGGACAAGTGCAAACTGTAAAAGGAGAAGACTTGGACAGGTGATGGTAGTGCAAAATGGTTCATTAAAACAAACGTCCTCTCAGTAAACCTCAAGTAGATACTGAGTCTCATAAACAATAGCAAAAAAGTTCACACAAAACAAATGCAGAGTAGTAGATGTTCAAGCCAGACTGTTAAAATCAAGAAAATACTTCAATTACAACGTCCTTACATGAACTGGCAAACATGAGGTTCAAGGTCTAAGACATGGACGTAGTAAACAGTCACCGAGCAAAGGGTTTTATCAGAAGAGCTGGCAATGAAGGAAAGTGAAGAGATTTGATTTTTAAGGTCCCTTTATTGGACATTACAATACAACAGTTAATCGCAGTCAAATAATAATAAATAAATTAAAACAAAAATACAAAGATACAAACAAAAACACTAACAACACATTCAACACAATTATTAACACATATTATTAAGTGTTTTGTCAGAAGTTCACTATCAACTGGTCGTTTTCCTCCAAGGACACTCGATAAAAATGTGTTCTAGTGTCTCCATCTGGGAACAGAAGACACACTGATTCGCTAAGCTAGAGTCCAGCCGCGCTCTGTATCTGTTCGTGGCTGTTGCCCCATGTATAACCCTCCACTGGAGGTCTGCTGTCCGCTTTTCAAAAGGCAACTTGTACAGGCACCACCAGCTGCCTTTCAGGGAATCATCTATGCCCTAAAACCAAGTCCACCTTGACTCTTTTGCTCCTGTCAGGAACTGCAAGTTCGAGACTTTTACGCAGATCTGATAAATCACCTTCTTTCCTGTGCTCTGAAAAGTACTCAGTTGAGGGATCTTGAATGACAGAAGCTGGTCCTCTCCTTCCTGCCACTCCCCCACAGCTGGAACGATCAGTAGAGGAGGAAAACTGTACTCGCAGTCATCGTTCCACTGGTTTACTGTGTTCCAGGAACACTCTCAAGGATTGTGGCAGAGCTGCCAAAACGTCCTCCACGACTTTTAATAGTAACCGGATTGACTGGACTCTGGTTGCCTCTCTCAGAGTGTCCACAGAAGGTCTTGACATCTTGATAAGGTGTCCCACCTTGGTACAGCCAGCCTCCCGGAAACTGGTTCAAAGGCTAGTGGACTGCAGCGTTTGAATCCTTACGAAGTTGTTAAAAAATAAGGGTTCCTCAAAAACCCACATACCTGGGGTATCACTGCTGACACGCTGTTATGTTAAAAACCTGCCACGCCTGTAGTACAGAGCAGCAGAAGGAGGTTAAGCCTGTACAATCTACCTCTTCAGCCTCCAGGAAGAAAAGGTCTATCATACCCAAATCGCCCTACTCTCCTCGGTAGTAGGCAACAGGTATCGAGCCAGCGTGATCCACAGCCGTAAAGTAGTTTCTGTGCAGAATAAAGTATGAAAGAGGTGATCTTGTAGTGAATGTCAATCAGGCCTTGACCCCCTTCAGCCACATGCCGGTAGAGACCTGCCGCCCCGACCCAGTGTCTGCCAGACCAGAAAAAGTC